>NC_133526.1:46811977-47119755 GCF_048544455.1 Silene latifolia | reverse complement strand
ATAAAATAAATAAAAATACAACGAATTAGGCCCGAACAGGGTTTATTAGTAATAATTAATTATTTTTTACGAAAACAAAACAAGACGGAAAAATAAGTTTTAAAAAAAATAAATAAATAAAAATAAAAATACAACGAATTAGGCACGGACGGGGTTTATTATTAATAATTAATTATTTTTTAACGAAAACAAAACAAGACGGAAAAATAAGTTTTCAAAAAAAAGAAAAAAAAAACACGAATTGGGCATTGGACGAAGAACATTTTCGTCAAAAACCAGGCCCAGACGAAAATGTTTTTCGTCCAACACCCATACTCATACTGGACGAAGAACATTTTTCTCTGGGCCTGGTTTTGGACGAAAATGTTCTTCGTCCACAGCCCAATTTGTGTTTTTTTTTTATTATTTTTTTTTTTTGAAATAAAATCGATTGAAATGTTGCAAATCCGACTAATTCTGTCTCAAATCAAGGCATCTATCCTAATTCCGTCTCCAATAAAGGCATTTATCCTAATTCCGTCACAAACATACAAACTAAGAAAATATTAAAATAAAACTAGTAAAGAATACATACCTTGTTGAATGTTTGTATTTGATGACGGAAATGGTGTGGTTGAAGACGGTGTTTTCGTTGTTATGTGAGACGGTTTTTTTTTTCTTTAAATTTTTAGTGTGAAATGGTGTTTTTGGGAGAAAGTGTGAATATAAGGGGGAGTGTGAGGGAGGGGTAGTTTAGGAAGTTGATTAATAATTGTCGACGATAATTAGTAATGTGTCGACGATCCTTAGTAGGTTGGATTAAAAACGCTTAACTTCCAATCCTCCACTGACCTAACCTCCTCCCTCTCATTTGCAACCCATGACTCATCAGTCATCACTCCAACTCCTCCACCTCCTTGGTAGCTGACGCCCTCATCAGCACCACCGCATCCCTCCAAGTCGCGTCCTCACCATCTTGGTCATTTTCGTTCCAATCATGTCCTTTTGCCCCTCTCTCTCCATCCACCAATCAATTCAAACTTAAAAAGGGAAAGATAATCATCATCGCCGGTTAACCGACGGGAACCACCAACAACTAGGTTTTGTATCTGATCTTCAAAGTTACGATTTTTAAAGTTGAATACTTGTGTTTTTAAATGGAAAACTTGGAATTTTATGTTGAAAATTATGGGTTATATTTTTGCTTAATTGAAGTTTTGACCAACTTCCACAACATATTTTAATCATCTTTGGGTTTTAATTTTAAAACTCACAATTTTAACTTGAAAACTCCTATAAATACAATGAAATCTCAAGGTTTTAAATTTGTTTCTTTTCTTTATTTTTGTTGAGTACTTCGTAGAGTTTAACTTTCATGACTATTACTTTTAACTTGAAAGCTCAAAGTTGTACATTAATGGCTTGGAGTTGAATATTTGTGAAGAGGTTGTAGTGGATTGTGCATCGTTGAGCCGGACTGGAGGTTATCGATGGTGGAATCAGTGTTGATGGGATCTTGGCTTTGAATGTCGAGTTCCTATTTTTGGGAAGATTATAATCAGTTAATCACCATTCAAAAATTAGTCGTGTTAATTTTAAGTAATTATTTGATTTTTTTTGGGCTTTTGGTTAATGGGCTGGTAGAGTGGATAAATAATCATACGCAAATTGTTTTGCAAATGTGCAAGGGCCTCAGAATATGTGACCTTCACTTGGCCTTTTGGGCTTTTGCAACTTCGGCCCCAAAACTTTTCTCATAACGAACATGGGAAAATCCGACTTAAAAATGTTAAAAAGCGGCAAGAAATGACCCCGTGATTTTCGGACATAACCTGATTTTCTTAGTGAAACGGACTTTTCAAATGAAATTTTTCTTCAAGGAACGAACTAAGAAAATGAAAAGCAGCGAGCGCCGGAGGTTGGCTTCTAAAGAAAAAATCCAAAAGTTAAAAGGATTGCCTTTGAAGGTCCTACGATTAAGACCGCTTTTCAAGGGTCCATTACACTTCTCTTCGCAGGAAAATGAAAAGCAGCGAGCGCCGGAGGTTGGCTTCTAAAGAAAAAATCCAAAAGTTAAAAGGATTGCCTTTGAAGGTCCTACGATTAAGACCGCTTTTCAAGGGTCCATTACACTTCTCTTCGCAGTACCTATAGCTAAAAATCTTATATTAAGAGTCAGTCTTGTTTTATTAGGGCAACGGATGCGAAGGAAGGCTATTCCACTTTACGGGAGAAGTTAGTTCATATGGACAGTAACACCACTCAATCTTGAAACAACAACTCTTATATAGGACCGTCCTATAGCATAGGACTGGCCCAAAAAGAAAGAAGCTCAGAGAAAACAATTAAATTTATTTTTAATTTAACGACCTGACATTTTATGATGAAAACTGACATATCTAAATATACAATTTATAAATATAAAATTTTAGGTTATCAAAATAAAATAATTTTTTACAAGTTTATTAACTAATTTATTTGGGCTTTTAGTTATTGGGCTAGTCTTATGGATAAAGTGATCTTACACAACAATTTATGATCTTGAAATTATTGTCTTTTTTAATATTTTGCTAATTGTTTCGACGTAAAATAAAATAAAATGAATGTATGAATAATTGTGTGATGATATAGAATGTAGTGGTCCACGCAATAGCAAGAGAAATGATCGGGTTCGGAGCATTCATTTTAGAAGGTGTGATCACATTTGGCGTAGTCTTCACAGTCTACGCTGCAAGTGATCCAAAACATGGACAATTGTGTTCCATTGGGCCCATAGTAATTGGGCTTATTTCAGGAGCACATGTGCTAGCAGTAGGTCCGTTTTCGGGTGGATCAATGATCATCCAGCAACTCTCCTATAGGACCGTCCTATAGCATAGGACTGGCCTAAAAGGAGAGAAGCCCAAAGATAACACTTAATTTAATTTATATTTTAACAAGACGACATTTTATGATAAAAACTAACATATTTAAATATACAAGTTATTAATATAAAACTTTAAGTAATCAAAATAAAATATTTTTTTTACAAGGTTATTAACTAAATTTTTTTGGGTTTTTGGTTATTTAATTAAAAAGGGGAGTTATAAGTTCATTGTTTAGGCTTTTGGATTATGGGCTGGTCTTATACTATAAGACAGTCTTATAGAACAATTTGTGATGATCATCTGGGGTAGCCGCGGTGGGTGGGAGTTTCAAGAACCAAGCAGTTTATTGGGTCGGGCCTTTGTTTGGGGCAGCGGTTGCCGATCTTTTGTACGATAATGTGGTATACCCAACTACATATGATTTGGATTCTCCACGAGATGGAGGTCGGGTTTAGGTTGGACATGAATGTGTTGGCTCTTTGCTTAATGGTGTTGTACTACTGATGACAGGATAAAGGAGCTACCATACAGGTTATACACAAATTTGTAGCATTCCGGGGTTCTATTTTGGTCACCCGAGTCATTTCGTCTTTAGCCCTGATTTAGGCCTTTTACAGCCTTAATAAAACTTCATAAATAAAAGAAACGAAACACTAAATTTACGGCCCCTATAGAGTATCCCATTTTTTCCTTCTGATTTCGATCAACTGAATGAACACTACATATAAGCCTAAAAACTTGAGTAAGCAGCAGCAACATTATACTGAGGCTTTAAAAGATCCCACCTTTGGCGAGGTAATGGGGTTGGATATAATCAACCTTAACCCTATATCGACTTAACATAGCGAGGCTATGCTATCCTCAAACGACCCATAGTGAAAACGGTGTAGAGGATGGTTACTTGACTTGCTTCAACGCAAACAGAAAGACGATTTCCCATGTAATAACTCCAAAAATAAAATAAATGACCTAATGTCACCAAAACATGCAATTATCATCACCCTGAGCATGAAAGGACAAGACGGAATGAAATTTGAATAACATCATCTAATAATGACCCCAACTGAACACAATCCAATCTACCATAAGAACTGATCCGACTCGAACAACACTTCTTAAGAAATTCAATATTGGCACAGTTAACCCAAATTCTTGATATGACCTAAAGCACATTGCCCCGACATATAAAAGTGACCAATTGCCATCTCTACTCCCTTTCTAGTCCAAATTTGTTTTTTAAAAAGAATGAACCACACAAACTAAAAGGTCAGTGAAATGTTTATGAAGAAAAAGAAGGATAGCCTTCCACGAATTATATGTGCATACCTGAATAACCCTGCCGATGAATGGACCATGCTGCAGAGGTCAATGGTTCCAGGGTTCAGATCATTCCGGTGTGCAGTTAGTCTGCTGAACAAAAGTAAAGCTGGCAAAAGTACCTACGAGTCAAGTCAATGTGAATCATATGATTAATCCCAGATTGTAGTTCATTATCTCTCTGTAGTTGCTGCCTTACTCATATCTCTCTGTGTACTTTCTGGTTTACTCCTATCACTCTTTGTAATTGCTGGTTTACTCATTTCTATCTTTGCAGTTCCCGGTTTACCCATGTCTCTCTTTGTAGATGTTTGTTTTTTCACATCTGCAGTTCCGGCAGCAAATTTTGTAGTTTTTGAAGAACCAAATGCTCCCAATGCTTCTAGGAAAAACCTCTTATTTGGGACGATACCATCTTTGTCCATATGCCTTAACAACTCCTGCAAAGGCTCCTTCATATCTGCCTTAGTGTAGGCTTTGTAAAGAAGTTTATACGTTGAAGAATCGGGCCGAACACCAAAACCCCGAGCACTTTCCAATAGCGCGTGTGCTTCCATAGGTATGCCATTCATGCAATAAACTTCTAACATGGCATTTAGCGTGGAAACCTTTATCTCCTTCTTAGATGCTATCAATCCATCAAATATTTCTCTTGCCCTCGAAGTATAATCACAAAATCCATACATCATGATAACACTCTCGTATGTAATAAAGTTTGGGGCACATCCCATACTCTTCATCTTCTCAAAAACTTGCTCGGCATTCTCCCTACGACGTGCCTTACCATAGTTAATGATCATTGAATTAAAAGTCGGAAGTGTTGGCTTCTCCTTTGACTGTAACAGGCTCTTGAAAACTTGCTCCATCTTCTCGAATTCTTGTCTCTTTCCGTAGGCATCAATAAGAAGGTTAAAAGTGATTATATTGGGCTTACACTGATTTATTTTCATAACAGCCAACATGTCTTCCATTTCTCTAATCATACCATTTTTCCCATAAGCATCCATCACACCATTAAACGTAAAAATATCAGGTGAAATTATGCTGTCATCGAGATCCTTATACAGTGTGTTAACTTGAGTAACATTCCTGGCCTGAGCAAAAGCTCTCAGGAGAATGTTGTAAGTCACAACATTTGGCTTACACCGTTCGGTACCCTTCATCCTATCAAAATACCCAAGAGCTTTCTCTAAACCCTTTGATTTGTCATGAGAATGAAGATGGGCTGTTATGAGTGCATTATATACTGAAGAGTCAGGGCGGCACCCACTATTCCTCATCTCCGAGAAAAGCCACATTGCCATTCGAATCTGACCTTTCTTACCCATGACTGATATCAATTTTGAATAAATACCATTGTCCGCAAGATACCACCTTTGTTTCTGCATCCATCTAAAGACCTAAATAAAGCAAAAAGGGTTATTACCATGTTTTTACTGATCAGCATGCCACTTAAGTAATACTCGTAGGAAACAAGTCGGCATCAAACTTCCCTTATAGGATTACAACCTCTCCCAACAAAGGCATTCTCATTCCTTGGGCAGTGTTTTTGTGCGCGGTAAAGCCTAAAGTTGTAAACTTGCCCAGAGTGAGGGAAATCATCCTCGGATTTTAGTTCCATGAGGCCAATGTTTTCGATTATACCATAAATCATCACCCGAATGCCTCCCAAGAGCCTTCTCTCCAACCAGTTTAACGGAGTCGAACATAAGCAATAGTATTTCCTATGTAAAAACAAAGGGGCTCTTCCCAACCCAACCCTTAAGTTTCATTCTTTAGAGGCTTAAAGTCACAGCATACGCAGACAACACATTTAAACCATCAATATTCATAACAATACACAACAACATTATCCGGTGTCTCAAGGCCTATCGCGAATTGCCCATGTGATAGCGACACAAAGATGATGTTTCCCAGATAAGAAAACATTATCAACAATAACAATCAGAAACAAGCAAAATTCACTGAAAAAATGAAGCACGGAAGATGTAAAGAGAATTAAACCTCAAGACATTGAAGCCATTTATCAGATTTCCCAAGTTCTTCAAACAACAGAAAACAATGCTCAACCCTCATGAACCGAACATGCTTGTTAAGTGTGGACACGATAGGCTCTTTATCACTGAAATTCCTCAAAATAGAGCCAACTAAATCCTTTGCTTCAGAATTATTGCCTTTGGAGGCAGATTTTTTGGTGGGTTTTGAAGCAATACAAGTGATTTTGAATGTGGGTTTGTGTTGTTTAGGAAGAAATGGGAGGGAAGTAGTAATTTGGGAATGTTGACAAGGACAAAAATGAAAGTGGGTAACGTAGTTTGGGAGTGTTGGGTGTTGTATTGCTTTAGTTGCTGCCATTTTTTAAGTCAGGGAATTGGGAGGAAGAAAGATTGGCAGATTGGGAGGATACAGTAACAGGATGATAGTGTTATTTGGTTCGGAAAGACCCGTCCAAAAACCTTGATTCACTCGGGATTTAATTTCTTGCATCTTATTAATTCAAATCAATTATAATATTGTACAATCAAATTAATATAATTTTGTAACAATCTTATCAATAGGTCTTGATATAGACGGGTGAGGCGAACAGACGGGTAAAGACCTGTAATAAAATGGGTAGGGGGACAAGGTGGGGCACCTCCCATGTGCTTTCCACTTTATGGCAAATGGGTATTTTGTGAGGGGAAATGGTATCCGTCTATACGTATAGACGGATAGTATCCGTCTATAATGAGAATTTGTACAATCTTATATCTTATACTCCCTCCATAATTGTATATTTGACGTTTTAGCAATTGTTATTTTTTCCACTTTATTTGACGTTTTACAAGTTTATAGGCAATAACTATACTTAATTTCCCACAACTCATTTATTGAGTATACTTTTTCTATAATTATTTTTATTAAGAAGCATGTAATTGGTGGGTTAAAGGTGAAACAGGGAGTATTTAATGAGAATATTAATGAGGGTAATTTATATTACGTAGAACTATTAGCATATCCAATTTGCTTTTACAATTTTTAAGGTAGTTAATACCCTCTAATTAATACTTTTAGTAATTTCTAAACATTTCTTAATATTTGTGCTAGACCTCAAAACGTAATATAAAAAAAAATTGGAGGGAGTATGTATATATATATATATATATATATATATATATATATATATATATATATATATATATATATATATATATATATATATATAGCAAGATCCAAGTGAGTTTGACACTTTTCGTGAGTTTCCCCGCATATATAAGCAAATGAGTTGACAAAACCCAATTATCAAAAATTGACCGTCATAATCGCCCCGCCGCTTTCTCTCTCTTTCTCCCCCTTTCTCTCTCTTGATAAACACTGTTTCATCAAAAAACCACGCGAATTTTTTTCATCAGTTCTTCAAATTTTGATCAACAAATTTGATCAAGAAATTCATCAGTTCTTCAAAATTTGATCAACAATTCGTTCATTATTTTGATTCTTTCAATTAAAACTATCAATTTGTTCATCAATTTTTCGAAATTTGATCCACAATTCTCCGAAAACCCTAATTCTTCAAATTCGACTGAAGGTATTGATATTTCTTCCTATTTCGATTTAATAATCGAATAATTTCAGTAATTGAATCAAATAACAAATTCTGCCTTAATTTACGTGTTTTTCCAATAAAATTCACTTCAACGATCTTTCGAATTCGACGATCAAACGCTTACTATGATTGATAATAATGTGATAATCAAACAACGATGAATTCGGTATAAATTTGTGACGTAATCTTGATATAAAACCGTTGTTATTACGTTGATAAGTTTTTTGTTCAAATTACTGATTGCATGTAAGTTGTTTTCATATTGTTTTCATAACAGTAATTGCATGTAAAGTTTAACAGTAATTGCATGTAGGTTTTCATTCATGATATCATTCAATATCTAGTATTTGAATAATTGGATTACAATAATACAATAACTGCCTTACAGTATTAAAATAACTTTGTTATTACATTAAAATAATCGTGTGTGCATTGTGGTGGACTAGGCTACCAATTCCACTAAACCCCCCCCCCCCCTCTGATAGAATAATTGTATTTGTATAATACAATAACTGCATTATAACGTTAAAATAATTGCTATAACAGAGATTGTTTTTTTCCTAATAAATACTACTTTATAGGATCTGACAAAAAAATACTTACAATAACTACTCTTTAATAATGAAATAACTTTGATATTACATTAAAATAACTGTGTGTGCATTGTGGTGGACTAGGCTACCAATTCCACTAAAACCCTCCCCCCCTCTGATAGAATAATTGCATTTGTATAATACAATAAGCGTATTATAACGTTAAAATAATTCTGTAATGTAGATTGTTTTTTTCCTAATAAATACTACTTTATAGGATCTGACAAAAAAATCCTTACAATAACTACTCTTTAATAATGAAATAACTTTGATATTACATTAAAATAACCGTGTGTGCATTGTGGTGGACTAGGCTACCAATTTCACTAAAACCCTCCCCCCCCCCTCCCCCTCCGATAGAATAATTGCATTTGTATAATACAATAATCGCATTATAACGTTAAAATAATTGTCAGAATGTAGATTGTTTTTTTCCTAATAAATACTACTTTATAGGATCTGACAAAGAAATCCTTACAATAACTACTCTTTAATAATGAAATAACTTTGATATTACATTAAAATAACCGTGTGTGCATTGTGGTGGACTAGGCTACCAATTCCACTAAAACCCTCCCCCCCTTATAGAATAATTGCATTTGTATAATACAATAAGCGCATTATAACGTTAAAATAATTGCTGTAACAAAGATTGTTTTTTTCCTAATAAATACTACTCCCTCCGTTCCAGTGAGATGTTTACACTTCCTTTATTTTGTGAGGGGGAAATAAAGGAAGTGTAAACATATGACTGGAACGGAGGGAGTACTTTATAGGATCTGACAAAAAAATCCTTACAATAACTACTCTTTAATAATGAAATAACTTTGATATTACATTAAAATAACTGTGTGTGCATTGTGGTGGACTAGACTACCAATTTCACTAAAACCCTCCCCCCCCCCCCCCCCCCCTCTGATAGAATAATTGCATTTGTATAATACAATAACTGCATTATAACGTTAAAATAACTGATGTAGCAGAGGTTGTATTGTTTTGTTTTGTATAGAATCTAAGATATTGAAATTAATAATACCATAACAATTCTTCTGTTTTAATGTTTCCAGGCATTGAAATTAATACTACCAATGCAACAACTTTTTCTACACCTATCATTTGCGCCTCAAACAGGAGAAAATACTATCCATAACTGGGATTGAGATATACTCCGGTGGCGGTGAGGAGTGGAATAGGATGGTAGAAAATGGTTTCAAACCTGCTCTGGGATTAATGTTTGTAAAGCTGGAGGAGGCAATAGAGTTTTACAATTTATATGCTGTGGCTTGTGGTTTCATATCAAGAAAGTACACACAAACAAGATTCCGTGATGGTTTGATAGACAAAAAATCAATGGTCTGCAATAGAGATGGATTCAAAGAGGATCGCAAAAACTCAAACCGTTGTTGAATTTGAAAACACAAAAGAGAAAAAGAAGAGGAAAAGGTCTGTAGAGCCAAAGAAAACAAAAATAACAAGATTTGGTTGCAAGGCAAAAATACGCTTTTGTTTGTATTCAATGACCTTAAGGAGCTAATAGGGTATGCTATTGATACGTTTTATGAAGGTCATAATCACGACTCGCTCACTCAAAGAACGGGAATTCGAGGAAAAACGTAAGAACACTTAACCTTTACATGAAGCGGATAATTGTTAACAATTGTAAACTCAACATCGGGGCTACCAAGACTTTTAGAATTCTGGCCGAACAATCAAATGGGTATGCAAACATTGGTGCATCTCTCACAGAATTCAAGAACTTCAAAAGAAATATTAAATGTTATATAGGTGAGAAGGATCTTGACATGATTCTCGATTATTTAAAGGCACTTTTCGAATCACAAGATGGCTTTTACTATGCTTACCAAGTTGATGAGGATAATTGTTTGGCTAAAATCTTTTGGACAGATGCACAAGCAAGAATGAATTATTCCTTGTTTGGGGACACCATCACCTTTGATCCTACTTACGGTACTAACAAGTACCACATGGCCTTCACCCCATTCATTGGTGTTGACAACCACAAAAATCGGTGACTTTTTTCCGCACTTGTCGATCATGAGAACAATGGGTCATTCATTTGGGTGTTTAAGAAGTTCCTTGATTGTATGGGCAACAAGGAACCTCAGTGCATTCTTATTGATCAAGATCCAATTAAACGGGGTGCGTTCTGTATTCAAGCAAGCAAGACATCGCTATCGCATGTGGCATATAATGAAAAAACTTACCGATAAAGTTGAGTCACAGATTTGTAAGGAGACTGACTTTGTTGAGCGGATATGCGGAGTTGTTTGGGATACTGACTTGGAACCCATTGAGTTTGAAGAAAAATGGACTCAAGTGATTAATGACTTTGAGTTGAATGATAATACTTGGTTGACATACATGTATGGCAAAAGGCACAAATGGATACCTGCTTACTTTAGAGATTTGCCTTTAGGCTGCCTTTTGAAGACTACACAAAGATCAGAGAGTCAAAACAGTTATTTCAAAAGATTTGAGAGCATAGATGGCACCCTTGTAGAATTTTGGTTGCGTTTTCAGAGTGAAATGGAACAACAACGCTATAATCACAGATTTCTTGATCTTGCAAGTGACAAAGACATTGCCACAGTTTCTTCTAAGACAATGATTGAAAAACATGCATCTAAAATCTACACACATACTGTTTTCTATGAGTTCCAAGAGCAAGTGCAAATGGCTCCCTGTTCGTGTGCCGTTAGGGGGTTTTCTGAGCAAGGAAACATGCACATTAAAAATGTTGAAGATGCCTACAGGAAGCATAGAATATTTTAGGTTATTCAATTTTATAAACATAATTGTCTTTTTACTTTAACATACAATAACTGTGATAAAAGAATACAATAACCGTGTTTTACCATTAAAAAAATCATGTGAAAACTATACAATAATCACAATTATGCTTTACAATAATTGATGTTGAGTTTATTTGCAATTGTTTCGATTTTTTTCCATAAATATATTAATTTGATAATGCTTTACAGTAATTGATAATGCTTTACACTTGCCAATTTGTTACAATAATCAAGGATATGCTTTAAAATAATTGGGGAAGAGCTTTACAATAATCAGATACATGAGAGCTTTAAAATAATCAGAGGTATGCTTTACAATAATTGGGCAAACGCTTTACAATAATCAGCTACATGAAAAGCTTTAAAATAATTGCATTTGATCATTTGAATAAATTAATAATCATGTGAAAACGACTTTGTAACATTATATTAAACATAAAAAAACTGAAGGACTTCTACCTTGGTGTTAATTGCTAGTCTGCATAAAATAATTCATGTTGAACTATATAATAACTATGATTGCCTTTTAAAATAACTACACTGTGCATGCAGGTTGCTCACAATAACGAATCAAAGGAAACAACATGTACGTGCAAGATGTTTGAGAGGAAAGGAATCCTTTGTAAACATATTATATGGATTATATCAGGAAAAGGACTGCAAAGCATACCAGAGCAGTACATCGAAACTAGATGGACGAAGAAATCATATAGAAAGCCTTTGTATGGACTGGATGGAAAGTTATTGCAAGACTACGATCCCACTGATTTGAGAAAATTGGAATTATCAAGGGTATGGTCAGAGTTTTATGCAACAATAAGTGTTCTTAACTCGATGCCTGATAATCAAATCAAGGAGCTAAGTTTGATGCTTTTACAATTCCGAGAGAAAATAAATCCAACCAAAGAGAGCTTGACAAAGGATCAAGAACTGGAAATGCTCTTAGGTTGTTCAGCAAAATCAAATATTACTGTTCTTCCACCCAATATTGCAAAAAACAAAGGAAGCGGCATGAGAATGAAATCAAACAAGGATAAGGCAATTGAGAAGGCGAGCAAACCGAAGAGGCTATGTAATAACTGCAAACAAATGGGACACCATGACAAGAGAAACTGTCCAAATCCGTTTGTTGAGCATGCTTTGGAGGAAGAAGATGAAGAGGAAAATGAAATGGAGGATGAAGATGAAGAAGAAGAAGAATGAAAAATGCATTACGCTTTAAAATAATCAAGATTACGTTTTAAAATAATCCATATTATGCTTTACAAATAACCGCAAGATTGCAAAATAATTGTGTTAGACTTTTTTACAAGTAATTATAAGATAATGAAATGTATTTATGAATTGCAAATTGTTAACTATGATTACAAGGTTTATATACTAATTACATAGCTAGAATTAGGGTAACAAATAACATGAAAGTAGGAGAGAATAATGCTAACAATATATACAATTCCTAATATAAACAATTGACTAAATCAATTCCTTGATTCACGTTGGATTGATTGGAGGATCATTGACTAATGATTTGTTATGATTGACATTCCCCCTCAAGATGGACGGTTGGAGACGGAGACCAATTTTGGAAGACAAGGTGAGAAAACAAGGTTTATGCAAGGGCTTGGTCAAGCAGTCTGCTAGCTGGTCATTACCGTTAATATGCTGTATACGAATGGAGCCCAGACGGATTTGTTCCTTGACAAAGTGAAATGCAAGTGCTAGATGTTTCATTCTTGAGTGGAAGACGGGATTGGCAGAATAATGAGTCGCACTCAAGTTGTCGCAATAAATTGTAGGAGCTTTAGTAACCTTAACACCGAGTTCAGAGAGAAGGGAGGTTAGCCATAGAACTTCGGAGGTTGTGTTCGCAATACCACGAAATTCAGCTTCAGTGGAAGATTGAGATAGAGAGCGTTGTTTGCGAGATGACCATGAAATAGGATTGCGACCTAAGTAAACAATGTAACCCGTTGTGGACACGTAGTCGGTTGGGTCACCACCCCAG
Organism: Silene latifolia; assembly: GCF_048544455.1. Taxonomy (NCBI): domain Eukaryota; kingdom Viridiplantae; phylum Streptophyta; class Magnoliopsida; order Caryophyllales; family Caryophyllaceae; genus Silene; species Silene latifolia. The sequence goes on along the minus strand of NC_133526.1, from coordinate 47,106,595 downwards.
TCAGCATCACAGAAGGCATGAAGACATAATGGGGACGATTTGGTGAGCTGAATGCCGAGGTGAAGGGTGCCGTTAAGGTAGCGGAGGAGACGCTTAAGGGCAGCCCAATGAGTGGAAGTAGGGTGCGTCAAAAATTGGGCGAGCTTATTAACGGAATATGCAATGTCCGGTCTTGTGAGTGAAAGGTACTGTAAACTGCCAACAATTGAACGATAGTCACTTTCATTCTCGATGGGTGCATTTGATTCTCTAAGGAGGGGAGGATGAGTTACCATGGGTGTTTTAGCGGGCCTGCATTCGTGCATATTATATTTATGAAGAAGGTCCGATAGGTATTTGGTTTGGTTAAGATGGATACCGGTTTTTGTGGGAGTGACCTATATGCCTAAGAAGTAGGATAGAGGTCCAAGGTCTTTGAGAGAAAATTTGTTGGAAATATGGGTGATGAACTCAGTGATGTGAGTAGGGTTCGGGCCAGTAACAATAATATCGTCTACGTATACGAGCACGTAGAGGGTTCGTTTTGGTGTGATGTGAAGAAACAGGGAGGGGTCCGAAATAGAATTTCGAAATTGGGAGTCTAGGAGGTATTTTTTGAGTTCGGTGTACCATGTCCTAGGAGCTTGTTTTAGCCCGTAGATGGCTTTGTTGAGACGGCATACATGATCGGGTTTGTCAGTGTCTATGAAACCAGGAGGCTGACTCATGAATACGGTGTCCGAGAGGGTACCTTGGAGGAACGCATTATTGACATCAATTTGGTGTAGGTGCCAATTGTTGGTGACTGCGAGAGATAGGATCAGACGGATGGTCGTTGGTTTGATAACTGGACTGAAAGTTTCGGAGTAATCAATACCGGGGCGTTGATGAAAGCCTTTCGCAACAAGACGAGCCTTGTGTTGTTTGAGACTTCCATAGGGATTATATTTAATGCGATAAACCCATTTGCATCCAATAACGTTTTGGGCAAGATGACGGGGAACTAAGGTCCATGTGTTATTACGGGTCAATGCTTGATGTTCATCGATCATTGCGGCACGCCAACGAGGATCAATGAGAGCTTGTTTAGTGGTATTTGGTGTGATATGGGTGTCGGTGGAGATGGCAGTCTTGGCATATTTCGGATTGGGTTTGACGATGTTATGGCTAAGGCGTGTGATGGCTCGAGAAGGAGGGGAGGTGGGGGTGGGGGTGTGGGAATCTTGGTGGTGGTGGATGGGGTAGATGGGGTTGGGTTGGTAGGAGGAGAGGATACAGGAGTAGAGGTGTGGGAGGGCGAGGTAGGAGTAGCGGGTTCGTTTGGAGTTAGAGAGGGTTCGGGTGTGGGTTGGGGTCGGTCCGGGAGTTGGTGTGGGGGCTGGCGAGTTGGGCTCGGGTGTGGGTTCCGTGGGTTCGTGGTTCGGTGTGGGGTCGGGTGGGTTGGGTTCGTTTGTGGGTTTGGGTTGGATAATAGGAATAGCAAGTTCACACCATTGATCAGAGGACGGGATAGAGGATATGGATTGTTTTGTAAGTGATTCATATGGGAATTCGGTTTCGACGAACCGAACATGTCGTGAAGTATAGGTTTTAAGTGTCAGTGGGTCAAAACAGAGGTAGGCACTTTGAGTTGTGGAGTACCCTATAAAAACACAGGGGGTCGATTTCGAGTTTAGTTTGTGAGCATTATAGGGACGAAGCCACGGGAAACATAAACATCCAAAGGGACGGAGTTTGAGATAATTGGGTGATTTGTGAAATAGTTTTTCATATGGGGATTTATTATGAAGAGTTGGTGTCGGGAGTCTATTGATGAGATAGACAAATGTGGCAAATGCGTTTGGCGTAACGAGATAGGCATACGGGCTTGGGTGAGGAGAGCAAGGCCAGTTTCGACAATGTGACGATGGCGACGCTCTGCAAAGCCGTTGTGCTCGGGGGTATGAGGAGGCGAGGTGAGGTGGGTTATGCCATTATCAAGGAGAATCGGGTTTAATTTTATGTACTCACCTCCATTATCCGAGTAAAAACATTTAATGGGTTTATTGAAAATTTTTTCAATAATGGCTTTGAAACGTGTGAAAAGAAGGTGCGTGTCGGATTTATTTTTCATCGGATATAACCATATGTAATGCGTAAAATGATCGACAAATATGACGTAGTATTTTAGGGCATCACGGGATAGAATGGGCGAGGTCCAGACATCCGAGAAAATAAGGTCGAGAGAGGCAGTCGATTGTAAAGACGAAACAGAAAAAGGAAGCTTATGGCTTTTATTCATTAAGCACGAATTACAATGAGAAAAATCGGAAATTCGAAAATTGCAGGTTGAATTTAAAAGCTTGAGGATGGCAGTGGAGGGGTGACCAAGTCGTTGGTGCCATAGGGTGGAGGAGAGCTTGGCCGAGTGTGCTTGGGGAGGTGGAGGTGGATGTCATTCATAAGTTCCATCATGGGAATGGCCTTGAAGAAGAATCTGGCCGGTCGAGATCGCCTTAAAACAAAAAGAATTTTGTGAGAATAAGGCAATAGCGGAATTATCTTTACAAAATTGAGAGACGGAAATTAAACGACGAGAAATATTAGGAACAACTAAAACATTGTGAAAATTAAGAGATTGAAAGGAAAAGGAGCCTGTATGTGTTATGGCTAGGGACGAACCATCTCCAATGACGAGGTCGTCCGGGCCATCATAAGCGGAGTGGAGGGAGAGAGTGTTGAGGTCGTTGGTGATATGGTGGGATGCACCACTGTCAATGAGATAGGATGAGGAAGAGGCAGTGTTCACGGCAGCGGTGTGGGCATGAGGACGGTTTTGTTTGGGAAGGGGTGGAGGGAACACAACCGTAGGGTTGTCACGTTTGAAGTCGGGGCAATCACCAGTGACATGCCCTTGTTCACGACAGTAGTGACATTTCCCTTTGAAGGGTTTAGGCTGAGTATTGGTGTAGTTGGTGTGACGGGTTTGAGTTTGATTCGAGGAGGGTTGATAGGAGGTGCGAGGTTGATAAGAACGAGTGTTATTCTGGTTGTGGTAGTGGCGAGTTGCAGCGTGAGCCGAGGGTGTGAAAGCAGTGGTATTGGTGGGTGGTTGGTTTTTGACAAGAATTTCATGTTGGATGAGTTTTTCATGAAAATCTTCAAAGGCTATGGGTGTGTCACGAGACCTAACTGCGTCAATGACGGGTTTGTAGAGTTCGGGATCAAGGCCAGAGATAATGTGGGAGGTGATGTCTTCGGCATCAACCGGTTTACCGAGTTGAGCCAACTGATCAGTGCAAGAGCGGATGGACATAATGTAGTCGGTGATGGATTGGTCACCATGTTTGAGGTTTTTGAGTTTGTCCTTAAGTTGGAGGATGTGTCCTCTCGAAGGGTTGGCATAGGTGGTTTTCAGAAGTTGCCACGCTTCATGGGTGGTGGTGGCGTTAAGGATGAGTGGGCTGACGGAGTCGTGGAGTGTGGCAGCCAAGGCACCGAGAAGGAGTTTGTCTTGGCGAAACCAGGTGTGATAAGCAGGGTTAGGAATGGGTGCGGGATTGGGTTTCGATTCAGTGGCAGCAGGTAGGATGGTTTGGGGTGGGATTTCGGTGGTGCCATCGAGATACGAAAATAAGCCGTATCCTTGGAGGAGACGGGTGATTTGGAAAGACCAGGTGCGGTAGTTTTGTGGTGTGAGTTTCATGCATGACGGGAAGTGCAGGGATAGGAGGGGTTTGGTTGGTTCGTCAAGGTTAGGGATGAGGTTGTTATTGGATGCCATAGGTTTCGAGGACGGCGGAAGCAGTGTTGTAGTATAGGATCAATTAGAACCTGATACCATATAAGATAATGAAATGTATTTATGAATTGCAAATTGTTAACTATGATTACAAGGTTTATATACTAATTACATAGCTAGAATTAGGGTAACAAATAACATGAAAGTAGGAGAGAATAATGCTAACAATATATACAATTCCTAATATAAACAATTGACTAAATCAATTCCTTGATTCACGTTGGATTGATTGGAGGATCATTGACTAATGATTTGTTATGATTGACAGTAATCAGGGGTATACTTTACAATAAGTGTGTTAGACTTTTACAATAATCAAAGTTATGCTTTACATTAATTGATGTTGAATTTTTTTGCAATTGTTCTGATTTTGTTCATTTAATAATACCTTGCGCTATTACAATAATCATGTGAAAACTATACAATAATCACAATTATGCTTTACAATAATTGATGTTGAGTTTATTTGCAATTGTTCTGATTTTTTTCCATAAATATATTAATTTGATAATGCTTTTACAAGAATTGATAATGCTTTGCACTTGCCAATTTGTTACAATAATCAAGGATATGCTTTAAAATAATTTGGGAAGAGCTTTACAATAATCAGATACATGAGAGCTTTAAAATAATCAGAGGTATGCTTTAAAATAATTGGGCAAACGCTTTACAATAATCAGCTACATGAAAGCTTTAAAATAATTACATTTGATCATATGAATAACTGAATAATCATGTGAAAACTATACAATAATCACAATTGTGCTTTATAATAATTGATGCTGAGTTTATACGCAATCGTTCTGATTTTTTTCCATAAATATATTAATTTGATAATGCTTTACCGTAATTGATGATGCTTTGCACTTGCCAATTTGTTACAATAATCAAAGATATGCTTTAAAATAATTGGGGAGGAGCTTTACAATAATCAGATGCATGAGAGCTTTAAAATAATCAGAGGTATGCTTTAAAATAATTGGGCAAACGCTTTACAATAATCAGCTACATGAAAGCTGATAGAATAATTGCATTTGATCATTTGAATAACTGTCTAGAGATATTACAATAACAGCTTAAAGTCATTGCAAAAACACTAACTTGTTCATCAATCAATGACATGACTACATCAAATTTGTTCAAACAACCAATAATGACTATCTAAACAGAGATTATCGAACAAATCCATCTACAATTGTTTGCTAAATCCATCTATAATCAATCAATTGCTCTTTTATGTGTTTCACGAGGACCAAGAATTACTGTTGTTTTAACCCTTTTCTTCCCTGATCTTCTGAATTTTAAAAGTTCTTTCTCTACTTCCAATATACTCTGCCTGAAAGTTCCCACTTGTTCCAAAAGAGAAGGTCTTGACTCGTTGACATCTGACATCAACAAAATAGCAACCATCTCAAGCCATATAGGAATCCTCTCACATTTCTTGTTAACCGCATACAATCCTTGCTCGTGCTTCCCTTCATATGTGAGCATGTGAAACATTATGTAAAATCCCGATTCCTTATCACCCCTGATAGTCGCTTTCCATTCAAAATCAACATTCACGAATGTAAATGTGTTAATGAGAACTCCTTCTTTTGCTGTTTTCCTTGTCTCCAAAAAGTCAGAAAAACAATCAACCTACAGCATGTACAAAAAAAAAGAAAGAATTAGAAAGCACGACTATACAATAACAAGTTTAAAACAATACAATAACTTTGTTACAGCAATACAATAATTCTGACTGAAAATAGCATTTGTATATGATCAGGAGTTAGAAAAACGTCTCGCAATCTTTGCAAGTCCGTAAAAATCGGATTTTTCCCAATCTTTATGCGACGTATGGTCCAAAGACATCAACCGTCTTGTTCATAAAGTTCACACAAACACAAAATTAGTACTTCTCTAAAGACAACGGGATGAAGACAAGGTCCACATCGATCTCAGAGTTTACAACATTTTCACTAAAAATAGGACCAAGATCGCACAACCTTGTCTTTGGTCATCGATTACATCATCACTATCCCCTCCTTGCTCTAGCATGTCTTCAAAGATTCCCTATAAATACCATAAAACTGTGAATAAAATTGAAGATAAATGATTAAACATTCTACAAAGAATCGAACAATGAAAACAGAGATCATACCATATGTTGTGTCCCAAGGAACATCATCATTGGCGCTTCTTTCTCCTTAACCTCCATGAAATTCAAGACAACCGACCAGCAAATGCGGCTATTACGCGCAACTCAATGTAATCTTCGGGCTTCGTAGAAAGAATATCAGACCTATCCAAGATAGCATTCCCCATGAAAATGAAGTTCACCGCAAAGGAGTTAAAAAAAAGCTTAGTAAATTTTAAAAACAATATTTAAAAATAACTACCAAAGAACAATAACCGAGTTTTTCATAATACAATAACTATGTTAATGTAATACAATAATCGATTATTGTACTACATTAACATAGTTATTGTTTTATGAAAATCATTTATTATAATTGTAAAAAAACATAGAATAATTGAACTTGTAGAATACAATTATTAGAATAATCACACAAACTTGTTTCTCATTGAGTTTGGAGAAAAATGAACATACTCATCTGCAAGATTGTAATCATCCAAGAAACAATAATCAACAACTTGTTTCTTCTTGCTTGGCATAGCGCGTGTATATCTGTTGTTAGCCCTCATAACTTTTAAAACAACAACAAGATTTGTATCTGCCTTGCCACAGTTTATTAAGCAGCCAAGACCATCGAGTTCGGTCTACTACCTCGGCCCGATCTAATCATCCCGGCGCTCATAGGTGTACCAGGCATACTCTTTTTCTTAGGCCCCGGAGTACCTACACCATCATCAGTTCCTCTCCGCCATAACCCTAACAGCTTCCAAAGCATCAGCTTCAGCCCTTGCCGCTTCCAACTCAGCTAGCCTACGCTTCTCAAGAAAAACAGGCAGCAAAGGTGCCTTTGTCTTTGTAAAATCATCAACCAAATCCAACAATTTGTTCCTAATTTTGTTGATATTGGCTAAAACCAAGATGGCAGCTAGCTCAGCTCTATATATGATCCTTTTCAATGCGTCATGCAACTAAAATTTGAACAACTTCCCAGCATAAAACATCATATGAATCATGACAAAAACACCACAATCCAAATTATGGGACCCTTCCGATTTCCACCCAAAAGCCACATTTACAAATTTGAAATTGCGGACCTCACTGTCTCTTTCAAAACCTTTCTCGACAAGATAACTACCAAATATTTCAACCTGGTTACATTTTTAAATCAAAAATCATCACTAAAGAACAAGAAAAATAACTAAAAGAAGTAGATGAAAACAAAAACTTATAATAAGGTACATACAATAGAGTTGGTAGCCAACACCCAGATACTATCTTCAAAATCATCATATACACGATTGTCAAGATAGTCCACAGTCTTCCCCACAAAGTTAACAACAACACAGAAAAAATGATCTCCAAAATGAACAGGAATAAAAACCTGGCATGATAAAAAACAGCGTACATAAACCTTTGTTTGTTCTCAACGATAAAATAATCAACGAGAAGAAAGAAAGAAGAGAAAGAATTGGAAAAATTACCAAATCGGCACCAATGTCAAGAGAACCTTCGATGTTCTCAATGACAAGTTGTCCCAAACATTAGAAATTTCCTTTCGTATAAATCTTTCTCATCATCAGCACTTTGATAAGCTTAAACAAAGAAGCCTATGAAAAATATTACCACACGATAAGAGAAAATGAAATATCACAATTGAAAAAACTTGGTTAATCAATACAATAACTACTATTCGCTTTACAATAACTATCACAACAATAATGACTTTCATAATACAATAATCGAGTTTTCATAATACAATAACTATGTTTCCATAATACAATAACATTGTTATTGTAATACAATAATCGATTATTGTATTACAATAACAATGTTATTGTATTATGAACTCGATTATTGTAACTTGTAAAAAAGACAGAATAATTGAACTTGTATAATACAATAACTGAAATACAGTATTAGAATAATCACAGAAACAATAAACAAAATTGAAGAATAGGAAAATTGAAGAATAGGAAAACTGTTTTAGCTGAATAAAATAACAGCTAATATACTTTACAATAATCAAGTAACTACAATAGAATAACTGTCATAACCATTGTAAATTTCTGATCGATAGTAAATATATAAAAAAATTTCACATACCGAATGACTTGTACAAAAAAAACTTCTTGTGGGGGATAACCCTTTCCCAACCTTGACCAGCATGTCATCAAGTAAGAATGACCAACAATCAATCACGTTCGATGTGATCATAGTCTTAGCAGACAGTGAAATAATGTCATCTCGAGTTAACATGTGATGAAATGAAAACACAACCAAATCCTCCTTGCCACATGGAAACAAAAATTATATAGTAAAGACAATAACCCAAAACAACAATAAAAGCTTTTAAAAAGTAGATATATTAGCAAAAAAATAAAAATAAAAAGAGAGGGAACAAAAAACATATAATGCTTACCCAATTCGTAGGTCATGATCGTGCAGAAAACAGTAATCAAGTACAGTCTTCCTCCGCATTAAAATAGGAGCAAAAAGCTCCTTGTACTTGCACAAAAAACCAGAAACTACAACTGCATCAGGATTGGGTGATTCACAATTTAAATCACACCCTATACCACAATTCCCAAAAAACGTATGCTCAGGCATAACGTCTGAATGCAGCAGGTAAGCACTTATAACAGAATTATCTTGAATTCTATCCCCAACAACAGCCTCATTGACAACTTTGTTAACAACGTCATCCACACTACTCAAGTCCACAGCTTCATTCTCAACATCAATATTATCAATGCCGTCATTAGTTGGCGCCTCCTCATTCGGTTTCTCAACCGCTACATCAGGGACCTTATTTTTACCTTTCTCCCGAGAATAAACCACCTTATATTTTTCTGGATCAAATGCTAAACCCCCATTCCTTTCATCTTTTCCCTTTTCATGCTTCCCCTTTTCATGCTCCTTGCAAAAACTTTCATACAACGGCAGTTTACTTCCCGCCTGTTTCATTTCCTCAGCTTTTTCACAAATAAAATTGAAATATTTAGTGAACAAAGAATCATCGTCACTAATGAAAGCAGGGGTCGAAGAAACTGAAGTGGCTGTCGAAGAATCTTCAACTGTTGAAGAACCACACTCCTTTCCCATCACTTCCTTCCGTTGCGTGTACAAATGGAGAAATATCTCAACATCCCTCTTCATCATCAAAAGATGTGCTTGGGAAACCTAAGAAAAAGAAAAAAAAAGAAAAAAAGAATAATTATACTAAGTCTTTACAATAATTATACTAAGTCTTTACAATAATTATCCTAAGTCTTTACAATAATTTACAATAATTGAAAAAATAACTGCTACAAAACTTTAAAATAACTACACTACACCTTTACAGTAACTACACAAAAATGATTATACTAAGTCTTTACAATAATTATACTAAGTCTTTACAATAATTATCCTAAGTCTTTACAATAATTTACAATAATTGAAAAAATAACTGCTACAAAACTTTAAAATAACTACACTACACCTTTACAGTAACTACACAAAAATGATTATACTAAGTCTTTACAATAATTATACTAAGTCTTTACAATAATTATCCTAAGTCTTTACAATAATTTACAATAATTAAAAAATAACTGCTACAAAACTTTAAAATAACTACACTACACCTTTACAGTAACTACACAAAAATGATTGAAAGAATGATTGGAACTTACATCGGCCTTTGACCTTTGCTCGAATAACATCATCGATATCAAAACAATTCAGGCGAGTTCCATATACTTTTTCCCCTGTTCGGGTTTATCAACGATGCACACACCTCGGCAGACTTTTGCTTCTCTTAAGCGTTTGCATACAGGATACACACCATTGACATATTCCCCATTACCTAGAGAACCAGAATTGAGCTCTGAAATACCTCTACTAACAAAAGACTTCTCATCCCAGTGCTTGATAAGAGGAGTCTCAGAAGACATTGTCTTTTCCTTAAAAGACATACGATGGATGTATGCCACCATAACAACAAGTATGCAACCACGCAAAGTAGACGACCCAGATCTACACCGCTCAACACCTTCGACTAATTTATCAAACACATACCCACACCAATCCAAATGGTGGATACGTGAAACATCTTGCACCGCTTTAAGAATTGAAAAGTCAATTCCATAATTTGTAGGGGGAGCAAGGACAATGGACATAGCATAAAGCACAAACAGCCTCCGAAATTCATCTCCCCCATCATCCCCCATATCAGTAATTGCATTATAAACAGCAGGGATAGTAACATAATTTGTCCCTTCTACCTTAAACTTCTTCCGGAACTCAGCTTTCAACGTTTCTTTTGAAGACAATACACTATGTCCAGTGTAAACAACCTCAACTTTATCACCACCATTTGGCAATCCAAAAACATCATACACATCATCTTTTGACAGACAAAATTTGACATCACTTGCTTGAAAAATATGAGCAGTAGCATTAAAGTGTTTTACAAACAATGGTATAACACCCAATGGTATACTGCTCACTTTAAAATCAAGCAAACCACCAAATCCGATCTCAATGACAGCCTTTCGCTGATTTGGACCAAGTTGTTTTACCAGATTAACCAAACCATTAGGACGACAGCTCACTTTAATGTTTGCAGCACTGAAAATGGAAAATCAAGCAAAATATAAAAAGAGTAACACATCAAATAAACAGAAACTCATAACAAGGGGGCATGACACATATACTCACATGTTCAATCTTGCAGTTCCAGGAATCTTACTGAGCTTCTTTTTTGGGAAATTTACTTTTGAGCGTTTTAAATCAGCTTTATTACCATCTTCAGGCTCCCTGCTACGTTTAGGACCCATTTGTTTTTATCACTGAGCAACAGAATACAAAATTATCAGAATAAAACACAAAAAATATGACAACAACTAATACAATAACTCAGTTTTAATAATACAATAATCAGCATACAACAATACAATAACTGGACTTGACTAAAATGATAACTAAATAATACTACGTATAGAATAACTAAATTACTAAATTACAATAACTATCACAATACATTACAATAACAACATCAATATATTACAATAACAAACTTTTTGATTAAAATAAACTGGACTTACTAAAAGCTGACTTTTAAACACCAACCAAAGATCAATATCTAAAATAATACTCATTACAATAACAGATTTTCTAAATTACAAAAACTAGCACAAATACATTACAATAACAACATCAATATATTACAATAACACAAATAATTACAAACAAACACACATTATGTTCATTAGAATGTACAGGAATTCAAAACAAAAAAGAAAAGCGTCAAGAAAAGATACAAAAATGAAAAAATGAATTACAAAACCCTAAATTATGCGGAAAAATTGAAAAAAATTTAATTTAACAACAAAAACAAAACAAATTAAACTATATACTAAAATGAAGAATAAACACAGAAAACAAAAGAAAATCAAGTAGAAAACAAGAACAGGAACCGAAAATGGAGTAGAAAATCAGCGGAAATTGAGCACAATAACTGAAGTTCAATTGAGTTCATTGATTACCTGTTGAGAGAAACCGAAAATGGAGTAGAAGACGAACAAATTGAGCACAATAACTGAAGTTCAATTGACGAGAACAACGAACGAAACTGACGAACGAAATTATGAGAGAGAACACCAGAAAACTAACGAGGAATGCAGAAACTGACGAACGAAATTATGAGAGAGAGAGATAGAGAGAGAGAAACTGACTGAAAAAAGTGGGAAAAAAGAAGTTCAAGTGTCAAAAATTTGCTTTATACTTCCTCCATTCAACTCCACTCTACCTATTTGTATTTTGCACAAATATTAAGAAGGGTGGGGTTGGGTGGAAAATATTGTAAATAAATAATGGGGTATAATGTAATTAAGTGGGGTATGAGTGGAAAAGGGTGGAGTTTGATGTAGAAGTAGTGGGGTATGAGTGGCAAATATTATAAATAAGTAATGGGGTATGAGGATAAAATGGTCATTTGACATTCCTTTTTAGGAAATAGGTAGAGTGGAGTTGAATGGATGAAAAAGGAAAGATGGTAGAGTGGAGTTGAATGGAGGAAGTATATGAGATGTAAGATTAAATCTCAGCCACATATCTTATGTTAGATGAATGGTCCAGATTTAGAGGGGTAACTCACCAAAAGTACCCTAACTCATTTGATCTTATATATATATATATATATATATATATATATATATATATATATATATATATATATATATATATATATATATATAATTGGGTTGAAACGCTGTGGATGCGCCACGTGGCGTATTCAACCTTAATTACAAGCATTAAATACGGTAAATCATTAAATATAAACATAAATGCTGCATAAAACTCTGTAAAATACACGACTCATTTTGACTTTTTATTTATTTACCTTTATGTTTTAATTATTTAATAAGTGAAAACTATGAATATAGACAAAAAGTAATTCCAAGAAAAATATGTACCGAGTACGCATCTTTCACGTACACAGTAATACAGTTTGCCATGTGCATACACACTCCATACGTATTTCCAAGACACCCTTCAAAGTATTCAAAAAGTCTTCTAATGTAATACTTAATGCTAAGAGTTATGTACATATTTAGTATTCATGAGACTTCAATAATGTGTTCCTCTTGCACGCCAAACTACAAACAAAAAGATACGTTTTTTGATTGCTACATTTACATCAATAATGTGTTCCTCTTGCACGCCAAACTTCAAAGATATGTTTAAATTACAAAATTAAATCGGCGAGGTTTACTGCAAGGTGAAAGCTCGAGTATCCATATAGAGCGAGTATGTATGTACACAGTGATAACAACTTACGAATACACTCCGTAGTTTATACGTTTGTTATTATTTGTTTATTTGCTTGTTGGGCAACTGATCGTCGATGGCACCATAGTGCAATATGGAGTACAAGTTACTAGGTTAGTCAGATAAAAATTGGATTTTAAAGAAAATATAACAATGTCGACATGTCGTAGACCATAAAGTAATAGATATGTTGGACTATATATTAGAACAATGGAAGTGAGAGAAGACATCAAGAATGACGACGATAACTGTAACACCCCACGTTAATTGAAGAGGTTCAGTGATAGGCTTAAACGACTAGTGCTTAAAGGGATTGGAAGTACTACTAATATCAACAAAGTGCACTTTCTTTTATGGTCATCCATGCAAAAGAACTCCACAGTTAAGCGTGCTTGGTTGGGAGTAGTCTTAGGATGGGTGACCTCCTGGGAAGGTTCCCGGGACTCGCATGAGTGAGGACAAAATGCGCTATAAAGGACCCGTGTTGATCTGTGGGCCATGTACACAGCCTAGTGAGCTATCATAGGTAACCGTTCCCGACCCGGTTTGGGTCGGGGTTGTGACACCCCCATACTCCAAGTGCCTTACCAGGACCACTCAGGTATAAAGCTGTCACCATCTCGGTTTCCCGGGGCAATGATAATCAAAAGACAATAAAGAAACAACATTTAAATAGTATAAAGTTTAAGTGAGTAAATACAATCCAAAACCAACTGCCAAAATACGGATTACATGATCTCAAAACAACTGTCTAAAAACTATCAAAACTACAGCGGAAGACTCTATCATCTGGTGGCGACACATCCCAGCTATCCCATGTATCTCGACTCATACCTGCTCAACAACTGCTCACCATCCCCAAATGGATCACCACAGTTTTAAAAACAATTAAACGGGGTGAGTACTAATCACACAATTTACATAACTCAATAAAACAACACACAACACAGCTCAATCGTCACAGATATACCCCGAACTCCATCACCAACTCCACAATACTGACTACACACTAAAGTGTGTAGCCCTGCCAGAGTACCCATCGCAACAGGTTACTCCTCGCCACTAGTGGGGAACCGCAGCCGTTCCCACCTAAGCCCCGCTCATCTCCGTCGAGCGATAAACCCAAATCCATTAATGTGCACATCCCTTCTGTGGCGGGTTCCACAGAAGACGAATCATAGGCGTGAAGTCACTCCTGCAAATGACTCCACTCGGCCAGGGACGCACCCCGAAGAACACAGACAGATACAATCAATCACAACTACTAATCAGCAATCAAACCCAACAACTGTCACAATACTCGTACGATAAAGCTCAACAATCACAAAGCACAACCAACACATCATGTGACTAATACTGAGTAGGGAAACCCTACTTGGATTGCAATACAATCAGACGATCTCAACAGCTGTATCAAAAAGCCTCCTCTACGAATCCTCCTCCTAACATATGATCACATAATTACTAACAATCATAAAAACTAAAAAAATCCTCAAACCTTCAAATTAGGGTTTAAACAAACTTAATAAAATACTATAAAATCGGTACGTAGATCTTACCCTCGACGCAAGGATCACAAGAATGTAAAGGATGATGAATTCCGACCTCTCAAGCTCCGATATTTGTCAATAATGCGAAAGATGCGAAGAACGTAGTTTGAAATCTCTTTTGAAGTGATTAGGTTTAATAAAAGTGTTTAATGAAGATGACGGAAAGTTATATATATATCTATTCGCATTATTAACAAAACCCGACAAAACATTACCCGTAAACCGAGCCACTCGATCGAGCAACTAACGTACTCGATCGAGTGCCCCCTACTCGATCGAGTACCAAGGCTACTCGATCGAGTACCCTACAGACAGAACACTGTTTTAAAAACCGGAACACCCTTACTCGACAGAGTAAGGCCCACTCGATAGAGTACCCAGAGGCTCATAAAACCGTAGTATTACAGTCTTCCTTCCTTAAAAAGAACTTCGTCCCCGAAGTTCAAACCACAACCAAGAAAAGACATACTATAACACTCCCGACACAACAACCAACACAAAACTCAACATAAACATGCTACCAACCAACTCAACCCGACTCAAACCACTACAAAACATACCGACACAACACAAAAAGGGTGTAAAAACTCTTTGCGATCATCTCCTACCCCCTAAAAGAAATAAGGTTACGTCCCCGTAACCATACATACCTGATCAAAAAGGAAAGGGTAACGCTCTCTCATGGCCTCCTCTGCCTCCCATGTAGCTTCCTCTACCTCATGATTAGACCAAAGGATCTTAAGCAAAACTGTCTCACCACTCCTAGTCTTCCTAACCTTCCGGTCAAGAATATGCTTAGGCACCTCAAGGTAAGACAAGGACTCATCTAGCTCTATGCTCTCTGCCTCTAACACATGTGACGGGTCACTCACATACTTTCGCAGCTGAGATACATGAAACACATTATGCACTCTCTCCAAAGTAGCTGGTAAAGCCAAACGATAAGCAACCTCTCCAACCCGGTCTAAGATCTCATAAGGCCCTATGAACTTCTGACTCAACTTGCCTTTCTTCCCGAATCTCATAACCCCACGCATAGGAGACACTTTCAGAAGAACCTTGTCCCCAACCTGAAACTCTATATCCCGGTGATGTAGATCTGCATAACTCTTTTGCCTATCCTGAGCCGCTCTCATCCTTTCCCTGATCATCTTAATATGCTCAACCATCTCATGTACCATCTCTGGTCCTAGAACCACTGCCTCAGCACTGTCGTCCCAACAAATCGGACTCCGACATCTCCTCCCATATAAGGCCTCAAACGGTACCATGCCAATACTAGTGTGATAGCTGTTGTTGTAGGAAAACTCAATCAAATCCGACCTCTGTTCCCAGCTACCACCACAATCCATCACACAAGCTCGTAACATATCCTCAAGAGTCTTGATTGTTCTCTCTGTCTGACCGTCTGTCGTAGGGTGAAATGTTGTACTCATCTTCAAAGTTGTCCCCAAAGATTCCTGCAACTCTTTCCAAAACCTTGAGATAAATCTCGCATCTCTGTCAAATACTATGTCCTTAGGCACTCCATGCAATCTCAACACATGCTTCCGATAAGCCAAAGCCAATTGTACCTTGGTCCACGTATCTTTCATTGGCACAAAATGAGGTGACTTGGTAAGTCGATCCACTATTACCCATATCATGTTATTAACCTGTTGACTCTTTGGCAAACCCACGATAAAATCCATAGAAATTGATTCCCACTTCCACTCAGGTACCTCAAGAGACTGAATCTTACCTTGTGGTCGTCGCTGTTCCCCTTTAACTCTCTGGCATGTCAAACAACGGGCCACAAACTCAGCTGTCTCTTTCTTCATCCCAGGCCACCAGAACGTGTTCTTTAAATCCTTGTATAGCTTGTCACCACCTGGATGCACTGAATATGGTGTACAATGTGCCTCTGTCATGATTGTCTTTTTCAGCTCCTCATCATTAGGGACACACCATCTCCCATCAAACCTCAAACTACCATCTGAATGAATAGAGAATCTAGACACTGTTCCTTTCTCTACTCCAGCTCTCCACTCCACATCTTAGGATCTAAAGCCTGTTTATCTCGAATATCATCATAAAGATCAGGCTGCACTGCCAAATCTCCCATGGCATCTCCTCTTTGCATCATATGTATCCCAAACTTTCCCACCTCATCTCTCAACCTCATCAAAGATAAAGCTATACACAAAGAATGTACACTCTTCCTGCTCAAAGCATCAGCAACAATATTGGCTTTCCCTTCATGGTAAATAATATCCATGTCATAATCGCCAATCAGCTCCATCCACCTCCTCTGTCTCATGTTCAACTCCTTTTGAGTGAAGATGTACTTGAGACTCTTGTGATCAGAAAATGACTTAAAGATCGCCCCATAAAGGTAATGTCTCCAAATCTTGAGAGCAAACACCACTGCACCCAACTCTAAGTCGTGTGTAGGATAATTCTCCTCATAAGGCTTCAATTGCCTAGAAGCATAGGCAATCACTTTACTGTTCTGCATCAACACACATCCCAACCCATTCTTTGAGGCATCTGTATAAACCTCAAAGTTCTCACTCCCTTCAGGCAATGCTAAGATAAGAGCTGCGGTCAAACGCTCCTTTAATGTTTGGAACGCCGTCTCACAACTCTCATCCCAACGAAACTTGTTCTCTTTCCTCATCAACGCTGTCATAGGTCTAGAAATCTTGGAGAAATCCTTCACGAACCGTCTGTAATATCCAGCTAAACCCAAGAAACTCCTGATCTCAGCAACATTCTTTGGTGCTTCCCACTTGGTCACTGCCTCAATCTTTGCCGGATCCACAGCTACCCCATCCTTAGAGATCACATGCCCCAGAAAAGCAACTCTCTCTAACCAGAACTCACACTTGGACAACTTAGCATATAACTCGTGCTCCCTCAAGGTCCGCAGCACAATCTTCAGATGCTCCTCATGTTCCTCCTTAGTCTTGGAATAGACTAAGATGTCATCGATAAAAACCACCACAAACTTGTCCAGTAACTGACTGAAAACTCTGTTCATCAAATCCATAAACACAGCCGGTGTATTAGATAATCCAAAAGGCATCACCACATACTCATAATGGCCATACCTCTACGTGAAAGCTGTCTTTGGTATGTCCACCTCCCTAATCTTCACCTGATGGTACCCCGACCTCAAATTAATCTTGGAAAAGACCGATGCACCACTCAACTGATCAAACAGGCATCTATCCTTGGCAAAGGATACTTGTTCTTCACCGTCACTCGGTTCAGCTCCCTGTAATCTATACACAACCTCAAGCTCCTGTCTTTCTTCTTCACAAAAAGAACTGGTACTCCCCACGGTGATACACTAGGTCTAATGTATCCCTTCTCTATCACATCATCTAGCTGTTTCCTGAGCTCCTCCAACTCCTTAGGACCCATCCGGTACGGTGCCTTAGAGATTGGCCCCGTCCCCGGTTTCAGCTCAACCGTGAAATCTATCTCCCTCTTCGGTGGCAACCCCGGAATCTCCTCTGGAAAGACATCTGAAAACTCACCCACCACTGGTATTTGATCAACTGTCGGACTCTCTAGCCGGTCATCTCTCACATGGCACAAGATCAATGGACACCCCTTCCTCAGATAGGACTTCAAGGTCACAGCTGCAATCAACTTAACTTTGGGTTTGACCACAAACCCACGATAAGACACACTAACGCCCTTAGGACCTCTCAAATACACTTTCTTTTTATGACAGTCTATCTTAGCTTTGTACTTTCCTAACCAATCCATCCCGACTATCATCTCAAAACCGTCTAAAGGAAACTCTAGGAAGTCTACAGGTAGATCTACTTGCCCAACTATCATAGATACATCCCTATACAACCTCCCACATGTTACAGACTCTCCCGAAGATATAAAAACTTTCTCACTTATAGACACGTATACTCTCAGACCCAACCGTTTAACATGACTCGAAGATACAAACGACTGAGACGCCCCCGAATCAAACAAAACAAAGGTATGAAAACCGTTAACAAGAAAGGTACCAGTGATAACATGTGTGTCGTCCTCAGCTGCTTTCTTTTCCATCATATACAGCTTTCCACTGGTCTTCTGTCCACCTCCCTGGACAGTACTGGCTGAAGTAGTCGGCTTAGCACCCGACTTCTGATTGTTGTTGTTGTTCGTAGCTGGTTTCTGATAAGAATTACTGCCATTGCGGTTACCTCCACCCTGGTTGCTCTGACCTCCCCGGTTGTTCCATGACCCAGCTGGTCTGTTACTCGCATAACTTTGTGCCGAACCCTGAGAATAGCTACGCTGAGCCGATCTCTAAAAAGCTCCAGGTACACTCGTGCACTCATGTCTCTTGTGGCCTACACTGCCACAGCCAAAGCAGGTCATCCCCCAACTACCACTACCGCTCCCACGGCCACGCCCAAAGGAAGCCTCATCACTGATCCCCGAGCCAGAAGAAAACGCTCTAGCCTGACTGTGATTGCCTTTCTTGTAGTTAGATTGGCCACCACCCTCGCTCTCAGCCTTTCTTTTCTCACCTTCCCTCTCCCGGGCCATCTCCACCAACCTTTCAGCTCTCCCAGCTCTCTCATAAGCTTCCTTAACATCAGTAAGGACTCCCACGGGTAACGTTTCCATAATCCTGGGGGTCAACCCCTTCTCAAACCTCAGCGCTAAGTTCTCATCACTCAACCCCATGTCCTCAGCATATCTAGACTTCTCATTGAATTGCCGATAATACTCAGCTACCGACATATCAGATATCATCCTGAACCCATCAAACACCTCCCTCAGCTTACTCCTCACATGCTCAGGTACAAACTCTCTCCTCATAGCCCTCCGGCACTCTTCCCAAGGTATAGCAGGCAGACCCTGCTTCGCATACATCTCCCTAGCACCCACCTTCACCTTATCCCACCACTCACCAGCCGCTTCCCTCAAGTAGAACACAACTTGTTCTACTTTCATCTCATCAGGACAATGTACCAGATCCAGAATGTTCTCCATCTCACGATGCCAATTGTCAAGAAGAATTGGCTCCCCGGTCCCCTTATACTCTTTCGGGTTAAACCTCGCTATGTATAAACTGATCTTTGAGTGATCAACCTCCTTATCTTTCCCCACTCTCTTAAGGGCCTCCGTAAGAGCATCTTGATGCTTCACCATCTTAACTATATCGTCAATGTTCATGCTCTCAGCTCTCGCATACACAGCGGTTTTCTTTGGCGGCATCTTGAAACTATATAAGAAAAGATAGATATAAACATACATACTATAACTCAAAACACGAAAAAAGCCTGCCCAGAACCCACTCGATCGAGTGCCAAAACCCACTCGATCGAGCTGAGGCTACTCGATCGAGTGCCCCACGTACTCGATCGAGTACCCCAACTCCATACCCAAAACAGACCTTCTGATCTCTAACCTACTCGATCGAGCTGACGAGCCACTCAATCGAGTGCCCCTTACTCGATCGAGTGCCCTTATGTACTCGATCGAGTACCCAAAAACACGGTTCTGATAATAAAACATCAAATACCCACTCGATCGAGTCAGACCTACTCGATCGAGTACCTCACCCACTCGATCGAGTGCCCCCCACTCGATCGAGTCATGCAGACTCGTGAATGCTACCCGCATGTTATCTCACATACCCTAACGCACTATGCATTCATTATTATCTCAATATTATAACTACAACTACGCATGCAAATCTACGCAACTCCTCATACAATCAACAAAATAATCTACTTCACGCTATCAAGGGCCATATTATGAACAACCATAATGCTTCTCTTTTCAAATCAACATATAAACATATCTTCTCGAACTTTAATCATGCTTTCAATTCTCCACTTCCAACATCTAACAATTCACAACATATATCGTTACGTACTCATACAAACCAAAAGACAACACAGATGACTCTGACATATACCCCCCATGTGACCGGTTCAAAATTGTAGGGCGAGTTCGCGACTTTAGGACGTCTCCCAAGCCTTTGCATTAGCTCCTACAACCTTTACCCCGGGTTCATTTTAATTGACTCCCTATGTTCATTAGATTCATTAGTTACAGGTTTCAGGATCGTCGCTCTGATACCACTTTGTGACACCCCCATACTCCAAGTGCCTTACCAGGACCACTCAGGTATAAAGCTGTCACCATCTCGGTTTCCCGAGGCAATGATAATCAAAAGACAATAAAGAAACAACATTTAAATAGTATAAAGTTTAAGTGAGTAAATACAATCCAAAACCAACTGCCAAAATACGGATTACATGATCTCAAAACAACTGTCTAAAAACTATCAAAACTACAGCGGAATACTCTATCATCTGGTGGCGACACATCCCAGGTATCCCATGTATCTCAACTCATACCTGCTCAACAACTGCTCACCATCCCCAAATGGATCACCAAAGTTTTAAAAATAATTAAACGGGCACAGTACTAATCACAAAATTTACATAACTCAATAAAACAACACACAACACAGCTCAATCGTCACAGATATACCCCGAACACCATCACCAAATCCACAATACTGACTACACACTAAAGTGTGTAGCCCTGCCAGAGTACCCATCGCAACAGGTTACTCCTCGCCGCCACTGGGGGACCGCAGTCGTTCCCACCTAAGCCCCGCTCATCTCCGTCGAGCGATAAACCCAAATCCATTAATGTGCACATCCCTTCTGTGGCGGGTTCCACAGAAGGCGAATCGTGGGCGTGAAGCCACTCCCGCAAGTGACTCCACTCAGCCAGGGACGCACCCCGAAGAACACAGACAGATACAATCAATCACAACTACTAATCAGCAATCAAACCCAACAACTGTCACAATACACGTACGATAAAGCTCAACAATCACAAAGCACAACCAACACATCATGTGACTAATACTGAGTAGGGAAACCCTACCTGGAATGCAATACAATCAGACGATCTCAACAGCTGTATCAAAAAGCCTCCTCTACGAATCCTCTTCCTAACATATGATCACATATGTGAGACCCTCATTCATTGCGGAAAAGTAAACACGTAATTCTAGAATAAAACTGCATGGATATGTTTGTAATAGGTTCATTTGGGTAAAAACCTGTAATTTTTAAAACCTGAACCTGTTATAAAGATATCCAAATTGAAAGGTGTCAAAACATACAAGGTCTAAATAGAAGTTTCATAACATAACCATCGCTAAAGTCGCGAATAGCAAAGTTATACAACCAAATGTAAAGAGGGAGACATATGTCCCTAAAATGTATGTGACATAAAACCTCGTATAAGAGTCTCTACAAATAAAACCAAATCTAAGTAAGTCCCAAGGTTACTTTGCTCGCTAGTGTAGATACCTCATTTCTGCACCTCCCGCAAACCACCCGGTGATGATTGGGCCGCATGTTTGCTACGCGGAACGATTTCTTACAGTTCGTAAGTTTATCGTCAAGTGATTGCTCGAATACTAATGTCTACCTCTTAGTTGTCATCTACGTGCTGATACGGTCGTTTTGACAGTAATTAGAGTACATTTGGAGTCCGGGCCTAAAACCGTCTTCATTTCCTGATAACCGTTAAATCCCGAGTCAGAATGTTCTGGAATGTTCCGGATATTTCTATTCCATATTTCATAAATACTTCACAATCTTTATTCTTTGGTATACAATTTCTCGTAATATTCACATAAAATATTAAGGAAAACTGAATTATTCCGTCCTACCATAACTTAAACACGGAAATCTTTCCTCCGCAGGAGGAAACCACTTGGGAATAGACGCAGCAGGTGTTGCGCCTCTTCCAAGAGACGCAGTGACTGCTGCGCCTCTTCCCAGGTCCTTTTCTGTGTGTTTTTCGTATCTTTTTCATATCTTTCCGAGATTCACTTCCAAAGACTCTCCGAAACCCTAATTCCTTCACGTGATTAGTATAAATAGGAGCCTTCGCTCCTCATATTTCTCACGCGAGTGTCCGCCCTTCTCTTCTCCCTTTGCATTCTAGACCTTTGTTCTTACTTTTTGGCGTCTACGTGCTTAAACTTTCGACCACGTAAGCTCGGATCCTTCTGAGTACCAGCCTCGTTTGCATGACCGGCCAATTTTACCAACTCCACAATCAATCAACTTAATTAATCTAATCGTTTTCCTCTTACGAGGGCACTTTCATATTTGCATTATAGTTCGCGTCGAGCATCACTAATCAATAACTTAGTCCTTCTCGTTTCGTCAAACATGTAAGTCTGAGGGTGTAGATCTCTCTTTTATTATTGTTATTTACCTTTTGTACCATCAATTGTAAGGTTTATGTCGAAAATACCAATTAAAACCGATTTCTAAAACCCTTTTTACGGATTTCCAGAAGACAAACCGTCGAGAAAGGACGCAGCAACTGTTGTGCCTCTTCGAAGGAGCGCAGTACCTGCTGCGCCTCTTCGTGAGGCTGCCGCAGTTCCTGCTTTCTTTCTTCTTCCTTCGTCCTCTGTGATTCGTTCGTGTTTATTTGTTTTCGTTTGTTTTCTTTAATTCTTCGATACAATCGTCTAATAATTACATGTATATTGTTTATCATTCATTCTCACATGTTTTATCCATCATAATTCCGACTTAAATCCCTTATAATCCAATATTTGCGGGTTTTCGTCATTAAAATCAATCCGGGTTGTAGAAATTCAATTCTTTCATATTGAGTTCCTGGAATTCGATCTTTGATATATTTTCATCTGTCTTTTCTTGTTTTCGTCATTAATTTGTCATTAATTCGTCATGTCTAACCTATTTCATTCGCCTATGTCACTAATCAATCATTCGTTCATATAATAATTCGTTTAATTTCGTCTCATCCATGTTTTGTTGCTTTTATGACTCGTTCGCATGTAATTAACCTATTAATCACTTCCATCCGAGTATATATCATAATCAATCCTTAAATTAACCGATTTACATTAACGATTTGCAGTTCCGGCTTCACAGCCAAAACTCACCCTTGGAACAGACGCGGCAAAGAATCGCTGCGCCTCTTCCCAGGGCGATCTCTCTTGCGCTTGTTCCAGGATGAGTTCTGTCTCTGAACTCCGTTGTTGCTTGACCTAGTTTAATTAGCTTACGTATAATTAACTATTATCCGTATTATCACCTTCTGATTTGTTCGTTAATTCCTTCCTTTATTCCTTTTCTCAAATTATCCGTTTTAAATGTATTTTCGACATAAATCGCCTATTCCATTGTAATTATTGTAATTTTTTATTATTGTAATTTTCTTTTATTGTATTATTCATCGCATTTGTATGATTTATTTGTATGTTCTCACATGTAATTGAACATTAAATCCTACTTCGACCCAATTGTTTGCTAATTACGTGTTAACCGACTTAGTCTAATTCTCACATGCTAGGATTAAAACTTGGATGTTGCATTGCATGCATATAATCGACGGTATATCGAGTATAGATAATGTCCCTAATCATTAGTAGAGGCCGTTATCGAGGCGGGCGGGATTAGGTGTTCGATCAAAAGAGCTTCCTAATACGTACCCTCACCCCTTACTCCAGATCTCTGTGAACATCCGTGTTCATTGGCATCCACGAGAGTCATTCTAGACATAGAATGCTAAGGGTAACGATTGCTTAGTGTTCATGTCTTTACTTTGTGTCTTGACATGGCACGAGGTATTCGAACGGTTCTAATTTCCCATAAAAATTGGTGGCGACTCCAACAAAATGCAAACGCTTGTTCTCTCTCCCAAGTGCCCCCGTGGGCCCCCCGCTGTCCACAGTTTGGCGACTCCGCTGGGGATAATACACTTACGTGTAGCCAAGGGTGAAACTTGAACAAGGTTAGGGAATAATTTGTACGAGACAATTGTCAGTTTTCATAACTCGGTCTTCCTAGACCGTTTTATTCGGCCTTCCTAGGCCCAACCCAACCCATTCGACCAATCGTCCCGTCTAAACGGTCCTAATTCTTATTTGGGCCTAAGGATGGATAGCGATTGACGTCATCCATACCATGATGCTTACTCCTGTTTGTATCAAGGACTTTCACTACTTGAGGAAATGGACTAGGAATCGGCCTTACTCTTGTTTGGTACGAGCCTCTCCACAGACTTCGAGTTTGATTGTTCGGTATGGCAACCCACCCTTTAAACCAAAACCCTTTTAAATTCACTCAGCATCCCGTTATAATGCTTGTATAAATGATTGTACCTTACGTGATCACCATTTCTAAACGAAACCATGACGATTTTTCAAAATCCTTTTTTTTTAATCAAAAATTTCGAAAAAGGCCATTTGATTAGCGCAAAACCCAGTCGAAACTCTGTCCATTTGTCGAGTCAAAATCCGGGTCACAAGCCCATTTCAAAACCTCACTTCGATTCCACTCCTACAACTACACTATAGTTGACTAGGATACACATTTTCAAAATTTTCGTCCTTTCTTCAAAGCTCACTCAACACAAGTGGCATACACCCACTTCACGAGTAACGATTGCTTAGTGTTCATGTCTTTACTTTATGTCTTGACATGGCACGAGGTATTCGAACGGTTCCAATTTCCCATAAAAATTGGTGGCGACTCCAACAAAATGCAAACGCTTGTTCTCTTCCTCCCAAGCGCCCCCGTGTCCCCCCGCTGTCCACAGCTAGCTCGTCCATGAACCTCATATAAGCATCACCATACCTGTCGATCGCATTTTATACAAATACGAAAGCCACAGTCAGTGGGGAGTAACTCCGAGTTCTCCCAGCCACGAAATGTCATAATTAATATAACATGTAAATATAAGAATATGAATATGAATAACACATAGCCTTAGCATATAGATGCTAGACAATCGTGCTTATCATGTGAACAACAATATAACAACACATAGTCCTAGCATGTGAATACTAGACCGACTCATACTACACTATCATGTGAATCACATAACATCCAGGAATCCAAACTCTATCAACCATAGCCGGCTTGCATCTCACCTTCTATGATTCATAGAATCATCAAACAAGAAAGAACAATATAGCTAGAGACAGGCATAAGTTCCTAGTACAGTCAATAGTCACTCTGTAACTCGAGTCTATACCACGAGGTAAGGTAAACACCCTAGTCCTAAACCTGCGCAGACCTAGCGACATGCGGAAAACTACCGCATCCAAGACCCATGATAACAACACATAAGTACCCCTAAGGAGTCCACCAAAGGGTTGGCTAGTACTTAAGCTGACTACATACTTCTAAGAGTACGTCAGGAAGTCATACCCTAACTTGGATATAAGCCCACCAAGCTAAGACACAAAGGCTATTAAGCGGTGAACATACACTCGTCAAAGACTATAAGGGCCTATCTATGACGATGGTTTAAGATACCAATGAAGGAAAAGTAGATATATATACTTGCATATTCATGTATGATTTAATTTAATTTGTCATAAAATTAAATATGGATTTTATGCATGCAAAATAATTAACAAAATAAAGAAGAAATTATCCTTACATTGTGTTTTCGGTTCTAATGGGCACAAAAGAAATCTCCTTTTCTTTTGTTCTTGAGCTTTCCTTTTGGATGAACAAAAGATCCAAGTATAGGATCTCTCCCAAGGAATAATACCCAAAGCTTACTCTTAATAAAATTAATATTATATGAACTAGTACAATATTAATCTTGTGAAAAATGACCCAAAATAATTTGGTATTTTAACTCTCTAAAACCGGTTAGAGGAGAGGGATTTTGGAGGATTTTTCTCTTTCTAAAAACTTAAGAAGTTAGAATGAATGAATATTAGAATGATACCCACTTATGCATGTAGTGTATATCAAAATATAAGACAAAAATTCTTTTGTCTTTCCTAGGGTGAAACCGGGTAGGAGGGAAGAAAGGGGGAAGAGAAAGACCCAATGCATGCCCTTGTTTGCCTTTACAATGCAAACTAGGGTTGCATGGCTAGGCTCTATTAAGAATGATTGTGTTTTCCACTTATTTAATCAACCATAATATTAGCCTAAACCACCTCCAATTTTCGGCACTTATGATAATATGGATTCCATATTATTTTTGTCAAATGTCAATATGTCACATGTCATATGTAACATAATTTGTTATGTATTTTTAACATATTAAAAAATCAACGTATTAATAAAAATACGTCATATACAACAATCAACTTAGTAATTCATAATTACTTGTACCAAAATATTTCACCAATTTATAAATCGTATTTATAATAATTCATCCATATTCAATTGTTTCCTTAAACAATAATTTCATCTGAGTAATGATACAATTCAATTACTCAGACCGTATCTCATTTAATCACATTTCGATGTGATACATAAATTTTACTTCCAAAATCGTCCGTCAATTTTCAAGTAATTTAATCAACTCGTAAAATTATACAATTAATTAAATGATCAATTAAGAGTGTTGCCCTATAGGTATGACCTAGGGGGTCAACTGATCACCACCGTCGCACGACAGTAATGTCAAACTCTAGACAGCCAATCATTACCGATATATGTTGACCAGTTGACAGTAAAAATACTTCCCAATTGTATTCTTTAGAATGAGATTTAACAATGATATTTAAATCATGTGATCGCACTATTGTTGAGGACACATTTCCCAACAATCTCCCACTTGTCCTCGACAAGTGTCCGTCACCAATTCTCTTGTCCTATTACTATCTCCCACTTAATGCAAGGTGTCTTTCAGGTCGTACTTGCAAGTGATCATATCGAGAGTGGTTTCCTCGATCTGGAGAATAACTGATTGACCGGACTTATCTATCATAGATACTTTCCGAGCGTGGCCACGCATTTCCAGTTCATTACTCCTCGAGTGGCCCTGAGATATTGTTATAACCCTGACTAGGGGTGGACAATTCCTATCGCACTCATTCCCTTCGACTAGCCACAACCATCATAACCCAAAATATGCCCATTTGACCCCATTTACGAAGGTCGTAGTAACACAAATCAAAGTTAATCTGAAACTGCGCCATCTAAGGTGAATAGTCTTTAGTCAAAAGAATCGACTCATTTGAATACTATAGTAGCTCTCGCCACGACCAGGCTATATAAATTTGCCAGAACTCTATAAGCGGTCATTAGGCCAGACAAAATGTTCCTAACGATCGCCTATGTGATCGACTAGTCATCTCACATGACTCTATGGCACTTGAACTTGCCATCAATCGCGTCACACTCTAGTCACTTCGAGACGTCACCTCATACAAGTAACTATGGGCAAATACAATGTTAATCCGTGTTCACTTAACGGGGTTCAATTGTCTCTACAACCCGTTTGGATGTAACAATGTATAAATTAAAGATAAAAGACAAATGTGATTATGAACATGAACAAAAACAACACTTTTATTTCATTTCAAAATATAACAAAAACTTGGTACACGTTTAAGTCCCATGGACGTAACATGTCCATCATGCTTAGCCTGCGATAAAGGCTTGGTGAGCGGATCGGCTATGTTGTCATCCGTCCCAACCTTACAAATCGCAATTTCCTTTCTTTCAATGAAATCTCTTATTACATGATACTTTCTAAGTACATGTCTAGATCTATTACTAGACTTTGGCTCCTTAGCTTGGAAGATCGTCCCACTATTATCACAATAGAGAGTGATGGGATCATTGGCGGTAGGTACTACTTTTAGACCTTCCGTGAATTGCCCGATCCAAACAGACTTCCTTAGCGACTTCGATCTTTGCAATGTACTCAGCCTCCGTTGTAGAATCCATGATTCTGACTTCCTTGAAGCTTCTCCAGCTTACGGCACCACCATTGAGCATGAAAACAAAACCAGCTTGTGATTTCATATCATCTCTATCTGTTTGAAAACTTGAGTCCGTGTATCCATTGATACGCAACTCAGTGTCTCCTCTAAACACAAGGATATAATCCTTAGTTCTTCTCAAGTACTTAAGGATGTTCTTGACAGCAATCCAGTGACTCTCACCTGGATTTCCTTGATATCTACTCGTCATGCTCAAGGCATACGAGACATCAGGACGTGTGCATATCATAGCATATATGATTGATCCAACAGCGGAAGCATAAGGGATCAGCTTCATACGTTCAACATCATGGGGTTCGGAGGGACATTGAGTCTTGCTCAATATCGTCCCGGTTACCATAGGTACCAAACCCCTTTTGGATTTGTCCATGCTGAACCGTCGAAGAATCTTATCAACATAAGACTCTTGACTTAGTGCCAATATCCTCTTGGATCTATCTCTATGGATCCGGATACCTAATATGCGTTGTGCCTCTCCTAAATCCTTCATTTGGAAGTGGTTACCTAACCACTTCTTAACAGAAGACAACATTGGAATATCATTTCCAATGAGTAGTATGTCATCAACATACAAGATTAGGAACACAACATTGCTCCCACTGAATTTCATGTATAAACATGGTTCCTCAACACTTCGAGTGAAACCATTTTCCTTTATAACATGATTGAATCGATGATTCCAACTTCTAGATGCTTGCTTAAGACCATAAATGGATCTCTTAAGCTTGCACACTTTGTTAGGATTTTTTTAGAATCAACAAAACCTTCGGGTTGTATCATGTACACCTCCTCTTCTAAATGCCCATTTAGAAAAGCGGTTTTGACATCCATTTGCCATATTTCATAATCATGAAATGCGGCGATCGCTAACGAAATCCGTATGGATCTTAGCATGGCTACGGGGGCGAAGGTCTCATCATAATGGAGACCTTGGACTTGGGTAAATCCTTTTGCCACTAGCCTAGCTTTGTAAACATCATCATGTCCTTCTATGCCATTCTTGATTTTGAATATCCATTTGCATTGAAGGGGTCTTGCCCCTTTAGGCAAATCTACCAAGTCCCAAACTTGGTTTTCATGCATAGAATCCATTTCGGACTTCATGGCCTCAAGCCATAAGGAGGAATTTGGACTAGAGATTGCGGTCTTGTAGGTGGCGGGCTCGTCACTTTCTATAAGCAACACATCGAGTGTTCCATCTTCCTCGATAAGTCCCACATATCGATCGGGATGGCGAATTACTCGACCCGTCCTTCTTAGTGGAGGAGGTACAACCGCGTTAGACGACGAAGGAACTTCTTCTTGCATCTCTACCTCGGTTTGTGGCTCTTGAACTTTATCAAGTTCAAAATTTCTCCCACTCTTTCTCTTAGAAATAAATTCTCTTTCTAAGAAGACAGCCTCGCAAGACACAAACACTTTGTTATCTTGAGGTTTGTAGAAGTAGTATCCTCGAGAGGTCGAGGGGTAACCTACAAAGATGCATTTTTCGGATCTTGGGGCAAGCTTGTTGTCGTTCTTAGTTTTGACGTAAGCATCACATCCCCAAATCTTCATGTAGGATATATTGGGGATTTTTCCCGTCCACATCTCACATGGAGTCTTTTCGGTGGACTTTGTGCGACTATTGTTCAAAGATCGAATTGCGGTTTGAATCGCAAATCCCCAAAACGAGTTCGGTAACTCGGTTTGACTCATCATGGATCGAACCATATCAAGTAGGGTTCGATTCCTCCTTTCGGCAACACCATTGAGTTGTGGTGTTCCGGGTGGAGTAAGTTGTGATATAATACCACAACCTTTCAAGTGTGAATCAAATTCAAGGCTAAGGTATTCACCACCACGATCGGATCGTAGTGCCTTAATCCTTTTGTTCAATTGGTTCTCTACTTCGTTTTGAAATTCTTTGAATTTCCCAAACGCTTCACTCTTATGCTTCATTAAATAGACATACCCATGTCTACTCAAGTCGTCGGTGAAAGTTATAAAGTAGTCATAATTTCCACGAGCGGTGATACTCATTGGTCCACATACATCGGTGTGTATGAGTCCCAATAGTTCACTAGCTCGTGTCCCTTTACCACTAAAAGGATTACGAGTCATTTTGCCAAGTAGGCAATATTCGCATGTACCATATGATTGATAATCAAATGGTGTAATCACATTAGTCGAAATTAATCTTTTGATGCGATTCTCGTTTATGTGACCTAATCGACAATGCCAAATGAACGCTTCACTTGGGTCACTTGTTTTGAGTTTCTTTGATTGAATGTTATAAATATCATTTGTCGGATTTGAGGTCTCTAAAATGTAAATGCCATTGATAGAGGAAGCTTGGCCTATAACCAAGTCGTTCCTAGAAATAGTACAACGATTGTTCTTAATGACAAAACAAAAACCGTCCATGTCTAACATGGCGATTGAAATAATGTTTTTAGAGAGTGTAGGCACATAAAAACAATTATGCAAATATAACTCAAATCCATTAGGCAAAGCTAAAACATAAGTTCCCTTGGATTCGGCCGCTACCCGAGCTCCATTTCCAAGGCGTAGATCCACATCTCCCTTGCTAAGCCTCTCCACATCTCTTAAACCCTGTAAATGATTACAAAGGTGAGAACCACAACCGGTATCTAGTACCCATGTCGTAGTGGAAGTATAATTTATATCAATAACATAAATTTCCTTAGGAATTTTACCTTTTGGAGTGATGATTCCTTCCCTTATATTTCGCAAATATACGGGACAATTCCTAAGCCAATGTCCCATGCCATAGCAATAATGGCATTCATCATTAAATTGCTTGAAGTTTTTTATTTTCTTTCCGTTCTTCTTGAACCTTTTGCCCTTTGAAGCAAGAGCTTGATTGCTTGAGCTCCCACTAGCTTTGGCATCTTTATCTTCCAGAGACAAAGACCCTATAGATTGTATGAGGTAGTCTTCCTGAGACGGACTCACACGAGGTCTAGTAGTAGTAGGTGGTTTAGAAGAAGTGATGAAGTTAAGGTTTCCATCCGAACCTATCCCAAAATGAAGTTCTCTAGTGGTGTCGAAATCATTGTTGGAGCAAACGTCGTCAAAAACATTGTGATATGACTCAATAGTTATCGGTGCGGTAGCATTTGTTGGATTCATTGTAAAGAACTACAAATATGGAGGAAAAGGAAATATTAACATTTGTCTTTTTAAATCATACTTGCAAATTAACAAGATATGAACATTTATATAGTGACCTCTACCCAACTATAATAAATAATTCCAAGACCCAAATTCATATCGACTTAGGCACGGTAGGGCCGATTCATCCTTTATCAATATAACTCGGTGGATTAACGTTTAATCGATTCTACTTTTAGAACTCTTGGTCGATAATTATTTCATTTAACAATTATCTTTAGCCCAAAACACATTCGACCAGGGAACGGTAGGGCCGATACATCACTTATCAAAAACTTTTGTTGAGTTCAATCCAAATTTCGAATAAATGTGTCCATGATCCAAATTCATATCAACTTGGGCACGGTAGGGCCGATTCATCCCTTATCAACATAAATTCGGTGGATTAACATTCATCACCCACTTCCCCTACGTAACAAGGTTTGTACCCCGGTAGGGCCGAGTGCACTCCCTCGCAAAATAAGTTTTCATGGTTTCTACTATTTGGTAAGGCTATGTCTCAATTGATTGTTTTAGCGAGAGGTCATGTCAATTTATTATCTATCACGTTTTAAGTGAACTAAAGCGGTGAACTACGATAATTCGAATTGACACGGTCGATAAACTCGATAAAATAGGATGCATGTTTTAGTTATGGCGATTTAGCGATGCATGCGACATAAAATAAAATGCAAGCATAAAAATAAATAAATCCTAGTATGGCCTTTCCTAAAATAGAAAAACTATTTAACTATTACATATTCGGAAACCAACTCCATTGGTCCCTTGAACTTCGGTTGTGGCACGCATCTCGAGGTAACACCGTCTTTATGTATCGCCATTCTTGAAGAAATCCATCTTTGGGAACTCCGGAATGAATAAAATTACATAATAAATTACATAATTTCCTATTATATATTTGTAACTAAAATAAAATAAATCTATTAAATTACAAAACGGTGATACGAGATCACAATAAAATTACAACCGAATCGATATTCCCATACATTTCGGGAAATACCAATTAAAATCTAAGGCCATACTAAGTAAAATTACATAATTCAAAATTACATAAATAAAAATTATGACAATCATAAAGAAAATGCAGCATTATAATATGTATGAACATGCTCAATTTTATGCTAAATCGCCTTTAATTAGCCAATATCGTATATTACTCGATTTTTACGGATTTGCGCGATTTCAACATTTTACAATCACAAAAATTACATAAATTCATATTTATGCATAAGTTAATTATCCTAACCTCTTAGGACTCAAAATTTAGTCTTCACTAATAATTTGACCATAATTAACCCGTATTTATAAAATTGTTCATTAATGGACTAAAAATTACAAAAATAAGCTATAAACTTCAAATAAATCACAAAATTTCAAATAAATTCAAAATTTGAAATTTAAACTCATGAACATTCTGGAAAAATACCATGACACTCATAATGTTCAAAATCTTAGGTTAAAAATTTCGAAATTTTTCCGGAAAAATAATGTTGCGGTTTATCAGTTTTAACTAAAATAATCATAAAAACATGGAAAAAATTATATTCATTAACTTTTCAATTTTAGATCTGAAAACGATAATAAAATACAACATTAGACGTTTTTCCTAGGTCATAGATTATGTTTTATTAATTTTACACTAATAATGTCACTATTTATGCTATTTTTCTTCAAAAATCCATAAATCATGCAAAAAGACTTCTTTATAGCCAATTATTTTACACACATCTTGTAAAATTGCATGTGACAACATATTAATTTTCTATGACCAGATCCGAAATTTAACTCATATTAACCTATTTTTCACCTAAATCCGAATTTAATAATGAAAAATCCATTTTTCGAGCATAACAAGTCCAAAAATTATGAAAATTTACAGGTTATCTCAAAATAATATATGTGACAACATATCCAAAAATCAACTGAAAATTCGAAGTATAGTTAATTTTAGACCGAAAATGACATTTTTACTCATAAAATCATATTTAAATGCCATTATTGTATTATATGAACAATAAAAATCCGTAAATATAACCAAAATATCCTAAAACATTTTAGGACCAGAAATATTAACATGCATGAATTAATTTCATGATATATCATAATAACACAAATTTTACAAGTTTTATATGTTATTCTTATAACTCGGAAAAACTTTTAACCGATTTGCATGCAAACAACCGTGTCTCTGATACCGATTGAAGGAAAAGTAGATCTATATACTTGCATATTCATGTATGATTTAATTTAATTTGTCATAAAATTAAATATGGATTTTATGCATGCAAACTAATTAACAAAATAAAGAAGAAATTTTCCTTACATTGTGTTTTCGGTTCTAATGGGCACAAAAGAAATCTCCTTTTCTTTTGTTCTTGAGCTTTCCTTTTGGATGAACAAAAGATCCAAGTATAGGATCTCTCCCAAGGAATAATACCCAAAGCTTACTCTTAATAAAATTAATATTATATGAACTAGTACAATATTAATCTTGTGAAAAATGACCCAAAATAATTTGGTATTTTAACTCTCTAAAACCGGTTAGAGGAGAGGGATTTTGGAGGATTTTTCTCTTTCTAAAAACTTAAGAAGTTAGAATGAATGAATATTAGAATGATACCCACTTATGCATGTAGTGTATATCAAAATATAAGACAAAAATTATTTTGTCTTTCCTAGGGTGAAACCGGGCCGGGTAGGAGGGAAGAAAGGGGGAAGAGAAAGACCCAATGCATGCCCTTGTTTGCCTTCACAATGCAAACTAGGGTTGCATGGCTAGGCTCTATTAAGAATGATTGTGTTTTCCACTTATTTAATCAACCATAATATTAGCCTAAACCACCTCCAATTTTCGGCACTTATGATAATATGGATTCCATATTATTTTTGTCAAATGTCAATATGTCACATGTCATATGTAACATAATTTGTTATGTATTTTTAACATATTAAAAAATCAACGTATTAATAAAAATACGTCATATACAACAATCAACTTAGTAATTTATAATTACTTGTACCAAAATATTTCACCAATTTATAAATCGTATTTATAATAATTCATCCATATTCAATTGTTTTCTTAAACAATAATTTCATCTGAGTAATGATACAATTCAATTACTCAGACCGTATCTCATTTAATCACATTTCAATGTGATACGTAAATTTTACTTCCAAAATCGTCCGTCAATTTTCAAGTAATTTAATCAACTCGTAACATTATACGATTAATTAAATGATCAATTAAGAGTGTTGCCCTATAGGTATGACCTAGGGGGTCAACTGATCACCACGTCGCCGCATCTAAGTAATGTCAAACTCTAGACAGCCAATCATTACCGATATATGTTGACCAGTTGACAGTAAAAATACTTCCCAATTGTATTCTTTAGAATGAGATTTAACAATGATATTTAAATCATGTGATCGCGCTATTGTTGATGACACATTTCCCAACAACCAACACCACACAAGACAAGTAGGACACCCGGCCACTTAACCATAAGAGGGGCAAAGAGTCCAAACTGGCAACATAAATACTTATACTCAAATCAAGGACTCTAGGATAACATCCTTCCTTGTGAAAGACTACAAAAATGTAAATTCAGCTGACAATCCAACAATATCCACAATCTCATTAGTAATCCAAAACTCAAATGAACCGTTAATCTCATAATTCATGAGAACAAGCTAAAATGGCAACAAGG
Source organism: Silene latifolia (assembly GCF_048544455.1). Taxonomy (NCBI): domain Eukaryota; kingdom Viridiplantae; phylum Streptophyta; class Magnoliopsida; order Caryophyllales; family Caryophyllaceae; genus Silene; species Silene latifolia. Next base: position 47,071,680 of record NC_133526.1, on the reverse strand, counting down.
CAAGAAGACTCAAGTATAAGGCAACCAATTCATCCAACAACCAACATATGAAAAGACAATCATACTCAAAGACAAATCCTCGACCCTAGTCCCGCGACGGGTCATCGGTCAAATCGAGGCTGACCGGTTTAAACCTAGCTTGACCAAACTCATTTGGTCAAATTGGCCCAGCTCAGAGTCTTGGCCCATTTTGGCCCACATCACGGAATTTACCACTATGTCATACTCTTGCCATTTTTAATTTCTATCATGTGAAAACTATTGACATAGAGAAAATATGCCAACTTATAAAATAACCAATTCAACGGAAATATTAGCTTAAACAATTTCCTACATGCCAAAATACCAAAATACTTCAAAACATGAACCATAGGCCCAAAACATCAAACAATAGACCCAAGACACGGCCCAAAGTGACGGGTCAAAATACGGGCCGGACCCACCGGGCCTGCCGGGTCTGCCGCGCCCCTTTTATGGGCTGTTTTGGGCGGTTTTTCCGCCCTTTTCCCTACCAAAATCCGTTTCAAGCTCAATTTAATACTGTCTCAAGCAAAAATCAACAATACCCATTTCGTTTCAATACTCAAGTATATGAAATAACCACAAATTAGTAAACTTTAACAACACAAGTCATGTGAAAAACGAAACTAACACATTATCAATCACCTAAACACTTAACAAACAACAAACACAACATCTATGTGACATTAAATCGTCGAGTAACTCGGAATAGTTACCTTAAGCTAGCAAAGAGACAAGTAATAACTTGAGAAAGCTTCTAAAACCCAAAATTACTCTTCATCTTCAACCACATATGAGTCACCTAACTCATCTTCAAATTCTTCACCTATAAGAACAACAAAAACACGATTATTAAGCTTAAATTCGAAACCCTAAAAGATGAGCCTTAAAACAAAAATTGGGGGAAATGAAAATAAAGCTTACTAGGAGATGAGGAATAAAAAGAGGATTCCAAGCATATAATGTTTATGAAATTTGGTGGAGAAATGGAGGAATTATGAAGGATTTAGGGTTTGTAAGGAGGATTTTTGGTAGGTTTTTGGTGTTTGAGAGAAGGAGGAGATAGATTGATAATGGAGGAAAATGAAAATTGAAAGAGGAGACAAATGGAGGGATATGGGTGGTCCAATTGGCATGGGGAGGTTGGTCAATTGTTTACGTTTTGGGTTTGCTTCGATGGTAATTAGAAATATTCGTCGAACGCGATTTCCGAGAATATTAAAGTTCTTAAACACGATTTTACTTAAAGATTAAGTTCTCATATGCCCAATATCCAAACTCGTTTACCCAACGACCGTAAGAAATGGGAAAATCCCAATATTACGACTTTTATCAGAAATCTATTCTATCAAAGTAAAAGGTTTAAATATAGTTTATATTACTTTTAAACATTTCTAAACTATCAAAAGTGATTACATTACTTCAAACTAAAATAAAATTATATTTTATCAAATTATTATTATTTCAAATAAATTAATATTAAATTAAAATGAATTAAAATATTACTTTTAAAATATAATAAAGGTCTTCAAATTTACGGGGTGTTACAATCATCCCTCCTTTTAAGAAGTTTCGTCCCCGAAACTTAGAAGAAGGAACATTGTATATATGTAGGTCTTTCTCTTTAAATCAATTAATCAACATCTTCAAAACATGAACTTATGAAAATATACGTGTCCTTTCAATGGAACGGAAATGTCCTCGTCGGTCGCCCGAGAACACCAACATTCCAAATCAGAACAAAAATACATTTTTACGCCAACAACTGAGAAAACTAATTATCGGACGTCTCCAATAACGAGCCTTAACACTCATTGACGTTAAAACCAGTGGGAAAACATTAAAACATTTTCAAAAACCTTTAGTTCGGAACTCTTCAATAAGGATAATGACTCCACTAATCATGACTAAACTCTAACTACTGCTCTTATACAACTAAGCAATGACTACTAACGCGGAGAATATTCCAGGGAAGGAGAGGAACACTCGAAAGGATAGCTAAAACTCACAAGGATTAGATAAAGGAACGGAAAGTATCTCACCAGAAGAGTTCGGGATATTTAGCTAACATAGAAGATTCAGGCTCCCAAGTTTCTTCTTCGACATTTCCACAACGCCAAAGGATACGAACTAGGGGCACCACTTTTTTTCTAAGTTGCTTGTTTGCCCTTTCGAGGATTCGGATCGGCCTTTCTTCCAAAGCCAAGTTAGGTTCCAAATCTGGGATTTCTTCTTGAATAACATGGCTCGGATCACTAATGTACTTCCTCAACTGAGATACATGGAAGACATTATGAACCTTGCTCAAATTCCGGGGCAACTCTAAACGGTAAGCAACGGGACCAATCTTCTCAAGCACACGGAAAGGTCCAATGTATTTGGGACTCAGCTTTCCATTCACACCAAAACGTTTCACCCCTTTCATAGGTGACACCTTAAGGAATACTCGATCATCAACCTCAAAGGCAAGTGGTCGACGACGGGCATCAGCATACGATTTCTGTCGGTCTTGAGCGGCTTTCATACGCTCTCGAATGATCTGAACCTGATTGATGGTCTCAGTCACCAAATCGGGTCCCAATACATGAGCATCTTGGACTTGATCCCAACAGACTGGACTACGGCACTTCCTACCATAAAAAAGCTTCATAAGGTGACATCTTGATAGAAGTGTGATAGCTATTGTTGTAGGAGAATTCAACAAGAGGTAAGCACTTCTCCCAAGAAGTGTAGAAGTCTAAAGCACAAGCACGGAGGAGGTCCTCTAAAGTCTGGATAGTCCTCTCAGTCTGTCCATCTGTAGTGGCATGAAAAGCGGTACTCATCAGTAGCTTACTACCCATGGCTTCTTGCAAAGCAGTCCAGAAACGGGAACAGAATCTCGGGTCATGATCTGAAACTATATCCTTAGGCACTCCATGGTAGCGTACTATCTCCTTCACGTAGGCACCAGCTAGGACATCTAATCTCCATGTCTCCTTGATAGGTATAAACCTAACACATTTGGTCAATCGATCTACAACCACCCAAACCGCATCTTTTCCGCTAGCAGTCTTAGATAAAGCCATCACAAAGTCCATGGAGATGGACTCCCATTTCCAAAGGGGAACATCCAAAGGTTGTAGCAAACCCCCGGGTTTCTGATGCTCAATCTTTACTTTTTGACAGGTAAGACACTTGCTAACATACTCTAGGACATCAATCTTCATCCTAGGCCACCAAAGCTGTAATCTCAAGTCTTTATACATCTTGTCACCACCAGGATGAATAGAGTAAGGAGAAAGGTGAGCTTTATCAAGGATCTTCTTCCTCAACTCGGCTACTCTCGGAACATACATCCTACCTTGGTAACGAAGGTATCCATCACTATCCACCACACAATCCTTAGCTTGCCCAAGTTGGATTTTTGCTTGAATGGACTTGAAAGTAGCATCCTCAGGTAGGCACGTACGGATCTCACGGTAAAAGTCGGGTTCTGCACTCAAGGCACTAAGATAGTCAAAGCCCTTCCCAACAAGGCTTATCCCTAACTTTTGAAATTCCGTGGTAAGTTCATCAGGTAACACACGGATAGTGCTCACAGAGTGACTAATCTTCCTACTCAAAGCATCGGCCACCACATTTGCTTTCCCTTCATGATAAATCGACTCGGCATCATAATCATTCACCAACTCTAGTCATCTTCTTTGCCTCATATTCAATTCTTTCTGGGTAAAGATACACCTCAAACTCTTATGATCGGTATAAATGCGGCAATGAACTCCAATAAGGTAATGCCTCCATGTATTCAAGGCATGTACCACGGCGGCTAATTCAAGATCATGAGTCGGATAGTTCACCTCGTGAACCCTCAGTTGTCGAGAAGCATAAGCAATAACCCTTCGGTTTTTCATCAAGACACAACCTAGGCCATGCTTTGAAGCATCACAATAAACATCGTAGTCCACACCATCCTCAGGTAAGGTCAACACCAGAGCGGTAGTCAACCTAGTCTTCAACTCTAAGAAGGCATTCTCACACTCATCGGTCCACACATACTTAGACTCCTTCTTCAACAATTGAGTCATCGGTCTAGCTGACTTAGAGAAATCTTTCACGAATCGACGGTAATAACCCGCCAAACCGAGAAAGCTTGAATCTCGATCACATTTTTCGGACTCTTCCAATCAACAACGGCCTCAATCTTAGAAGGATCTACCATAACACCATCTTTGGATATGACATGTCCAAGAAAAGTTACTTGATACAACCAAAATTCACATTTCGAGAACTTAGCATACCACTTTTGACGATGTAGAATATCTAAGATGATACGGAGGTGTAGGGCATGTTCTTCATCATTCTTTGAGAAAATCAAGATATCATCAATGAACACCACCACACACTTATCGAGGTACTCACTAAAGGTACGATTCATTTGATCCATGAAGATAGCCGGAGCATTAGTCAATCCGAAAGGCATCACTTTAAATTCGAAATGACCATATCTCGTGCTGAAAGCAGTCTTAGGAATATCGGACTCACGCACCGGAATTTGATGATAACCCGATCGGAGATCAATCTTGGAAAAAGTAGAAGCACCACATAATTGGTCAAAGAGATCATCAATTCGTGGAAGAGGATACTTGTTCTTGATTGTCACACGATTGAGTTCACGATAATCAATGCAAAATCGCATAGATCCGTCCTTTTTCTTCACAAAGAGGACGGGGGAACCCCAAGGAGAAGCACTAGGCCTAATAAAGCCTTTCTCAATCAAGTCATCAAGCTGAACTCTCAACTCCTTCAATTCGGAAGGTGCCATACGATAAGGAGCTTTAGCAATAGGACCGGTTCCGGGAACTAGGTCAATAGAAAATTCAACATCTCTTTCAGGAGGAATCCCGGGTAATTCATCGGGAAATACATCCGGAAATTCACAAACAATGGGAACATCCTTCAAGGGAGGAAGAGAAGGAGAATTAGAAGTAGTCACTACACATAGGAATGCTTGATGACCCTTCTTCAAAGCATTCACCATCTTCATAGCTGAGATCAACTTCACACATGTTTCCTTTCTAACCCCTTGATAAGATACGCGAGTACCCAAAGGGCTTTTAAGAACAATATTTTGATCTCGACATTCAAATCGAGCATGATAGGTATATAACCAATCCATGCCCAAAATAACATCAAACTCCTCAAGTGGAAATCGAAGGAGATTAGCCGGGAAAATAGATTCCGCTATCGATATAGGGACATCCGAATAAAAATAAGAACAAGAGAAGATGTCGCCGGAGGGTAAAGATATTGATGTACTATCTCCAAGTGAAGGTTCAAGAGGTAACTTGTCGGAGAATTTCATCGATATAAATGACAAAGAAGCACCGGTATCAAATAAAACCAAACAAGGGACATCAAATATTAAGAACGTACCGGTGACTATGTGCAGGTGTGCCTCGGCCAAAGCACGGCTCATCACAAAGATGCGACCTCTCGGCCTCTCGGGGACAGCGGGAGTAGTAGTAGTCTTCCTCTCGGGACACTCATTAGCCTTGTGTCCAGGCTTGTTGCGGGAGAAACACACAAATTGCTTATCAAAGCAACCAATTCCGGGATGCAAAGGCTTCTTACAATGATAGCACATACGACCCTTAGGATTTTTGTCGTTGCTAGGAGATAGAACACGAGCACCTTGATTTGCTTGTCCACTCGGAACAAACCTCTTCTTGTTAGGATAAGAGGGGGAAGAAGTAGGCACAAAGGGTCTAGAAGGAGCAACATAAGGCCTAGAAGTGGAGTAGAGTGGCCTCTTGCCAAGGGAAGTACGAGAAGCACGAGCCTATTCATCAATAGCCCGAATAGAGCTCTCGGCCCATAATGCATCATCATAGATTGAGACAAAGGAAGTAGAATCCCTACGGATCAAGCTCTTAAGCTTTGGAGTAAGCTTGTCAAGGTAAAAGAAAGCCTTTTCTTCTTCATTTTTGACAAGTCTAGAAGCATAGTGAGCAAGTTCATTGAACTTGTCGGTAAAGGCTTGGACAGAAAGACTTCCTTGCTTCAAATTCATAAACTCTTTAAGCCTTTGTTGTTTCAGCTCTTTTGGATAGAACCTAGTCTCAACTAGATCCTTAAAGCGATCCCAACCAAAACCAGGCTCAAGAGTGGAAGTAGGACTAGTCATGGTCCACCATCTATCAGCTTCTTTCACAAGGAAGTGAGAAGCCAATTTCACCTTGTCCTCTTCACGAACATCATAAAAGACAAAGCTCTTCTCCAATTCCCGAAACCATTCGGTGAGTGCCACCGGGTCTACTTCACCACCATAAGTTTGAGTCTTATTTCATGTCAATTGACTTGTCACCCAAGTGTAAGAACCGGGTCTATCACCTTCTGGAAACTGAGGAGGAGGAGGAGGAGCTGGTTAGTTTTGCTGATTCTGAAGAATCTGAGTAAGAGCTTGCAAGATTGCATTATCTACGGATCTTGGAGGAGCCATCTTGCAAAAGAGAACATTGGTTAGCACCTAACAAATAGCAATCACAAAGAGACTACAACATAAGGTCCTAAGTCTACCCATCCTACCCATCTCTCAAGTTTATTATTTTAAGGTCAAGTTATTTATATTGGGGGTGCACAAACGTGCGTCGGGAGCAAATATGCTCTGATACCAACTGTGACACCCTCATTCATTGCGGAAAATTAAACACGTAATTCTAGAATAAAACTGCATGGATATGTTTGTAATAGGTTCATTTGGGTAAAAACCTGTAATTTTTAAAACCTGAACCTGTTATAAAGATATCCAAATTGAAAGGTGTCAAAACATACAAGGTCTAAATAGGAGTTTCATAACATAACCATCGCTAATGTCGCGAATAGCAAAGTTATACAACCAAATGTAAAGAGGGAGACATATGTCCCTAAAATGTATGTGACATAAAAACTCGTATAAGAGTCTCTACAAAAAAAACCAAATCTAAGTAAGTCCCAAGGTTACTTTGCTCGCTAGCTCGTCCATGAACCCCATATAAGCATCACCATACCTGTCGATCGCATTTTATACAAATACGAAAGTCGCGGTCGGTGGGGAGTAACTCCGAGTTCTCCCGACCACGAAATGTCATAATTAATATAACATGTAAATATAAGAATATGAATATGAATAACACATAGCCTTAGCATATAGATGCTAGACAATCGTGCTTATCATGTGAACAACAATATAACAACACATAGTCCTAGCATGTGAATACTAGACCGACTCATACTACACTATCATGTGAATCACATAACATCCAGGAATCCAAACTCTATCAACCATAGCCGGCTTTCATCTCACCTTCTATGATTCATAGAATCATTAAACAAGAAAGGACAATATATCTAGAGACAGGCATAAGTTCCTAGTACAGTCAATAGTCACTCTGTAACTCGAGTCTATACCACGAGGTAAGGTAAACACCCTAATCCTAAACCTGCGCAGACCTAGCGACATGCGGAAAACTACCGCATCCAAGACCCATGATAACAACACATGAGTACCCCTAAGGAGTCCACCAAAGGGTTGGCTAGTACTTAAGCTGACTACATACTTCTAAGAGTACGTCAGGAAGTCATACCCTAACTTGGATATAAACCCACCAAGCTAAGACACAAAGGCTATTAAGCGGTGAACATACACTCGTCAAAGACTATAAGGGCCTATCTATGACGATGGTCTAAGATACCAACACCACACAAGACAAGTAGGACACCCACTTAACCATAAGAGAGACAAAGAGTCCAAACTGGCAACATAAATACTTATACTCAAATCAAGGACTCTAGGATAACATCCTTCCTTGTGAAAGACTACAAAAATGTAAATTCAGCTGACAATCCAACAATATCCACAATCTCATTAGTAATCCAAAACTCAGCGAACCGTTAATCTCATAATTCATGAGAACAAGCTAAAATGGCAACAAGGCAAGAAGACTCAAGTATAAGGCAACCAATTCATCCAACAACCAACATATGAAAAGACAATCATACTCAAAGACAAATCCTCGACCCTAGTCCCGCGACGGGTTATCGGTCAAATCGAGGTTGACCGGTTTAAACCTAGCTTGACCAAACTCATTTGGTCAAATTGGCCCAGCTCAGAGTCTTGGCCCATTTTGGCCCACATCACGGAATTTACCACTATGTCATACTCTTGCCATTTTTAATTTCTATCATGTGAAAACTATTGACATAGAGAAAATATGCCAACTTATAAAATAACCAATTCAACGGAAATATTAGCTTAAACAATTTCCTACATGCCAAAATACCAACATACTTCAAAACATGAACCATATGCCCAAAACATCAAACAATAGACCCAAGACACGGCCCAAAGTGACGGGTCAAAATCCGGGCCGGACCCACCGGGCCTGCCGGGTCTGCCGCGCCCCTTTTATGGGCTGTTTTGGGCGGTTTTTCCGCCCTTTTCCCTACCAAAATCCGTTTCAAGCTCAATTTAATATCGTCTCAAGCAAAAATCAACAATACCCATTTCGTTTCAATACTCAAGTATATGAAATAACCACAAATTAGTAAACTTTAACAACACAAGTCATGTGAAAAACGAAACTAACACATTATCAATCACCTAAACACTTAACAAACAACAAACACAACATCTATGTGACATTAAATCGTCGAGTAACTCGGAATAGTTACCTTAAGCTAGCAAAGAGACAAGTAATAACTTGAGAAAGCTTATAAAACCCAAAATTACTCTTCATCTTCAACCACATATGAGTCACCTAACTCATCTTCAAATTCTTCACCTATAAGAACAACAAAAACACGATTATTAAGCTTAAATTCGAAACCCTAAAAGATGAGCCTTAAAACAAAAATTGGGGGAAATGAAAATAAAGCTTACTAGGAGATGAGGAATGAAAAGAGGATTCCAAGCATATAATTTTTATGAAATTTGGTGGAGAAATGGAGGAATTATGAAGGATTTAGGGTTTGTAAGGAGGATTTTTGGTAGGTTTTTGGTGTTTGAGAGAAGGAGGAGATAGATTGATAATGGAGGAAAATGAAAATTGAAAGAGGAGACAAATGGAGGGAGATGGGCGGTCCAATTGGCATGGGGAGGTTGGTCAATTGTTTACGTTTTGGGTTTGCTTCGACGGTAATTAGAAATATTCGTCGAACGCGATTTCCGAGAATATTAAAGTTCTTAAACACAATTTTACTAAAAGATTAAGTACTCATATGCCCAATATCCAAACTCGTTTACCCAACGACCGTAAGAAATGGGAAAATCCCAATATTACGACTTTTATCAGAAATCTATTCTATCAAAGTAAAAGGTTTAAATATAGTTTAAATTACTTTTAAACATTTCTAAACTATCAAAAGTGATTACATTACTTCAAACTAAAATAAAATTATATTTTATCAAATTATTATTATTTCAAATAAATTAATATTAAATTAAAATGGATTAAAATATTACTTTTAAAATATAATAAAGGTCTTCAAATTTACGGGGTGTTACAACATAATTACTAACAATCATAAAAACTAACAAAACCCCCAAACCCCCAAATTAAGGTTTAAACAAACTTAATAAAATACTATAAAATCGGTACGTAGATCTTACCCTCGACGCAAGGATCACAAGAATGTAAAGGATGATGAATTCCAACCTCTCAGGCTCCGGGATTTGTCAATAATGCGAAAGATGCGAAGAACGTAGTTTGAAATCTCTTTTGAAGTCATTAGATTTAATAAAAGTGTTTAATGATAATGACGGAAAGTTATATATATATATATATATATATATATATATATATATATATATATATATATATATATATATATATATATATATATATATAGAGAGAGAGAGAGAGAGAGAGAGAGAGAGAGAGAGAGAGAGAGGGGTTCTTATAAGGCCTTCATACCATATAAGGCCCTAAGTCGTTATAAGAGCCCTTGGATGGAAGGGATGGAGGGATGAGATTACATCTCATTGAAGAGTCACAATTCTCCCTCCCTAATCTCCTTCCCTAATTGTGTATAACTCCACCTAATTTTGTACAACTCTTCCACCATTCTAATCTCCCAACTCACTTCCTCATTATTCATTCATTCACACTTCTCTCATACACTCATTCTCTCTCATCTTTCTCTCATTCTCTCAAAAAAAAAAAAAAAAAAAAAAAAACAAAAAAAAACCAACAAAAAAAAAACCAAAAAAAAGAAAAACAAGAACAACTTCTTCGACAAAAACAAACCACCTTTCCACCACCATTCACCACCACCATACCGTCCTCCCTCCTTTACTCCACCACCGTTCACCATCACCATTCACCACCACCATACCGTCAGACCACACCACCGGGACCACCAACAACCAATCCCGACTCCACCACCACGCATCCCACGCCAACCACCACCTGCGACCTCCTCACGCCGTCACCCTCTCTCCTCTCTTTCTCGCCCCACCACAACACCACTTCAACCACAACAACAACAACACCACTGCAACCACAACAACAACAACACAAGCCGGCATCCCTCTTCTCCTACACAACCACCACCACGCATCCCACTCTCCTGCCCATTCCCCTCCACCACTCTCCTCGCCACCCTCCTCTCCCACTGTCAACCATGCCGGCAACAACCACCCACAACAGACGCAATAACCGCAACAACAGCCGCGACATCAACAACCACAACTAACCCGACATCCCTCTTTCTCTCCCATTTCCCGCCACCTACAGCCACCCTCACGGCCACCCAGAACCACCACTCGACTCCTCTCACCACCCTCGACCTAGATCTGTCCATACCCAGACTCAAACCAACCTGCAACCCCTTCAAAAACGAAGCCCTAAACCGGTCACCAAACCCCTTCTCAATTTCGTTCAAAATTCAAATTTCAGATTTGTTTTTTTTTTTATTTATTTATTTTCGTTTGGTTTTTTAATTTTTTGTTTGTTATTTGGTTTTCTCGTTTTTTGTGTTATTGTCTTTTTGTTATTTGGTTCATGTGAATGGTTCCCAGATCTAGTTTTTTAGTTTATGTGTTTTTGTTATTTGGTTTTTTAATTCTTTAATTAGCTTGTGTTTGTCTCTTTTTTGTTATTGTTATTTGGTTTTTAATTTTTGTTGGTTATTGTTATTTGGTTTTTAAATTTTTGTTGGTTATTAATTTTTTGTTGGTTATTGATGGTTGTTATTTAATTTTTTTTCAGATTTAATATTTGTTGATTAATTACGATTTTTCATATTTATTTGGTTTTTATAAAAGTTATACTATTTACGACTAAAGTTATACACTTCAAACATTAAAGTTATACTATTTACGACTAAAGTTATACACTTAAAACATTAAAGTTATACATTTTATGACTAAAGTTATACACTTTTTACATTAAAGTTACACTATTAACATCTAAAGTTATACATTGTATAAATTGAAGTTATACAACCATTCAAGTTTGTTTTGTTGGTTTTTTTGTTTGGTTTGGTTTTGGTTTTTTTTTTGTTATTTGATTTTTTTTTTTTTTTAATTATTGGTTAATTTTTTATTATTGTTATTGAAGTTTTTTTATTGTACTTTTTTTACTTATTGGTTTTTTTAATATCATCTTCTTATGTGTTGTTTCAAATTTGAATTTATAGTTCTAAAGTTATACAATTTTGAACTAAAGTTATACAAATTTGGACTAAAGTTATACAAAAAATGACTGAAGTTATACTCTTATGGAATAAAGTTATACAATTTTGGACTAAAATTACACAAATTTGGACTGAAGTTATACAAATAAGGACTAAAGTTATACAAATAAGGATTAAAGTTATACAAAAATGAACCAAAGTTATACAAAAATGAACCAAAGTTATACAAAAATGAACCAAAGTTATACAAAAATGGACTAAAGTTATACAAATATGGACTAAAGTTATACACAAATACACCAAAGTTATACAAAAAAAGACTAAAGTTATACAAAAATTGGACTAAAGTTATACAAAAAATTTGACTAAAGTTATACAAAAATGAACCAAAGTTATACAAAAATGAACCAAAGTTATACAAAAATGGACGAAAGTTATACAAAAAATTGGACTAAAGTTATACAAAAATGAACTAAAGTTATACAAAAGTGAACCAAAGTTATACAAAAATAGACCAAAGTTATACAAAAATGAACCAAAGTTATACAAAAAATGGACTAAAGTTATACAAAAAATTGGACTAAAGTTATACAAAAATGAACCAAAGTTATACAAAAATGAACCAAAGTTATACAAAAATGGACTAAAGTTAGTCCATATTTGTATAACTTTAATCCATATTTGTATAACTTTAGTCCATTTTGTATAACTTTGGTTCATTTTTGTATAACTTTGGTTCATTTTTGTATAACTTTGGTTCATTTTTGTATAACTTTAGTCCAATTTTTTGTATAACTTTAGTCCAATTTTTGTATAACTTTATTCTTTTTTTGTATAACTTTGGTCTATTTTTGTATAACTTTGGTTCATTTTTGTATAACTTTAGTCCATTTTTGTCTTAGATGAAAAAAAAAGTATCTCAAAAAAAAAAAAACGAGATTTAAAACACGAAATCTTAAAAAAAAACGTATAACAAGAAGAGATTTAAGAAAATGAATAAAAAATGAGAACTAACAAAATAAACGACAACTAAAATAAAATAAAAGACAAAAAAAATAATGAATGGAAAAAACAACTCAAAACATACAAATTAACACAAAACGGAAAAAAAAAAAAAAAAGTCGGCGGCGGTGGGGCGGCGGCGGTGGGGTGGCGGCGGCGGCGGTGGTGGGTGGTTAGTTGGTGTCGGGCGGGATGGTGGTGGGTGATGGTGAATGAAGATGAGAGGAGTGGGTGATTTATTTGGGTTTTTTTATTTATTTGGATTTTTTGGGTTTTTTTATTTATTTGGATTTTTTGGGTTTTTTTTATTTATTTGGATTTTTTGGGTTTTTTTTTTTGAGGTTTTGAGAGAAGAGAAGAATGAAATGTGTGAGATAAGAGAGAAATGGGTGGGTAGAAAACAAATATATAGTAAATTAGTGGTTAATTAGGGTGGATTAGTAAAGTGTGTTAATTAGCTTCTATAATGACTTTGGGTGGGTTCATCTCATCCCTCCATCTCCCTCCATCCAATGGCTCATAATAGAACTTATGGACTCAAATATATAAGTGGCCTTAGTTGATCCTTCCTCTATATATATATATATATATATATATATATATATATATATATATATATATATATATATATATATATATATATATATATATATATATATATATATATATATATATATATATATATATCGAACCACTCGATTGAACAACTAACGTACTCGATCGAGTGCCCCCTACTCGATCGAGTACCAAGGCTACTCGATCGAGTACCCTACAGACAGAACACTGTTTTAAAAACCATAACACCCTTACTCGACAGAGTAAGCCCACTCGATAGAGTACCCAGAGGCTCATAAAACCGTAGTATTACTGGGATGTTACAATAACAACTTGGATACCAAGATGCGTTCATTTTCCAGGGTTTATAGTTTTTGTTTAAGAGAAATGGATAAGAAAAAGGGAATGATTAACTCCATATCATAATTCGGTTTAATTTATAATTAAATTTTAGGGGGTTGTTCATATTTCATAACTTACCAGAATAGGTGTTATATATTTGAAAATATTAGAATGGGTTTACCATTAATATGTTATATAAATGTAAATGATTTTAATTTATATTACATTAAAGTAAATATTTATATGTTATTTAAAAATCCTTTGATAAAATTAAATTATACACATTGTAGGTAAATTTAAGTAATAAAATCATCATTATATTATAAATAAAAGCCTAAAAGGGAGAGACTACAATAGGATTGAGTTATAATACTCTGTACTTAGTAGTAGCAGTAATAATAATAATAATAATAATAATAATAATATACATGTAATTTTAAAAAGTTACTCGAACCACTATTAGAGAAATCAAAGAGACGGCCAAAACGTTAAATAGAAGGAATGAGAGGAACAAAAGATTTTTCAATGAATTTTAATTTCCAAAGAGCTTTATTTATCAAAGAAATGTCATTTGGCACGAGGAAAATACTTTTCATGATTAATATTTTTTTGGAAAATAAGGGTTTCTTTTATTTTTCAAAAAAGAATTTTAATTAATTATTCAAATGATGGCTTTATAAAAGATAAGAATTATTAATAAACTTTATCATTAGAAAGCGATAGATTAACTAATTTAAAATTATGATGTGTATTCACCGTTCAATATTACATTTATTAGCGTTTGAATAAAAAAAGTATAAAAACTAACCATTAAATCCTTCAAGATAAATATATTTGTAAGAGTCATTGTATTTATTAAAATATTTTAAAGATAATTACTAAAAGATGAGTTTTTATAATATGGGAATGAGCAAACTACAAATTAAATACATATAAATTTCTGAGAGAGATTAAATAGTGTGATAACGAGTCTGTATGTGCACAGCGATACCGAGGATGTATGTACACAACAGTAGCGAGTATGTATGTACACAGTGATAGCATGGATGTATATATGTACACAGCGATAGGCGATAACGAGTATATGTATGTACACAACGGTAACGAGTATACCTCAATTGTAAAACATTGAACATGCATAATTAGCTATCACCTATTACTTATAATTAAAAAATGTATGTTTTTTTATTTGAAAATACTTTGAAGATAAACCTAATAAACGAAGATTTGAGAAATGTTATTTTACTTTTTATTTATTAGTAAATCTTAATTATAATGTATGAATTACAAAAAATACACACAGGCCACGCAAAGCGCGGGATACTACCTAGTATATAAATAAAACTGGGTTGAAATGTTGTGGATGCGCCACGTGTCCATACAACATTAATGACAAGTATTAATTACAGCTAATTATTTAATAAGAACATAATAAATGCTGTATAAATCTCAGCAAAATATTAATTATAGTTCAATAAATTTTATTATAAAATTACATTAAATAATTACAATGATTTGATTTTAAATTTATTAAAAAATTATTTTGATTAAAATTCTAAAATGTAAATATTTACGTTCATTGTGAAAAATGCTTTAAATTGAGTATAATTTTCATTATGTTTATTGAAATATTTTGATAGGTAGAGATGATTAAAGTGAGTGAGTCACAATGTTTTACATTTCCGTGAAAAAAAACTTAGAAAATTAAAACCATTAAAAAAATATATGGAAGAGTCATTGTATTTATTAAAAATAGAACTTAAAGAAAACTACTAAGGGCTTGCCTGGAATCTATGCAATAATTCGGGGTAAATTTTAACTGGTTGATAATTACCGGAGAAGTTAATTACTTGGTTAATGAATTCATTGATGATAGGTTTGGCATATAAAAGTATTGATTACTAAGTATATGTTTTATTCCCTTAATAACTACCCAGTAGGGGAGGGTGGGTAATGTATTAGCCTTCCATAAGGGTAATAGATTCAAGAGGTGAATACTTACTCCCATGCCAAACATGAAAAATGCACCTTACTTATCCCTCCCCTATTTATTCCCCTCCTTTTACGCTCAATCCAAGCAAGCCCTAAGAGATAAATTTTTTATAATGTGGGAATGAAAAAAAAAAATTGCAAAAGATTGAATACATATGAGATTTTGATAGGTTTAAATAGTGTGAAGATGAGTATGTGTATCAGTGTATGAGTATGTATGTACGCAATGATCGCGAGTGTATTTGAATAAGTAAAATAAAAGTAATGATTATTAAGTAATATAGTATTATAAACGACATGTAAAAGTGGAAAATACGTTAAATTTTTCTTTAATATCCTCACTTAAATATGTACACGTTAAGTATAAAATATTGATTATGACTAACTACGTATTACTTTTAGTTAAATATTTTATATGTTATCTTATAAATATCTTGAAGTTAAACCTCAAAAGATAATATTTGAGAAAAACACCGTTATATATAGTTATTTAAAAATAAAAAAGGCGCAAATTTCTTATAGATATGTTTGATACATCTCCACTAAACTAAAAGAATAAGGCTTGCTCACAATTTCCCCGTTCAATTAATTGGCAAATATGGGCCCACATTAAAATTAGGACTTTTAATTTATTGACTAAAGATTGCATCCACCGAATAAAATATTACAATCAGAATAAAATATTACAATCAAATCAAATGCCAACTAAAAATAGGTTTAACACGGCCATTATTCACGCTTAATATACCCGTAGTATGCTATTTTTTTCCTTTTTAAGTTGGTGGTTTGAGTTGATAAGGTTTCAATTTTATTTGTTTTTTTTTTCTAAAATAAATTGTCCTCTTTTTTTTTTTTTTTTTTTTTTAAAGTTAACTAATCCTTATTAATATGGGTTGTTCTTAATAAAGGATAAAGAGTAAGAATCAATAATTCTAATTTTTTCTATTAAAATAAAACTAAAAAAGAATATAGGGGTAAATAGTATTTTTAATTGTTTGTAAATCGTTCTTCTAGATGTGTCGTATACTGTTTATATATGTTTTTGGGTTATAAGGTCAATATGCGCTTTATAATAACATAGTACTAGCCCTATATTAGATTATGTTATTCCATCATAGTCAGCTATCATTATTTTTAATAATAAAAATAGGTTCACATAAAAATAACTTAATCTAAAGTCCTTTGAATTTTTTTTTTATAATATTATTAACATTATAATCAGTACATTACAACATACTATTATAACTACAACTCATTTATGTAAAAATTAAAGCTAATTAATTTAACCCTCACAAATGCCGTGCTTTAGCACGGGATCTCAACTAGTAGCACATGAAACAGACAATCAAAACATTTGAATAAGTTGAGTTTGGCCCCCTGTATGTTTGATACATAAATATAAAAAATTAAAAATTAAAAATTACATAAAATTATATTCACATAATTTTGAACAAATATTAATTAATTTGGAATATAACATATCGTGAAATGATATAATTTGATAACTTAATGTTGATTGTTGCATTATTCGAATAAATTTTATTTTAATTAATATAATATTTGATCAGTCACAAATATATTTATAAAACATTGAACATGCGAAATTAATTATCACTTATTAGTTTTAATTAAAATTGTATAAATTTTATTTTAAAACATTGAATTAAACTTAACAAAAATTAATCTGAGAAAAATTAATTTATTTTTATTTATAAGTAAAATATTAAGCTCATATATGAATTATATTATTTTTCTTCAATTATAATAATAAAATTTTAAAACAGGCCACGCGAAGTGCGCGGGATACTACGTGTCAATCTAGCCTTAAATACACGTATTAATTACAGCTGAACATTAAAAATTAACATAATAAATGTTGTATAAATCTCAATAAAATATTAATTATAGTTTAATAAATTTTATTATAAAATTTTATTAAATAATTACGGTGATTTGATTCTAAATTTACTAAAAAGTTATTTTGATAAAAATTATAAAATGTAAATAATTATGTTCGTTGTGAAAAATGCTTTCAACTGAGTAAAAATTTTATTATATTTATTGAAATATTTATTTTGATATGTAGAGATGATTAAAGTGAGTGTCTCACAATGTTTTACATTTACATAAAAAAACATTTTGAGAAAGTTATAAAACTTAGACTATTAAATCCATTAAGAAAAATATATTTGGAAGAGTCATTGTATATATTAAAAACACAATTTTAAAAAAACTACTAAGAGATAAGTTTTTATAGTGTGGGAATGAAAAAACTTATATTGGACAAATTGAATACATATGAGATTTTGATAGGTTTCAATAGTGTGATAACGTATGTATTCGAATGTGCATGTACATAGTAATTGGGAGTGCATTTGAATAATCAAAACAAAAGTAACGATTATTAAGTAATATAATATTATAAACGACATGAAAAAGTAGAAAACACGTTACATTTTTCTTTAATATCTTTAATTAAATATGTATAAGTCAAATATAAAATATTGATTATGACTAACCAAATACTCCGTATTACTTTTAGTTAAATATTTTATATGTTAGCTTTTAAATACTTTGAAGTTAAACATCAAAAAATAATATTTGAGAAAGTTCAACCTATTATATTTACAGGTAAACTCTTAAACATCATTATATATAATTGTTTAAAAAAACAAAAGGTGCAAATTTCTCATAGATATGTTTGACACATATCACATGCAAGACACAATCAAAACATTTGAATAAGTTGAGTTTGAACCCTATATGTTTGATAGATAAATGTCACATGTTATACATAAAAAAATTAAAAATTATGTTCACATTATTTTGAACAAATATTAATTCATTTGAAACATAAAGTACCGTGAAATGATATAATTTGAGAACTTATTGTTGATTGTTGTATTATTCGAATAAATTTTATTTTGAGTAATATGATATTTCACCAATCACAAATGTATATAATAACATAAAAAGGCTTCTTGAGCCTCTATTGAGCTGACACATCAGCTCACACACTATTTGCCACCTATGACTAGCCATCCTACACAACATCTTACCTATACACTAAAAAAGAAAAGAAAAGAACGGTAATAAAGAAAAGGAAAAGTCACATTCAGTTACGTTTTTCTTTACACAAATTCTTATTTCAGACCGCCATATCCGTCTGAAATGGTCAGACGAATACTATTTCCTCTCACGAAAAACCCATTTAGGGTGTGAGTGGGAAAGCACATGGGGGTGTCCCACCACCCATGTGCTTCTCACTTGTGAGAGGTCTTATTACGGTCTGAAATAAGGCGGTCTAAAGCAAGACGGACTGTTTTCTTTATATGGAGAAGAATTGAAGAGCCAAAAATGTCTTTCCTCCAACCTTCATTGCTCCCTTTCATTACTCCTGATTTTACTGTCAACACTAATTTATTTGACGGTTTCAGACTCAGATTCAAGTTGTATTAAGTGCAAGTGATTAGAAAGGGGTAGATAAATACTAGACATGGAATTAGTAAATTGCAAATGCTACTTGGCTGACCGAAAACATTGTCTACAATGTGTGCTCTCTTTGTTCTTCTCTATTACTAAATGTTACGTATTGATTAACTTCAAATAGTCTAGCCTCACAGCTTTGCCCCAATTCCATGTTATTTTACTTTAATTTTGGTTGAGTTTGTGTATCTATGTCAATCTTACCAGGGATAATATGGTTTAATTTACTACGTATAGCACAAAACAGGCCCATGAAATTCAAAGTGCAGGAACTACTACGCGAGTAGTATTTGGTAAGAGAAATATTCTTTTACTCGTATGTAATTAATTGGTGCTATATTTACGAGAATAATTAAGTTGATTCAACTTCGCTGTAACCGGTCATCGAGTTGTTGCAGGACTGCCTATCAGACTACCATGGAACCACATTTGGATTAAAAGTAAAACTCCCAATTCCTGCTACCATCAGAATGTAATCCGTTTCTTCATTCGAAGTTTTGAATTTGTTAGATATATTTGTGTTTCTTATTTATAATTAACAAATTAGGAAAGCTTGTAGAAATCAATGCTTATCAATGTTATCTCTTGAACTGTTTAGAATCATTTTATCACTCTTACTCCATATGATATACGGTTTTGTATTGAGTTTGTCTATATTAATGTCAATATTCATTATATGGCGGCATTTGAATTTTGATATTTAATTTATTAGGAGGTAAGAAGTTATCTGATCATGAGGGGAGGAGATGTAACAATGAAAGAAAATGCATGCCGGGAGACGGATTACTCAAACTTAGTCGTGAACTAACTTTCTCACATATTTACGCCTGGTAAATCAGAATATCACATGAATTATGAGTTCATGACAACTTATTTTGAATTCGTATGATTTTGTACTCTCTTTATCTCAATTATTTGTTTGACTTTTCTACTCTTTGCGAGGGCTATTTTAATTTACAATTCAAGCTTTGTACAAAAGTGTTCGAGTTTTGTTTTTAAGAATTTGAGCTATATTGTAAAGTCTCTAAACTAGAAATTCAACTTAAAAAAAAATAAACTTTTAAAAAGTTCAGAAAAAGTATACATAAGCTCGGATAAATGTATACTGGTTGTATAATGCGCATTATACAACTGGGGATATAGTATATTTGTGCACTTCCACTGACACCAAGTGTAAATTTTTACCAAAACATAGACGTTAACACTAAATGTACGTGTCAATCCCAGTGGCCGAGCCAAAATTCAAGTCTGGGGCCGAAAAATTTTAACAGGGACAAAAAGTAAAACTACAAAATAAATCCGAAAAAAAATCAAAAAAATTAATCAAAACTTGTGAGATTTTAAATTTACAGCGGGGGAGAGCGTCATTGCTAGCCCCCTAAATCCGAATCCATGCGTAAAAAAAATAAACTAAAACTATCATATTAATATATGTGGCAAACTAAGTGAATGAGAGAGCCTATATGAATCGACAATCTACATGCTATATTTTAACTATATTTACAAAAGAATCATTATAAGTGTTCCGTGATTTTCACGGGCAACTAAACTAGTTTATTTATAAAACGTTGATCATGCATAATTAATTATCACTTATTAGTTTTAATTAAAATTATTATGTAATTTATTTTAAGACATTGCAGTTAAACCTAAAACAAAATTTAGAAAAAATTATTTATAAGAAAAAATATTGAAGGTCATATATGAATTATATTATTTTTCTTCAATTATAATCATAAAATTTTAAAACAGGCTGCGTGAAGCGCGAGATACTACCTAGTAAAACTCTAAAAGCTTATTTATAAATTTTAATATATGTCCGTGCAATTTTACACGGATTCTAAATTAAGGAGATGAATAAAACTAAAACAGAATATATAAATAGAAGTAAATAATTTGCCTTATATACTCATATAAAAGAATACTAGTTTTCAACCCGTGCAATTTGCACGGGTATGAACTTATAATCACTGAAAGTAAATATTTAAAAATTGTTAAGTAATATACATAGATATTTTATTTTGTATTTCTTTTATATATTGATAATAGAATAAAATGCGTGTTAAATTTGCAATGGATTGAAGCTTGCACAAGTTGTAAATATGTGATATAAACCCCACAAATTCGGTGTTGTAACGTGAAACATAGTATATATTATATAATAAATGCAATATATGGGAAATAATAAAAATCAAACAATATAAATATCGCTATAAAATGAAAATAGTCATCAAATTTGAAAAGGGTTTACAATCAAATTGAAGAAACATAATTGTAGAATTAACGAAAGTAGTCTAATATCATTCCAAATGTTGGAAAATTTCATGGTAGACTACATTAGTTGTTCTATTCGAATAATTAAATCAGTACATTCCGAACAATTTCGCAAATAACATCATAACAAACGTTATTTTGTAATTACTTCCGTAGTTTTCTCCGTGGGACCCATATTTCCGGAATTTAAAAAAAAAAAAAAAACCTTGCTATGATGATGTGGCTGCACAGAAATCCTTTAAATGTTCTTGTTTTTATTAAGATAAGATTTGACATAGCCATCAATATATCATACTCCTATACTCCTATATGGCAAAGGCAAATATGTGAGCCTTCAGTCTTGTACAGTTGTAACTTGCAGCTAGTCTTGCTATAGACGGATATAGCTAAAGACGGGACACCTTGTACGTGATAAGCTTACGCATTGCATACTAATTAATGATGCAAAAATATGTTTCTTTTTTTTCATTGTCCATCTTCCCTATTTTACTCGCTATCACTGACCCTTCACAAGACATGACAAATGAAGCATAAAAAAGGTCAGCGGTAAGCTGTTGGAAGAGACGGCATCCCTTTTTATATTATTTTTATATTAAAAGAATAAGAAAACTGGAAATTTTTCCGCTTAAATGTTTTTAGCTAGAAATTGGACCTAACTTTATCTAAATATGTATTGGACCTAATATATGACCTTTATGTGTCACAGACTCACGGTATCTTCTCAAACACCGCAACTTTTATAGGCTAAAAGTGTTTGGGATATTCTCTCGTGTACCCCCGAACTTTTTCGTTTGCTATGGTGTACCCTCGCTTTTTGCAAAAAAAACTTTGACCGACAATAATTCTCTGTTACGAGTTCAGAAAACGGTAATTTTTTTTTTCAAACCAACTATCTCGTCAAGGCCTTCAATTTGAAAAAAAAAAATCACCGCTTTTTGAACTCATAGCCGGTAGTTATGGTTGGTCAAACATTTTTTAACGAATAAACTTTGACCGACCATAATTCCCAACTACAAGTTGAGACGTCGGTGAATTTTTTTTTCAAACGGAAGACCTCTTAAAGACAATCAATTTGGAAAAAAAGTTTATCGTATTCTGAACTTGTAGCCAAGAGTTATTGACGGTCAAAGTTTTTTTGCATGAAAAGAAGGGTATATCATAGAAAATGAAAAAGCTGAGGGGTACACGAGAGAATATCCCAAAGTGTTTTATTGATTATTATCTCATTAATCCAATATATTTATCTTAAATGTCGTAAATATATTATATTTAAAACATATGTAGATTTTACTCATTTTATTAAAAGCAGTATGTGCTTTTCAGTTTTTTATTCTTTAAATTTTTTACTCCGTTTAAATTGTTACTCCGTATGTAGTAACAAAAATTACAAAAATAGTTATATGCTTCAAATACGTAAAAATAAGCATAAGTTTTGTAAACAATCTTATTTTTTTAATCATAAACTTATTCCGAGTAAAAATGTAAGATTCGGTCTATTTTAATTCTTAATATTTTTGCACATTAACAATTGTAAATAATTAAAAACAAAATTTAAAGTTCATTTATTATTAAGTTCTCTACACATGACTATCTAAAATACCGTGCATTCGCACGAGCTCTACACTAGTGGCATACCAAGTAGGAGTGGCAAAAATATAATTGACAAAATGGCAAATATTAATTGAACCTGTCCGTTTTTCTTAAGACCATTGCTTTTGGTCTGAAATAAGACGGATAACATGTCATCATTTTACAATAAAATGTTGTTATTTTCTGATAACATGTTACCATTATTGTTCACATCATTTTCAGGGTAAAAAATGACACCTCTAGTCATAACATTTTGTGAATTAATTGGTTACATTTTCTTAAAAAATGGCAACATTTTATCTGTCTGACAAATAAGACCAAAAGTATCCGTCTGAAACAAGAATTTGTGTAATTGAACCAACACCAATTCTCATTGAAGACGGACACTTTTCGTCAGAAGCTGAAGACGGGCCAAATGTCGTCATTTTAATGATAAAATGTGACTATTTTAATGACAAATTATTATAGCTTAAGAAATTGTTCTGGTAATTTTTTAGGTAAAATGGTTACATTTTCGTCTTAAATGGATCACATTTTATATTTTTATCCCATCTTTAGCTTGTGACGAAGTGTAGACCTCACTAGCAATACGCTTGGTTGAACCAAATGGAGCAAAACTCAAATCAAGCGGGAGTCAGCGAGTTAACTGAAAGTTGAAATGTTTGAAAAACGTGGATGTTGAACAACTAAACTAATCTAGTCAGCTTTAGGACAATATACTTGGCTTGAGTTTGGCAATTTTGGCTTCTTTAGACGGAGTAATAGTCTTCTCTATCAATTTCTACTCTAGGTATATATGGCCCTACTTTGGCATAGATCAACTTCCCTAGTCTCTAATAAAGGAGTACACTAAATGTCGGTTATAATCAGATGGTTTCGGTGTGAACCTGCGTTGGTTTCTCACCTCATCCCTAAACCATGAGTCTGTGAGGTAAGGGGTTGATTTTTGCTCAAATTCCTAGATGTTTTACCTCTATGTGAGAGCACTCGCGGCGTCGACATGAACACCCCGGCTCACACGAAAAAATGTCTTATAAGTTTTAGATCTCGTTTGGTTGTTCACCCAATTCATGGGAATTCTAGAATCCCATGAATTGGGATTTTTAAAAACTTGTTTGGTTACCCCATTTTTTGTAAAATGGGGGAGTTTAAAACTTTTAGGAATTTCCAACTCCTACATGATGGAGAAATTTAACTACCTACCCGGCTACCCCCCTCATGGTCATTGGAAATTCCTAGGAAAGTAAAACTCCAACATGGCAACCAAATGGATTATTGTAATTCACGTGAATTTTAATGTAGGAATTAAGCTAGTTCATGTGGAGCTCTCCAATGGTTGAGCAACTAACTTGAAACTTTAAGAATTTGCAAGCAAGTCCTTTTGCTCAACCATTGGAGATGCTCTTAACACGTCAATGTAATTCCCGTATCAACCAAACGAGCCCTTAAATATTTTTTTTCTTGCGCAATGTAAATTAAAAAATTTCAGGTAAGTAATGCATTTTTTATTTTTAGGTCAAATATTTTTTGAAGAAAAAGGTATGCCCAAATTCACCTTAACATTCTCTTTTGCACTCAAAAATTTATTATTCTAGAAAAACATATATCTAGATAAAAAAAAAAATTGAGATCGAAAAGTAGCTTAATACACAAATCACCCAAATACTCTCTTGTTTTGACCAGGAATCGGAATTGACCAAAAAAGTGAGAACAAACGTACATTATTAGATTATCACCAAATCAATTTAGTTGAATAAATACAAATGTTTTATAATTCTAATTTGATAAGAGAAGATAATATAAATAGAGAGAACAATATAAGAGAAAGTGAGCATTGTTATTGTATATTATTCCAGGTACATGTGCATATATATAAAGAATACAAAGAGATCTTTTGGTGAAAGGTAACAATGGTTTCTAAAGGATAAGGAGATGAAATGTTACAATGGTTGGGAATAGATACAATGGTTGGGGATGTAAGGGTATAATGGTCATCCACTATACATATTTTATAATACTCCCTCTTGGATGACCATTACCTAAAAAAATACAATGTCTCACGATGACAATATTCTCATAATACGCATAACAAGCTGCCTCATTAAAACTTTTCCAAGGAAAACCCAGTGGGACAAAACCATGGATAAGGAAAAGAGTACAGCACGTGTTAACTCCCCCTGATGATTATATAACTTGATATATCTTGAAATAATCCATGTTTTGATGTAATTTCTCGATTGTTGAAATAGAACCCATCGTGGTTGATAATAAACTTGATATCTCCAATCAATAGAAATCCTTGATAGTTTCAGTATCATATTTCTTCGGAACTCATAATCTGGATATGGTCATCATTTCATGATAACTCTTTGATTTTCATTTCAAAAAAATACCACCGCAATTTTGAGAGAAAATAATTTTAATTCTTCTCAATGGATGACATAACATTATATGCATGTCTAAACGTACCAATTGTCATTGTTCCGGGTGTGATTCCGGAGCAGGATTTGTGACCACGTAAGCTTGTTGAATGATGTCCTTGCTTGTCTCTTCCTCTCGGTCTCTCCTGTAAAGATGAACAAACTGAGGGCTCGGCTTGGTACCGAGAGTACTCACTCCGACGCTCAAGTCAGTAAACTTAAAGAGATTAAGTTGTGTGTTACTTGGCAAAGTATATTGTAGAGAGATAAGGGAGTTTATACCAGATTAATAGTGAGTTTTAGGATGAATTGTGGATCGTTTTCTCAATGAGGATTGAGGAGTATTTATAGACTTTCACCTTTTGTCACGTAGTGGCCAAGTGGCCAAGTGGCTAGCAGGTGGAAAGACTGTTCTACCCTCGGCCGAGGGACCCATGGCAGGCCGGCTGGCCTAGTTGACTCCATGCCGAGGGGACTTGGATGTGAGTACGCGAATATGTCTCCCGGCTGGCTAGTTTGCCTAGCCGAGACCAGTAAGTGACAGCCGACAGCCGCGGGTTGTTAGGGTCTGTCTAATACGTTGACTTCTTTGTGGATGTCTTTGACCTTGCTCAATATGTTGACTCGGTCACGGGTGCAGAATATGCCCCATTAATTTGCCCCCAGCGTAGTCTATGCCGTGGTATGGACCTTCGATGAGTGTTGAGCGTATTCTGCGCAAGTTGAACTTCTTCCCCGGCTTCTTCTTCCTCGGCTTGGTTCTGTTCAGGCCGTACCATATCCCCCCTCCACATAGTTGTGTAATGGACATCCGATGTGGAAAAGAAAATGGCGCTGGCCGAGACCAAGGTTGAGAGTGCCGCGTGCTTTTGATTGCCCGTACGGTCCGCCAAGCTTGGTTGATCGGTGGCGTTGCAAGTAGATACCAAGGAGCGTGTCAAAGAAGATTCATCACTGTATGTCGATTGACATTCCGTGGCTGCATGCTTGACACGTGGCTTGGCATTGATTGGTGGACGTTTCATGGTCTTTGCCCTGATTGGTCCGCCTCATGGGTTTTGCTCTATAAATAGAGCAGTGTGCCCCGTTTTTTTGGCCATCAAACTTCATTTTCTCAAAAAAAAAAAATTCCCTCTCTTAGTTTTTTCGAAGGAATTTCTTTCTAGTCTTCAAAGCGTTACTCGGCGTAGCACTTTTCCAAGGTAAACAAACAAATTTTTCCAACTTTTAATTGTTAAGTTTTTGTTGTCACTATGTCTTCTGCGGATGCTCAACCTAGTACCTCTCTGTAGGGCCGGGGCGAACCGTCGCGTCCTGATGAAGAGGAGGCACTGGTTGTCACCCCGATAGGGTTTGGGGGTCTCAAACCGCCTTCTCCTGAAATTGATGAGCAATTTTTGGAGGGTTTTGATGATGACGATGATGAGGCGACCCCTTCTGTCGTAAAGAGGCCGCATGTCTCGTGGCACGGCGACGCCTGTTCGATCAATCCTGATCGTGCTTGGACGAACAAGTTTGCCAGTTGTTCCGGTTCTGACCTTTTTGAAGATCATTACTCCTTCGGCAGGGGGTATAAAATAATTATCCCTGAGGAGGGTCAGGCCGTCTGTTGCCCTCCCGAGGGTTGTATTGGCGTATACATCAGACACCTGGAGTATGGGCTCCGGTTTCCTCTGAATGAATACGTTGCTGCCATAATTAAAGCCATGAATGTCGCCGTTGCCCAACTGCATCCGTTGGCCATTAGGACGATTATTGGCTTTGTTTGGTTATGTCTTTTTAAGGGGGAGGCCCCAACGGTGAACCTCTTCCGCCGGCTCCACCATCTTAAGCAGACTACCCTAGGCGGCTCGGGGTGGTACAATATACAGACCGAGCCGGGTTTCGTCACCGTTTCCAAGTTGACATCTTGCAAGGACTGGAAGGGGCGGTGGGTATACGTTGAGGTTCCGGAGGACTACTCTCTTCCGGTCCTTTCGAGCGCGTCAATTTGCGGTGTGAGAATCAAGGGGAGCATGACAAATATGTCTCCTGGAGTAAGCTTAAGATGGACGCCCAGGTCTATCTTAATGAGGACGAAACGCGGGCAATGACATTTGAGGTCGAGAAGGACGGCACGCCGAAGGGATGGATGCCCCCGACGCAGATCGTTCTTCAGGATGAGCTGCTTTGCCGCGTCGGCCTCATACCGGCCCTCGAACAGGGTGAGTGGGGTCGGTGTGGGGCCCACCCTTGCTTTTTATGCTTCTGTGTTTGAACCTTATTTTATTTCTTTTGCTTAACTCCTGCTTCGTTTCTTTTGCAGACCGATTTGGCCCGGAACTGCCTGTCTCCGTCCTCAAGAGGTTGGGACTTGACGAGAACGGGAGAGTTGTTGAGCTGCATCCTAAGGCCGCGCCACGTGATCGCAGACCGGCCCCTCACGAACTTATGGAGCAACGATTGAAGGCACTTTGGATGTGGCGGCGGCTCAGCGCAGATTGCCGTGCGTCGCACGGAGACCAAAAACAACGTCTACGGGCGGCAACGGCGTCGGCTCGGCTCGATCTTGTCCCCGTAATCCAAAAGGAGCGGTGGTCATCGTTGATGTTGAAGAGGAGGTCACCGTTGCGGAGGGTCCTCCTCCTTCAAACAAGAGAAAAGAGGCAACGCCTTTCGCATTCTTTATTCCGATCTTAGGGAAAGAAAAGGGGTCAGGCCCCTCCAACCAAGAAGGCCAAGGCTGGTACGGATCTAACCTACGGCTCGTATTTAGCAGGTTCATTAGGCATTCCGATGACGGGCTTTCGACATGTCAATGAATATTGACATGGATGCTTTGTGCGGATTTTTGTAGATCCACGCCGCCACTGTCGCTCTCACCGAACGACAATTGGAGAAGCGGCTGTGCGGACGGGTGATAAAAATGCCACCGTCGACTCCTCATCCACGAAGCCTTCCCCCTTGACTTTGGGTGGAAGGCATAAGGTTGTCCAAGAAGCTGGCGAAGTGGACTGAACTAGCCGGCGCTCATATTATGGAGCAAGAAAAGGTCATGGCTGAAGCTGCCCCTGCGCTTGAACGGCTTAGGCTCGAGCTTGCTGCCTCTAAGAAGGAGGCCGAGAGGTCGAAAGAAGACTTCCAGGCCGCCAAGAAGGACTTCCTCGCTGAGCAAAAGCTTAGGGAGGACGCTGAGAAGGCGGTCCTAGCCGAGAGGGCCAAGGTTGAAGCTGCATTGGCTGATGCCGCTAAGCTGCGGGAGGAGCGGGACAAATTGGAGGGCGGCTATAACGCCGTGGTTGGGCAAAAGGAGAGGTGGAAGACTCTTCATTCGGTTGAGGCGAAGGAGCACAAGAACACAAAGGCTATCCTTGCCCAGGGGGAGAAGGACATTGAGACGCTTAAAACCGTCATTATCCCTAACATGTGAGCCCAGTACCGGGACCAGGCCGAAGATGCTACCAGGGATGTGATCAAAAAGCTCCTTCCGGAAGGCGACTTCCCGTGGCAAGAGTTTGACCGGCTTCTGGATGAGAAGGCCGCTGCTGCAGAGGCAGAGGCTGCGGAGAAGGCAAAGGCGGCGAAGGCCGCTGAGGAGGCTGTGGAGAGGGCGGCCCGGGATGCCAAGGTGAAGGAGGCCGAGAGAGGAGGCGAGAGGGCAAGGGCACGTGAAGCGCAAGCCTTCTTTCGGGCCGCCCACCAAAGATGATCTGCTGCGCTGCCGGTGGCGAGCAAAGAACAGCATAGGGAGACGGGCGGTCATCACAGATTCACCCGGCCCTTCGGATGACTTTAGTCTGTTCGGGGGCCAACTATTGAGCCTTTCCTCCCGCCATCCTTTTGGCGCTTCAAGTCTCTATGTCTCGTAACCTTTTGTTGTTCCTTCTTTTTGTAAGCTTAGGTAGGTTGTGTTTAGGCTATCCCTATGGGGACGGCGTCGACTTGTTTTGTATCACCGTAAACATTTTTAGTAAAGTTTGTCCATTTGCCTTCAGTTGTCTTCTTACGTTTTTAATTGAGCGCTTTTTTTTTTTTTTGTTTCTACCTTCGGCTTGGCCGAGGCAGTTAGAATGCGTAACTCAAATGTACTTAACGTTTTTAAACATGTTGGAATGTCGGTCGCTTCCTCCCTTCACTCTCGGTGGCCGAGGCGGTTGCGCTTCCCAACCGCCGTTGTGAACATGCTAGCGTATCGGTCGTTGTGTCCCCGTCACTCCCGGCTTTGGCCGAGGCAATCGAGGTTACGGCTCGACGGCGTTCGTATCTGTAGACATGTTGATCGCTTCCTCTCGCCACTCCGGATTAGCCGAGGCGGTCAGATTTGCGTTTCTCAACTGTACTTATACGTTCCTAAGCATGTTGGTCGCTTTCGCGAGTATCAACTGCTGTTGGCAAATCGCGTTTCCCTCGTCACTCCCGGCTTTGGCCGGGGCAATCGAGTTTACGTTTCGACTGCTTTCCGTATCTATAGACATATTGATCGCTTCCTCCGCCACTCCCGGATTGGCCGGGGCAGTCGGATTTGCGTCTCAACTGTACTTATACGCTCTTATACTTTGGTAGTGACTGCCCGGCTTTGGCCGCGGCGTCTACTCTGGTACGACTACGGAGGGGGCTCTTCATTTTGATGGAAAACTTGGATCACTCTTCATTAGATATAATCACGCATTGGGATGCCCACAACGGTCTCGGACATCTCCGCCGCTATATGAAGTATTTTCTAAGGTTGTCTGTGTTCCAGTGGCTCATTAGAGGCACTCCCTCCATGTCTTTCAGCCGGTATGTCCCCGGCCTCATTTCTTCAACCACTTTGTAGGGTCCTTCCCAGTTGGCCGTCATTTTACCATGGATGTTTCCTTTGTTTGTTGCGGCCGACTTTCTTAGGACTAGATCTCCTACTCTTAAGTCCCTTTTGTGGACCCTTCGGTTGTACGCTCTTCTCATTCGGTTTTGATAGACTGCCAAGTTGAGCCGTGCCGTGTCTCGACTTTCTTCGACCAGGTCTAGGGAGGCTCTCAGGCCTTCCTCATTTTCGCCTGGGTCAAAGGTTTGCGTTCGAATGTCGGCACCGCTGCTTCAATTGGTAGGACGGCCTCAGACCCATAGACTAGGTGGAATGGACTGTACCCTGTTGCTTCTTTTTCCGTGGTTGAAGTGACCACGGGGACGCGGGTAGTTCATCAGCCCATCTTCCCTTTAGATCTTCAACCTTCTTTTTCAAACCGTTCAATAATGTTTTATTAGCTGCCTCCGCCTGCCCGTTGCTCTGAGGGTGGCAGACGGAGGAGTATGCGAACTTGATACCGAGCTTTTCTAGCCAGTTCATCACCATGTCACTCCAAAACTCTCGGCCGTGGTCAAATACCATGACTTGGGGTAACCCAAAACGAGTTATGACGTTCTCCCAAATCACCTTTCTTACGGCCGCCGTGGTCTTGGCAGGTACCGCGACAGCCTCGACCCATTTGGTGAAGTAGTCAACAGCGACGATTAGGTACTTCCTTCCTCCGGAGGCCGTCGAAAATGGCCCTAATAAATCCATCCCCCCCTTTGTGCAAATGGCGGGGGCTAAATCTTGGTTGAAAGTTTCGGGAAGGTGCGTGTATCAGGAGCATGCATCGACAATTCTTGCACTTCTTGGTCTTAGCTCTGGAATCCTCAAGCATGGTAGGCCAGAAGTAGCCGGCTCGGAGAGCTTTGTGGGCTAGCGTTCTTGCCCCAATGTGATGTCCACAGATGCCTTCGTGAATCTCTCACAAGTATGAGCTCGCGTCGGCCGGGCCGACACATTTCAAAAGTGGTCTTATCACGGACCTTCTCTATAGTTCTCCTTCGAACACCAAGTACCTTGCGGCGATCCTCTTTATCTTCCGAGAGAGACTGCGGTCCTCCAGTAACTCTTTTGTTAGTTTGTATTTCATTATCGGAGTCATCCACGTCGTCTCGGCCGATGTCGCCGCCCACCATGCCGACGGTCTCGGTGATGCTTTTAGCATTCCTGATATCCACCAGCACGGTTCGACCGACATTCTTGATGCTTGAACTGGCAAGTTTTGAGAGAGCGTCGGCTCGGTTGTTCTCGGACACTGGGACACATTGTATTTGGAAAAATTTCAATTTTGCGGTGTCGCTTTGACCTTTTCGGGTATCTCACCATCCCGTCGTCTCGAGCCTCATACTCTCCTCGATTTGATATGTCACTAGGAGTGAATGTCTTCAACACAATATGCTCCGCCCGTGCACTCTAGCTAACTCGATTCCGTTATCACCGCCTCATATTCGGATTCGTTGTTTGAGGCCGAGAAGGTAAACTTCAAGGCGTACTCAAACTCGTCCCGTTAGGGGCTGGTGATAAGGATGCCGCTCCCGAGCTGTTTGCCGTGGAGGACCCGTCGCTGTATACTTCCCACACACCGGGATGTGATTCTTCTTGATATGTGCACTCGGCCAGGAAGTCTGCAAGTGCTTGCCCCTTTATCGAAGGTCTTGGTTTGTACTGAATGCCAAAACCGGAGAGCTCCACTGCCCATTTGATAAGTCTCCCTGATTTTTCGAATTTTTTTAAGGCTTTCTCCAATGGCTGGTCGGTTAAGACCGTCACGGGATGTGCGTCGAAGTAGGGTTTTAACTTCCTTGCGGCAACGACGACGGCGAAGGCCGCTTTTTCAATTAGTGGGTAATTTCTTTCGGCGGGCAGCGTGATGTATGGTGATAAAGTAGATTGGGTGTTCTTTGCTTGTTTTCTTCCGGACGATTACAGACCGACCGTGGCCGAGGTAATCGCTAAGTATAGGTATAGCGTCTCCCCAAAGATCGGCCCGGACAGGGTCGGCGGTGTAAGAAGGTGAGCTTTCGGTTGCACGAAAGCGTGCTCTGTTGCTCCCCCGGCTAAAGTCTTTATTCCCTTTCAAAGACCGTAAAGAACGGAGTGCTCTTGTCGGCCGACCGAGAGATGAAGCGGGCAAGAGCCGCCATTCTCCGGTCAGCGTCATAACCTCTTTTCGATTTCTCGGCTCCGGCAGGTCTAGTATCGCTTGGACTTTCTCTGGATTGGCATCAATTCCCCTGGCGCTGACAAGCACGCCGAGGAACTTGCCGGCCCGGACACCGAAGTTGCATTTCATTGGGTTAAGCTTCATCTTATATTTCCTTAGTGAACAAAATGTTTCGCTCAAGTCGGCCAAGTGCTCGCTGTCAGACTTGCTTTTTACAATAGCATCGTCGACGTAAGCCTCGATGTTTCGCTCTTTTTGATCTTGAAAGACTGTTCTGCACCCGCTGACCGAGTCAACATATTGAGCAAGGTCAAAGACATCCACAGCAAGTCAACGTGTTAGACAGCCTAACCGACGCAGCCTGTCGGCCTGTCACTTGGGTCTCAGCTAGGCAAACTAGCCAGCCGGGAGGCATATCCGCGTACTCACATCCAAGTCCCCTCGGCATGGAGTCAACTAGGCCAGCCGGCCTGCCATGGGTCCCTCGGCCGAGGGTAGAACAGTCTTTTCACCTGCTAGCCACTTGGCCACTTGGCCACTACGTGACAAAAGGTGAAAGTCTATAAATACTCCTCAATCCTCATTGAGAAAACGATCCACAATTCATCCTAAAAATCACTATTAATATGGTATAAACTCCCTTATCTCTCTACAATATACTTTGCCAAGTAACACACAACTTAATCTCTTTAAGTTTACTGACTTGAGCGTCGGAGTGAGTACGCTCGGTACCAAGCCGAGTCCTCAGTTTGTTCATCTTTACAGGAGAGACCGAGAGGAAGAGACAAGCAAGGACATCATTCAACAAGCTTACGTAGTCACAAATCCTGCTCCGGAATCACACCCGGAAAAGTCATCTTAACAATCATGAAGATCATCATGACTATAGCGTATTAATGCGCTTCTAGTGCTACTTCGTTAAAAACCTTGCTAGGAAAAACCCATTTGGATAAAAAACCTAGTCGAAGGGAAAAAGAGTGCAACTATCATTTCTGAATTCATTCTCTTCGGGAGAATCAATCTGATTGACAATTCATCTTTGAAAAAACATCGATCTTTCTTGCCAAATCTTATTACTGTATGGATTGACATCCTTATTATAGATTTTCGCTACTGAAATTCATTCATATATGAATTTCCATATGCTCAACTACAGGTTGAGACAACCCAATTTATTCAAATAAACTCTTTAGTATTTTGAATATTCCCTTATGGAACTAATCACGATAATCTTTCAATCGTATGATAGAGGTTTATATTTATAACCAAGAGTTTTCAAAACTCAATTGATCAAGCATCATCATTTAATGGTCGTTTATAAGAGGTTCCTACAGAGAGTTATCCTCGTTGGAGTGTCTTATAAGATAACATTTCTGCTTTTAATAATATAACAAGTTAAAACAATATTATGAAATATGTACATGCATTCATGACAGGAAACCTATTTTTTAAATAATATTTATAAAATAATGCAATGATGGATATATATATAAAATCTAATATACAAATAATGTGTGGGAAATATCGGTATACTTCCTCTATAAATTTTAGGATTATAACGAAATTATAATAATAAAAAGCGAGTCATAAATGAAATTACATAAACAAAAGAATAAAGATATGAATCAACCTTTGGTCCTAGCAAATTTGGCCTAAGAACAATATCGAATTGATATTCTCCTAATTGTTGCACCCAAGATGCTCCGAGAAATGCCTCTCAATTTGCTAGAATGAGATCCCCAAATTCACTAATTAATTTTAGGGTTTTTGTGTTTTTTTGATGAGAGAATTGTTAAGAAAAATTAGGTTAAAAATAATCTCCCTACTCACCTATTATAACCGAAATAGGAGAGATTGAGGGAAGATATTTTTTTCCTTCTTTTTCTTGTTTTGACCACCGAAAATAATAAGGAGAATTATCTCCTTATTTTTGGTTTTCACCAACTACCAAAGTGAGGAGAAAATCTTCTTATTTTGGTAATCCTCAAAATGTATAAAATGTGTATTATTTTCTCAATTGTCTAATTTATGTCGACATGTATTAATAAGTCTACACACAACAGTTTGTAGTCGATTTATTAATACCGGTCTGTCAACATTTTATTATGACAATCTCGTATAATATATACTTTAACTATAAATATCGCATATTTATAATTAGCTAATTAAATATAACCGATTACGTTTAATTACGAATTAACATCTTAATTCGTTCAAGGTAACATTATATACATTAATTAAATATAACAGTTTATATTCAATTTACGAATTGACAGTTAATTCGTCTCAGCTAATATTATTTAATTGTATTAAATAATCGTCTCATCATCACATTGACTAACTGTTTAGTCAAATACATGGACTGACCTTTTAGTCATATAAGGCATCAATGTGATTATATTTCCATAATCACATCTCTCAAACACATCCTTTACGTGTGACTTTTAGGGACCAGTTGATCACCGCCATCAGAATGATAATAACGTCAAACTTCTAGCAAGCCAACCGTTATTAAGTAATCGTTAATCAACTGATAAAATACTAAGTATACCCTTGAGAACCTATAAGAGATTTATAAATGTTATCACACTAATTGTGGAGGGCACAAGCTCCAACAATCTCCCACTTGTCCTCACAAGTGTATGTGCGATAACCGATTCTCATATCCTATAATTTCTCCCACTCAATGTAAAACAATTTGCAAAATCCGTATTCACAAAGGTCGTTTTTACAAGTGATCAATATCAAGAGTGGTTTTCCCGACTAGAGAGTAACTTAACTGATAAACGAATCATCATTCGAGCATGGCCATGCATTTCAGTTACAACTCCTCGAGTGGCCCTAAGAAATAACTAAACCTGATAAAGGTTGGATATTTTCTTCAACTCGAATCCTGCAGATTTAAGCACAGTATGAAATGACCAAAACAAAAAATCTGATTAGCCTCCTGTTACGGCAGACCATGAGAAAGAAACCAAAGTCACCCAAAAACTGCCTTAATCTCAAGAGACAGTCGATAGTCAAAAGAATCGACTCTAGGAACACAATGGATGCCAATCCATGACCTGGCACCGAATGTTTTTAAACATTTAGGACTCCATTACGTTGTCACAATGTCCTACGAGGTATCGTTATAACTCGCATCTGTGATCGATCAGCCAACCGTTTGACTTATGGCTCGTTGAACCCACCATCAATCAACTTCACAAAATAATAGCCAGAGTTATCAGCTCATGTAGGCGATTACGGACCAAAACAAATATAATGTAATTCAGTTCACTTTGTGGCGTTCAATGTTGTCGTACAAACCACATGAAACCAAAATATGAAATAAAACGATGAAGTTATAAATAACATATGAAAAAGATAATGTATCGAATTCATAATCAACTACTACAACTCAGGAACACATTTAATTCTCATGGAAATAACGTGCCCTATATGCTTATCATATGTTAACGGTTTAGTGAGAGGGTCCGCGATGTTGTCATCCGAAGCTATCTTGTCAATCACTATCTCCTCTTGCTCCACGTAATCACGAATTAGGTGAGCCTTCCAATGTACATGTCTAGACTTGTTGCTAGACTTAGGCTCCTTGGCCTGGAAGATGGCACCTCTATTGTCACAATAGATGGTGATCGGATCATTCGAACTAGGAACTATGGTTAGTCCTTGTAAGAATTGACGCATCCATATGGCTTCCTTTGCTGCTTCCGAAGCGGCATAGTACTCGGATTCAGTAGTAGAATCTGCTACAACATCCTGTTTGGAACTCTTCCAGCTGACCGCAGCACCATTAAGAGTAAAGACGAATCCAGATTGAGATTTAGAATCATCTCGATCTGTTTGGAAGCTAGCATCTGCGTAACCGATTGCACATAGCTTAGTGTCTCCTCCATAAGTCAATACCCAATCCTTAGTCCTCCGTAGATACTTTAGGATGTTTTTAACAGCTATCCAGTGTGTTTCACCTGGATTCTTTTGGTACCGACTCGTCATACACAATGCATATGGCACGTCTGGACGTGTGCATATCATGGCATAGATGATTGATCCTATGGCTGATGCATAAGGAACACGACTCATGCGCTCAATCCCTTCAGGTGTCGTGGGTGATTGAGACTTGCTCAAATGCATTCCAGACGTCATTGGAAGGTTCCCCTTCTTGGAGTTGGTCATGCTGAACCTTTCAAGAATCTTATCCAAATAAGACTCCTGACTCAGTGATAACATCCGACGTGATCTTTCTCGATAGATACGGATTCCCAATATGCGTTGTGCCTCACCCAGATCTTTCATCTGGAAATGGTTCTTCAACCATCCTTTAACCGAAGATAAGAGAGGAATGTCATTCCCAATCAAGAGTATGTCATCGACATACAATATCAAGAAAACAATCTTGCTCCCACTCGACTTGATATATAAGCATGGTTCCTCGACTGATCGAGTGAAACCATACTCTTTTATCACCTGGTCGAAACGATGATTCCAACTCCGAGAAACTTGCTTAATTCCATAAATGGAACGCTTAAGCTTGCACACTTTCTTAGGATTTTCAGGATCTATGAAACCTTCGGGTTGTACCATGTACAACTCTTCCTCCAAATAACCGTTTAAGAAGGCGGTTTTCACATCCATTTGCCAAATTTCATAGTCATGAAAAGCGGCAATCGCTAAGATTATCCGAATGGAACGCAGCATAACTACGGGTGCAAAAATTTCATCATAATGCAATCTGTGCACTTGAGTGAAACCTTTTGCCACTAGTCGTGCCTTATAGGTATCTGGTTTCCGTCTACAGAATGCTTTATTTTATAAAGCCATTTGCACTGTAGAGGTTTTACCTGATTAGGTAAATCAACAAGATCCCATACGTTATTCTCATACATGGAGTCCATCTCGGATTGCATGGCTTCAAGCCATAGCTTTGAGTCGGAACAGGTCATGGCACCTTTATAGGTAGCGAGTTCATTACTCTCTAGGAGCAAAACGTCATTCTCCTCGACCATACCAATGTATCTGTCTGGAGGATTAGAGACTCTACCCGACCTCCTAGGTTCCTGAGGAATGTTAACCGTATCATCAGTTGAAGGAACAACTTCCTCCATCTGTTCCTCGGTTGTTGGTTCTTGAATCTCCGACAGCTCGAAGGTTCTATTACTTGTCTTGTTCTCGAGAAATTCTTTCTCTAAGAACTTTGCACTAGCTGATGAGTCATAATTATATACATATTTATGCCTCCCCTTAATTGCTTTTGATACGGTTTTCGTGGTAGTTTATAGCATTTACATGCCTTTTAAGTTAGAATGTTGATACTTCCGCCTTTTGATGTTTAATGCAGGAATAATGCATTTGAGGAGCAAAAGAATGAAATGGGCATCGCGGAGTGAGCATGAAGGGATACACGAAGCATGGCACGAGAATCCATAAGAACGAAGGAAGAGAAGTTAAGAAGAAAACACGAAGAAAAGAGCTTCTTATTACAAGTGCCTACTTTGAAGAGCCATATCTTGAGTTTTAAAACTGATTTTCAAGTGATTCCAATTGGAGATGACAGCCTATCCTCTTAACTTTCCAACGCCGCGAAAATCACTTGTTTCTGACAAGTAACGAAGAAATGGCGTCCGTTTGAAGTTCAG
The DNA here is from genome assembly GCF_048544455.1 of Silene latifolia. Taxonomy (NCBI): domain Eukaryota; kingdom Viridiplantae; phylum Streptophyta; class Magnoliopsida; order Caryophyllales; family Caryophyllaceae; genus Silene; species Silene latifolia. The sequence continues at coordinate 47,033,730 of NC_133526.1, read as the reverse complement.
TGCGCGAAGCAGGAAATTGGTGCCTCGATCGAGTCAGCCTTGACTCGATCGAGGAACTTCATGCTCGATCGAGTCACTCTCGACTCGATCGAGGAACTAACCTAATCAACTAAATTTCGCAATGTCGAGAGTTGGGTGTTCTTGAACTTTGGTGCCTCGATCGAGTCACTCTCGACTCGATCGAGGAACCTTCCAGTTTTATAATTCCCGCAACTTTCCTTAAGTCGGTTATGTATTGCTATAAATACCAAAACTCGTACCCTAAGTTATTTTATGCCTTATTTTACATAGGTTTAGTATAGATACCTTAGAAAACTCTCTCAAATACTTAGTTTAGTTTATTTATTGTTCTTAGTTTCTTACTTCCGGATCTAGCTATTTACGGTATTGTTCTTAATCTTTCCTTTATTATTAATCATTTATTTCATTGTTCATCTTTTATGCTTGCAATCATGTTTCTTATTATTGTTATTGTTGTTCTTATTTCTATTATGCGTAGCTAAATCTCTTATCTAGGGTGAAAGGGGATCTAGGTTATTAGAAAAGGGGTTACTTATGAATTGATTGTTAAAGTGCTTTCTATTGTTGTTCAATTATCGTATTACTTCTAATTAGTTGATTACTGATCAGAATTGATTAATTAGTCTTGCATAAACTAGGATTATCACCGACCGGGTTAAGACTAGTATAGGCCACGATAATTGAATTAGACCAACTTAATGATAGCGATCGCATGTTAAGTTAGATCTAAAAAGACATATTAGAATCGACCGATCATATGACTTTCGACAATATAAATTGCTCAATCAATAAATTAAATCCTACCCTTTGATGACTACCTAGTGAACCCAAATCCCTAGACTCTTTAATATTATTGTTTATCATCTTTATTTAAATTGCTATTAGTTGTTTAGAAATCAAACTCAATCAAACCCCATAAAATTGTTACCTTTAAGACATATTTAAATATCAACAAACTAGATAATCACCGCCTCCCTGTGGATTCGACCCTAACTTACCACTAGCTATTTTGTTAGTAGTAGTATAGGATTTATTTTGATTAAGGCAAACGACTGAAAATAACCTTATCACTAGCCGCAACAAAAACTCGATGTTCGGTAGGCGAATAGAAGTAATGACCAAACATTCCTTTTGGAAAACCAATAAAGTATTTCTTGACCGATCGCGGGCCGAGCTTATCCTCGTGTCTCCACTTGACATAAGCCTCGCAGCCCCAAACCCGAATAAAGGACAAGTTAGGGACCGTTCCCTTCCACATTTCATATGGAGTCTTGTCGATGACTTTAGATGGACTTGTTAAGTATAAGAGCGGTGACAAAAGAGCAAAACCCCATAATGAATCAGGTACTACCGTGTGACTCATCATGGATCGAACCATATCAAGTAATGTTCGATTTCTCCGTTCGGACACACCATTTAATTGAGGTGTTCCAGGTGGAGTTAACTGTAAAACGATTCCACAGTCTTTAAGGTGTTGATCAAACTCATTTGAAAGATATTCGCCACCCCGATCTGAACGGAGTGCTTTAACCTTTCTTCCCAGTTGGTTTTCAACCTTATTCTGGTATTCCTTGAATTTTTCAAAGGACTCACTTTTATGCTTCATTAAGTAGACATATCCGTATCTACTCAAATCGTCCGTGAAAGTGATAAAATATCTATAGCCATCTCTAGCGGTAATTGACATAGGTCCACATACATCAGTATGTATGAGTCCTAATAGGTCACTAGCGCGCATTCCAACACCTTTGAAGGAAATTCGAGTCATTTTGCCGATAAGACATGATTCACACGTGCCAAATGTAGAAAAATCGAATGCGGGAATAGTCCTATTCTCGACGAGTTTCTTTACACGTTTTTCATTTATGTGTCCCATTCGACAATGCCATAGATAAGTTCGATCTTTGTCACCAACCTTTAATTTCTTATTATTCACGTGTAATATATCTGTGGTTTGATCTAAGATGTAAATTCCATTCATGGAAACTGCTTTGCCATAAATCATTTCATTAAAAGAGAAAATACAGCTATTATCCTTTATTGAAAATGAAAACCCGTCTTTATCAAGTACGGAAACAGAAATAATGTTCTTAGATAAATGGTACATAGTAGTGTGATTATATAAATATAACTCAAAACCACTTGGGAGTTGGATTACGTATGTTCCCTTTGAGACTGCAGCAACTCTAGCTCCATTCCCGACTCGCAGGTCCACATCACCCTTTCCGAGAGGTGTGATGTTTTTTAGGCCCTGCAAATGATTACACAGATGAGAACCACAACCAGTATCAAGTACCCAAGTTCCGAAACTTGCATTGTTAATCTCAATCATATGAATATAAGATGACATACCAACAGGAGTGACGCGGCCTGCTTTTATGTCCTCATGGTACACGGGACAGTTCCTCCTCCAATGTCCAGTCTTGTGACAATGGTGGTACTCAATGTCACCGCTCTTGCTCTTTGTCTTGCCTTGTTAGCCACTAGTCTCACCAGGCCCACTCTTACCATTTCCTGGCTTCTTAAACTTTGGCTTTCCTACAGTTAGGTCGCCGGGAGCTTTGCCCTTACCCTTATTCTTGTTGGAAATCATGAGAACATCTTACTTCATGCTCCCACTCAATTTCATATCCTTCTCGGTCTGTACGAGAAGTAAGTGTCATTCATGTAGTAATTTGCCCTGAAGAGGGCAAAACCATCATGAAGTGAATGAAGCATACGGTCAATGACTATGCTCTCACTGATTTTGCAATCAAGTGCCTCCAATTTCTCGACATTCTCAATCATGTTAAGAATGTGTGGGCTAACCGGTTGGCCCTTCTGGAGTTTCGCATTAAAGAAGCGACAGGTATGCTCATAAGTAACGATTCTCGGTGCTTTTGAGAACTTATTAGTGAGCGTGGTGAAAATCTTGTTTGCAACTTAGGCAATGAAGCGTCTTTGCAAATTGGTTTCCATTGCAAAAATGAGTACGTTCTTTATCGCACCCGCTTCCATGACGAAGTCACTATAAGCAAGTGACTCGTTAACTCCTGCATTGGGGCCTGGGTTTATCGGTATTGGCTCAGTTAAGTACTTGAGCTTACCGTCAGTAATGGCAGCATTCCGTAATGATGCCTCCCAGTCCGCAAAGTTGGACCCATCATTCTTCAGTCGTGTGAACTGATTCATGTGGTCCATGAAAGCTTTTAGCCAGGACTCGCGTCCAAGTGTGGCACTTGGCATAGGGATTTCGTTATTTCCAGCCATTTGTTGTAACAGTATTATCAATATAAACGTATTCTACACTGCGAAAAGAAGAATAAATATAATAAGCATACTCATCGTTATGATTTAAGTCTAATGCAATACTGTTATAACGCGAAGACTCAAGCATTTATACAATTGACCTCCCTCAAGAATTATATAAATGATCCCAAGACTCAATTATCTGTAAATTTATAAGCCAACCTTTTGGCTAATTCTATTTTTAGAATTCTTGGTTGATAAATTTCTGTAAATTCTATCTATAGTCCATCATAATCACGAGAAACTCTTCGGATTCTAATGTTGAGGTAAACTAAGTCAACACAAACTACGTACCCAACGTAGAAGGGGTCATATGGAGAGTAAGGTCCTATATGCCTACCGACGAAGAAGGGATTCATAGTTGTTTGCCCTTATAAAGACTAGTCTCAATTTCAGTTTGAGAGGAAGATCCCATCAACTTTATTTTAATTCATTTTAAGTGAACTAATATCTAGCATGCGAGACTGAATAAACTAAGGTGATGGCTTAAAAATGTGTGACATCTATATGTCTATGAAAACTAACATACAATCTATATGAGTCAATTTTCATGCATATTAGTAGGTGGCTTGATTTAGGCGGAAAATGATGCACTAACTATCATGTGAATGAAAAGCAATAAGAATGGAAAGACGTAAAACAAAATAAAGTCCTAGTGTGGCCTATCTACCAAAATGAACATAAATACAACTTTGGAATTCATCCTTGGACCCGAGAAGCTTGTCTTGATGTTCCATCTTGGTCCATGTAGCGGGAGTGAGCAATCCAATCTCCATCTTTAGTCTTCTCAAAATTACAATTTAAAAATTACATAATAAACCTATTTACATTCTAATTTCAAAACCATAATACTTAAAGAAAACCAAAAGGAGATACGAGATCTCAAATTACATAAAAATTATGTTTCCATCATTACGAAAACATAATTAACTAAGGCCACACTAGGTATTACAAATTTACAACCGATTGCAAAAGTACGTAAATAAACCATTCAACAAAACATTCAACTAAATAAAAATGCATCAACTATAAATTAAACATTCAAGACATAATTCCTTAATTATGTAGAGTAATTTATCCAAACCACCTATTTAAATGATCAAATTATGTGACAATTCCTCAATTACTCACAATAAATTTAATCTTAATACATATTAATCTTGTAATATGAATTAATCCACCATTATTTTAAACCTCTTTAAAATAATTAGGTATCTTTAATTTATGAACCTTTTCACAATAATTAATATTCATTATAGATAATAATAATAATTGACCAAAATAAACAAATTTTTTTTTATTTGCATACGGCATTCAGCCAAAAACAAAATAAACAGTTTTTTTTTTCTTTGGCTCTCGGCATAATGCAAAAAAAAGCAGTAATAAATTTTTTTATTTCGGCAATTGCCACAAAAACCGAAGGAAAAACAAAAATTTTTTTTTATTCCACTCGGCATTAAGCCCTAAAAGGCGAAAAAAAAACAGAATTTTTTTTTTTTTTTTTGCTTTCGGCATTCATGCCCTAAAAGAAAAACAAACAATCCTTTTGAAATGAACAAATTTGTTTAATGTTGCTACTAGAACAAGATTGGCATAATCATCAACATATGAATTAATGATACATGATTCTTAAACAACAATTTAATCTCATGTATGCCAAAAACTATATAGCAAAAACAAATCATCAACAATCAAAACGATTTCCATTTACATTTTAATTTAATCCTCATTAAATCAAAATATCTACAAATTCATCATCTTATCATTTTAACTTATTAAAACAACAATATTAATAAATCAAAATGGAACAAAAACATCAAAAAAAAAAACAAAATTCATCTCGGCTAAAAAGAAAATGCATTCGGCAAAAAAAAAAATTCGGCCGATTGTTTTTTTTTTTCCTTTTTTTTCGAATTTTTTTTTTTGTTTAATTCATTTATGAAATCATATAAAATAATTTCGTGGCCTATGCTCTGATACCACTTGTGGGAAATATCGGTATACTTCCTCTATAAATTTTAGGATTATAACGAAATTATAATAATGAAAAGCGAGTCATAAATGAAATTACATAAACAAAAGAATAAAGATATGAATCAACCTTTGGTCCTAGCAAATTTGGCCTAAGAACAATATCGAATTGATATTCTCCTAATTGTTGCACCCAAGATGCTCCGAGAAATGCCTCTCAATTTGCTAGAATGAGATCCCCAAATTCACTAATTAATTTTAGGGTTTTTGTGTTTTTTTGATGAGAGAATTGTTAAGAAAAATTAGGTTAAAAATAATCTCCCTACTCACCTATTATAACCGAAATAGGAGAGATTGAGGGAAGATATTTTTTTCCTTCTTTTTCTTGTTTTGACCACCGAAAATAATAAGGAGAATTATCTATTTATTTTCGGTTTTCACCAACTACCAAAGTGAGGAGAAAATCTTCTTATTTTGGTAATCCTCAAAATGTATAAAATGTGTATTATTTTCTCAATTGTCTAATTTATGTCGACATGTATTAATAAGTTTACACACAACAGTTTGTAGTCGATTTATTAATACCGGCCTGTCAACATTTTATTATGACAATCTCGTATAATATATACTTTAACTATAAATATCGCATATTTATAATTAGCTAATTAAATATAACCGATTACGTTTAATTACGAATTAACATCTTAATTCGTTCAAGCTAACATTATATACATTAATTAAATATAACAGTTTATATTCAATTTACGAATTGACAGTTAATTCGTCTCAGCTAATATTATTTAATTGTATTAAATAATCGTCTCATCATCACATTGACTAACTGTTTAGTCAAATACATGGACTGACCTTTTAGTCATATAAGGCATCAATGTGATTATATTTCCATAATCACATCTCTCAAACACATCCTTTACGTGTGACTTTTAGGGACCAGTTGATCACCGCCATCAGAATGATAATAACGTCAAACTTCTAGCAAGCCAACCGTTATTAAGTAATCGTTAATCAACTGATAAAATACTAAGTATACCCTTGAGAACCTATAAGAGATTTATAAATGTTATCACACTAATTGTGGAGGAAACAAGCTCCAACATAATGTACTTATCTCTAAATGCACATGGTGATGACTCAATAATGCAACTGTACAGTTTATTTTCCAAGATTCATAACATATATTGACCTCAGGTCAATGTATGGACTTCATGTCCATGAGCTCATTTAATAAATGATTATATGTCGACAATTAAAATGGACTTAAGTAGAAGATCCCCATTACGAGTCCATAAGATATCGCGCAAAAATATATATATATATATATATATATATATATATATATATATATATATATATATATATATATATATATATATATATAGGATCCTATAAGTCCACCCTTTTAGAGTGAGTCCTTGAGTCCTCATACAAGCCCTTAGATCTAATAAATGAATGGTTGAGATTAAATCAAAATAAAGGGATGAGATATAAAAGCCAACAAACCCTAACATCTTACATCTCCCACTCTCATTTCACTGCCTCCCCAACTCTCTCTCTCTCTCTCTCTCTCTCTCTCTCTCTCTCTCTCTCTCTCTCTCTCTCTCTCCTCCTCTCCTATTCTCTTTCCCTTTAATCTTCATCCACCAACTCGGTTGTACCTCGCCGCCACCACGTTATGCACTATGCCACTAGTCATCTTCTCACATCTCCTCCACCACGACGACCCACCGCCGCCGCCACTGCCCTTCCTCTTCCCATTTTCTCCTCTTTTCAGATCCGTGTTTTTCTTTTCTTTTTTTTTCGTTTTTGTCGCAGATCTCGGTTTGGTGGAGGATTTGCAGCACCGGTGGGGAAGTTTGGCAAGAAAGGAGAGATAAATGAAGCAGACGGCGTTTTTAGGCAATGGTGGTGGTGGTTGTTGGTTATTTATGGCAAAAGAGAAAAACGAGAGAAAGAGAAAGAGCGGTGGTGGCGGCGTTTTGAGGATCGTTTTTTTTTTTTAAAGATCCTTTTCAGATCTCGGTTTTTTGTGAGTTGGTGGCGTTTTTTTTTTAAAAACGAGAGAAAGAGAAAGAGCGGCGGTGGCTGCGACTTTTTTTTTTTTTTTTAATCTTACATCATGTTTTAGTGGTGGTGGGGTGTAGATATGGCGATAAAGGACGATGGTCGTGGCCAGATCTATGCTTTTTTACGTTTTTTTTCAATTGAAGAAGTTATAGATGGTGCCCAGAAGCGGTAGGGTGCGTGTTGTGGTGGTCGGTGAGAAAGGAGGGTGGTGGTGGGGGTCATGTTTGTGCACAAGTAGGTTTGGCTAAATTTACACCCGTGCAGTACTAAAGTTACACTCGTGCAATACTGAAGTTATACTTCTGTCGGACTAAAGTTACACTTTAATTGGACTAAAGTTGTACTCTGGACTAAAGTTACACCCGTATCAGACTAAAGTTACACTTGTGCAATACTGAAGTTACACATCTCTTGGACTAAAGTTACACTCGTATCAAACTAAAGTTACACTCGTAAATGACTAAGTTACATAGATTTAGTATTAAAATTATCAAAAAATAATCTATAATAAAAATTACATAAATTTAAATTTTTACATAAAAAATGACTTTAAAATATTAAAGTTACATTCTTAAAATATTAAAGTTACACTTGTATAGTAGTAAAGTTACACTCATAAAGTGTTGAAATTACACAAATCGTTAAAATTACATAAATTCAAAAGTGTTAAATTACATCAATGATTAAAATTACATAAATTCAAATTTTTATATACAAAATAAAGATGTATAACATAAATTCAAATTTTTATATAAAAAATGTCAAATTTTAATTAAAATTACACTCATAAAGTATTAAAGTTACATTCATACACTAAAGTTACACTCATAAAATCAAGTTACACTCAAAAAATGATTGGCTAAGATTAGGACTTAGGGACTCAACCAAATTTGTGGACTTATAAGAACTCATCTATATATATATATATATATATATATATATATATATATATATATATATATATATATATATATATATATATATATATATATTGATATAATTTATCATCTTTTGATAATATCAAGATCTTGTTCAATGATATCTGAATCTGAATATATATTTGGTACCATTATATTTATCTAGGCCATCTATTATCATTCAGATATCTGTGTCACTTCAGGAACACTCCAAATATAGCATTCTTATTTCATACAAACTGCTTCATCTTGCTATTTATCATCTATTTCATTTTCATAGTGGAACCGTCAATTCATCTTGACTTTTATTGAATTACACTTCAGGTGTATATGTATCAATCTGGTAAAAAATATTTTTTTTTGTTATATCAAATTCAAAACCTCTACTCAATGAATTTGATGTATAACATTATCTGAACTTATCACGATAATCATTCCATATTTGTTTCTACCAACTTTTAACTCACTTTTCTCCCCCTAAGGTGGTAAAAACTATAACCAATATATAGTCCAAAATTTATCATAACCACCTTAGACATCAATTTCTCATATCATCGATGAGATTTCACAAGGGCATTTTTGTACAATAACAAAATATTGTGGGGAGTAACATATAATGCAATTGGATTTTATATGTGCTGAATCACAATGCCCAACTCAGGATATCATCGATTACATATAATAATCAAAATGTGATTTTTAATCACGAGAACTACTCGAAAAATTCAATATGCAACTATAAGCCACTTCAATATAGCGTCAATCCATACATGAACATTTAAGTTATTTATTCAACTCCGAGTAGTGCTTAGATCTCCAACATCACATATACTCAATCTTAGTGTAGTGGCTTGCCTTTAATAAAATTTCTACCCGAGAGAATTTCAGCACTTATCTTTCTTTATGATAAACTCCGGGTTTATGAAAACGGGTATAATATGAACCCGGATGGTCTTAGTTGTCACATCTAACCATTTCATGTCGACTTTATCCTTTTGCTCAGAATCTGTGTCAATTTCATAAGCATTGGCCGTGTTTCAAAAACTTCATCACACGCCGCATTTTAAGTTGCTATAATTCCTCATGCTAATCATCTAGTTAGTAATATTCGTATCATATAAACTCAAAATAAAAATTTCATATCTGGCCAGATAAATGATGTGACATAGGACACAACAAGTGTCTCATACATGTAGGCAAGACTCATCAATATTCCTTCAGGGAACATGACTATATTACTCTTTGAGTATTTTGTGATATATAATTTTATCATAAGATCAACAATTATAATTATCAATATATAATGATGACATACACATTCATGTAAATTGATTATAATCCAACTTACGAATCAATTATTCTCTTTAGGGGTGATGCAATATTCAACAACTTTCAAATTATTTGTATTATTCAGCCAATTACTTCATAATATATCATAAGTTGATCAAATTATCACTTTTATTCCAAGAGTGAAGTAATATCCACTTCTGGTGGGAAAAAGCAGTGTTTTCAAATGAACACATAACTCATGAAAATATCTACATGCTCATACTTAACCACTATCGTTGGTATATTTCGTCCAATCAAATATATTTTGCGGGCAATTCCATATGCACTTCAAGGAATAATGATGGTAACCAATAGGACAAGTCCCACGACGATATTATCTCATTAGTTTGCCGAGCCACATGTGAAACAAGATTTCACAATAAACTGTTTTAAGCCACTTACACCATATATAATGCGTCGATATGACTACATTATTTTTATGAAAGATAAAATAATTCCATCCTCATAACATGATATCTCATTCGTTACAAGGAAAGATATTGAATCGGTTTGATATGGTTTTCAAGTTTTAAGAGTATCTCATATTTTGCAAATATCCATGTATAATCCCGAGTTAATATTGCTCAAAATATATTCATTAAATGAAAAGTGAAAAATTTGTACACACTATGAACTTCCGGTCTCAATTTCAATATATATCTATAAACACAATGAACTTCTGGTCATAGTTTGAATATTTGTAAATACCATGAATTTCAGGTCATCGTATGAATTTCAAATTTTAACTCGTATATAGTATTCCTCATACCAAACGTTTAGCGTATATGAGTCTCACATGACTTTTCATGAGATATTTACTTTCATGAGATATTTTATTTCAACGGTGGACGAAATTAGCTCAATAAATGTCGCATCATTAGGCTCATTAAGGATTTCTTATTTGGCTCACCAAATGCCACAATATTCGGCTCAATTAAGGCCGCATCTTTAATTAGACTCATTCTTAAACCACGCCTTCTATCTCTACTTCAGGTAGAGTATTTATGAGATATCACATTCACTATTGGGAATGGATCAGATTTAGTTGGACAGGATTTATGACTTTTCAATCAGATTTCATTAATTTGTTCAACTAAAGGCGAACATGAAATCAATTTCGAAATAATTTTTCTTTAATAAAGACAGCTTTAGCCATTTTAAACTCAAATATAGTTCATACAATCACAGTTGTGAATTTCTGGCCACTATCATTTATATGCGAACTTCTGGCCACTTACAATTAAACAAAATTCATATAACGTAATCAAAATGTGTAATCATAATTTCCAAAGTAAGTTGCATAGAAATCAACTAGATATAAACTTTAATGCACAATATACCACGGATACCAAGGAGGCGCGTCATATAAAATTTTACGAATGAAATCATGTTGTTACTAATATAACATACTGCAAGTCACATACTTAATTCTCACGATTAATGATTAAAGCCCTCTATCAAACAAATGCAATATGTTACATGAACATAATTAGCAAAGAAGAGGATAAATATGTCGCAACGATGGAATTATGTGAAAGCAAATGCTAATTTACTTACACAAACCGCATTATAATTTAACATGTGAATCAAATGGACAAAATAATTTGGTCAATATAACAAGTCATTAATAAAGATATATAAGAGTAATGTACCAATAAAAACTGGAGGAATTTATAAAACAATTAAAGATTGAGAAATAGTGACCAATATTTATTATCAAAACCCAAATTGTCGTTGGACAATAGAAAACTCGTCAATTAATTAACAATGTTAATGCGAAAAACATGCTAAGATGATCCCATATATGAATTACCTTGCAAATTAAAAATCATTAATAGTTATACCGAAATTCAAAAAAAATCAAAGATTGTCGAATTACTAACATTTTTGAATATAGATTCAAAGATGCAAATGAATAATATCAGTTAGACATGATCTTAAAATATCATATACGTTATAATTCACACATGACAAATATATTTAAAGGTTCTATTATTCTCCAAACAAATACAACAATCACATAGTGCTCCTAAGCATTCGATCATCATCGATTTCGAGGCAACAAAATATTGACTCATGCATAAGAAAAATATATATACCTCGCACATCTACTATGGAATATAAAATGTTTTAACTACGTTTAAACATTATGATTATGTGCATGAAATGATTATGTGAACAAATGAATTCAAATATACAAGTGAATACATACAAAAAAAAAAATGTATCATAATCATAATAATATAAATTTAGTATAGATAGAAATACTTACAAATTAATTTGGTAGAATTGTTAAGTATGAATCGAAATCAAAGTTGAATAAATATAAGTTTGCAATAAACCTAAATTTGATGGTTCTCCCAAATTTGTCATCAATCTTGAATAGAGAATCGTGCTGATAACGTTTTATAATTCTAATTTGATAAGAGAAGATAATATAAATAGAGAGAACAATATAAGAGAAAGTGAGCATTGTTATTGTATATTATTCCATGTACATGTGCATATATATAAAGAATACAAAGAGATCTTTTGGTGAAAGGTAACAATGGTTTCTAAAGGATAAGGAGATGAATAGATACAATGGTTGGGAATAGATACAATGGTTGGGAATGTAAGGGTATAATGGTCATCCACTATACATATTTTATAATAAAATGAACCAATACAATAATTTTCCCTACGTACACTTATTTTAATGTAGGAATTAAACTCTCGTGCATTGCAAATTAACACGTCAATGTAATTCCCGTATCAACCAAACGAGCCCTTAGATTTTTTTTTCTTTCGCAATGTAAATTAAAAAATTTCAGGTAAGTAAATGCATTTTTTATTTTTAGGTAAAATATTTTTTGAAGAAAAAGGTATGCCCAAATTCACCTTAATATTCTCTTTTGCACTCAAAAATTTATTATTCTAGAAAAACATATATCTAGATAAAAAAAAATAAAAAAAAATTTGAGATCGAAAAGTAGCTTAATACACAAATCACCCAAATACTCTCTTGTTTTGACCATGAATCGGAATTGACCAAAAAAGTGAGAACAAACGTACATTATTAGATTATCACCAAATCAATTTAGTTGAATAAATACAAATGAACCAATACAATAATTTTCTCTATGTACACTTATTTTGGTGTATGTTTGGAGTGGGGAAGATGGGGAATGAGTATTGAGATAATAACATACACGGTCCACACTCCACAGCAGACCCTGCTAAATCTTCTTTTTAAAAAAATGCTAAAACTCACACAAACTATGCTGGCAATTGAAACTAACAACTCACAAAAATACGAATAACACATTCCGAAATCTGAATAAATTACAACCTCGATAGAGTAATCTACCATATCCTGGAGGTGATCATGGCTTGAACCGATGGGAATTTGGGGCGAACACGCTCACATAACGATCTCAGGCTTCAGAATGCTAGTTTTGATCTCCTTGTGAGGCAACACAACTCCGCCATTACTGTAAACCTCATCCGAAACATGGACATCTTCTCCGAGAAGAGTCATGTTCTCTACACGTGCCCACTGCCCTACAGTAGAGTGCCACCCGATAATGCTGCTAGAGATGCAAGCATGTTTCTTGATCCGAACCCCACGCATGACTGTGCAGCGAGATAGTCTAACCCCTGACTCAATCACACAGCCTGGCCCAACTGCAACATCCGGCCCAATCAGACACCCTTCTCCTATCTTTGCTGTTTCATCAACCAACACATTTCCGATAATGTGGTCCCCACTGGCCAATTTGGGTGATGATTTCTTCCTCAGTGAATCAAGGTAGAGCCTGAGACCTGTGATGTAATCTCTTGGCTGTCCAATGTCCATCCAAAACCCAGGTAGAACCATAGCATACAGCTTTTTCTCGGCTGCAATTTTCGGGAAGACTTCTTTTTCAATTGAAGTAGGTCTAAGTTCAATTTTGTCAAGAACAGATGGGTCCAATAGATAAATCCCAGCATTGATCTTGTTGCCTACAAATAGTTTAGGTTTCTCGACAAACCTCTCAACCTTTCCAGTTGATTCCTCCATCACAACAACACCGTATTTTGATGGCTCATCAACCTATCAGATTATGAGAATTTTAGTTGTTTGATGAAACACAAAGCTTAAGATTTCAATTTCAGTAAAGCCGAAGAATTGCTGATTCTTTGGTTTTAGAATATAATGAAATAGAGCAAAATGGCTCATTAAACAGTCTGCGGTTATAGTCAAGTAACGGCGGGTCACGGCAATAGCAACAGCAATTTTCATTACGGGTCATGCAAAAACAACCTCTGTGTATTTAGATTATTTAAACAGATAGGTAAGGTTGTTTACATAACACCCATATCCCTATCCATGGGCAAGAACCTTTGAGGTACTAGGATGATGTAATGTTGTTAATGATAACACCGAACAAAAATCTAAAGATGAATTGAAAAGAAAGTCAGATGGAAGTACCTTTGTGACCATGATTGAAGCCTCACCATCGTGAGCTTTGTGGAATTCTATCATCTCTTTCAGGGGGTACTCACTGATTACATCACTGTTGAGAACAAAAAAAGGCTCGCCAGAATTATCAATAAGTTTGTCCCGAGCCAATGCCAAAGGACCAGCAGTACCCATAGGTTCCGTCTCTTGGGAACAAGTAATTTTGATCCCAAGCTTGGCCTCAAAGTCCTTCAAGAAGTTCAACATCACCTGTTGAAAGATGCAACGGTTTATATACTCGTATTTATTTTTATAATAAGAGTCATATGCAACCAAGATCTTGAACATAAAGTACCTCTGGTTGATAATTGATAGCCAAAACCACTTCGGTAACCCCAACAGCCTTCAGAGCTTCTATCTGAGAAAATTTTTAAAGTAACTATGAGGAAAAATTCAGATTGTTCTCCAAATGCTGCGAAAACGGCAGCATCATCAGAAATTGCAGGTAACCTATTTTTGCAATTCCATCATTCCACAAACAGAACAACTTCTTAAATTACGATCACAAAATACTTGTATCGGACTGTTTTAATATTTGAAACCAATGCATACGAATTTGTATGAGACCGTCACATACAAGAATCGCGGGAAAGTAAAACCATGAGCTAATACCAATTACCAGATCTTAACATCGAAAAGAAAATTATATGAAATGTCACATATTTACAAAGGATCAATTTTTACAATTAGTTAAGTCGGACACATTGATCAAAACATGAAATCCATAAAGCCAAGGTCTAGTTGAGAATGGAACCTGATGAAGGATCATGGGCTTGTTAGCGAAATCGACGAGAGGCTTAGGAAAGCTGAGTGTAAATGGCCTGAGCCTTGTTCCAAACCCTCCAACAAGAATCAAAGCCTTCATTTTGACTCTTTTTGAGTTGTGCTACTACCTGGTGATCAGTAATACCCAAAACAAGCATATAAATATGAGTATCATCTAACTGAAAGTATATAAATTTAACAAAATAATGGATCCATTTACATTACATTAAGCTCAAAGATCCCAACTTTATTAAAATCCATTAAGATCAAACACCATCATTGAAAAAAATCACGCAGAAAATGAGATGACAGCACCGGGTGGTACCGAGTCTTATGGACTCTACATGTTGCATGTGAGAGGATGATATACCGAGATTGGATGGTGTAAATATCACATTTCCCACCTCATGCAACAATCAAAACATATGTAATCAACCAGCAAATCAACAAAGAAGCAAAGATCCATAGAAAAGCAAACCTGATAATTTAATGGGGGATTGGAAAATAGAAGAATGCCCCCAACAAAGAATTGTCAGGGATTCAAACTTGAAGGTGTCGGTGTGGATAGGAAGGGGAAGAAAGGATGGTGGGTCGAATAATAAATAAATAGAGAAGAGTATAATTGGATTTTGATTGGAAATAAGGATGTTCTTAATCAAAGTTAATTGGTGGGGATGACTTGAGTTACGTAATATTACTTGTGTATTTATAGTTGGATTGAGTCCTAGAGAGCACACAGAGTTTGGACGGACCTTTATCTTCCTCGCAATCACAAACTCCCGAATATTCCCACCAGATCTCTCGTCTTGCCCAAATTCTCGCTTTAAACGGACACTATCCGTCTAAAGTTGTAAACGTTGTAAACAGCTCAATTTTCATACCACTTTTTATAATAAAACAAGCGGGGAAGTGGCAAATAAGCCCCAAACGTTTGCCACTACGTGCAAATTAGCCCCATAACATTTTATACGTGCAAATTAACCCCATTAGTTATATCCGATGTGCAATTCGCCCCAATTAGAGATTTCCGAGTAAATTTCTAGCCGAAAAATATTGATGTTTCACCGGAAAGATGACTAGGATAGATTAAATTAAATAATAAATTAAAAAAAACGTGATTTTAAATATTGGCATATTTCAATTTATTGCTTCTTATCTTCTTCATCGCCATTGTTAATTTTTAGTTCTTACCGCCTTCTTTCGCCTTTTGATAATAAATTAACCCCATTATTTTTATTTCTTACGTCTGTTTATTGCTTCCTATCTTCTTCATCGCCATTGTTAATTTTCGAGCTCAAACCGTGTAAAAATGGCGGTATATAAATGTACTGTGCATAAACTCAATTTTCCCCAAATTTCAATTTTTATGATACTTGCTAGACTTTAATTACAAAAATGGTGGATGATATATGAGAATTATTAGTGTAGGCTACGACAACAAACAACAAAATTGTGATGAAAAAAATAGAAAAAATGGATCGGATGGAAGGAGCTTAAAATATATGAGAGTGGGAGAGAAGAGGGAGGAAGCAACGAGGGATAAAAGTGACGGTGATAATTCTTTTTTTTTTTTTAATTTATTATTTCTTTAATCTACCCTAGACGTCTTTCCGGTGCCATGTCAATATTTTCCGGCGAGAAATTTACTCGGATATCTCTAATTGGGGCAAATTGCACATCGGGTATAACTAATGAGGTTAATTTGCACGTATAAAATGTTATGGGGCTAATTTGCACGTAGTAACAAACGTTTGGGGCTTATTTGCTACTTTCCCGATAAAACCAGTAATGAGTGAAATATCACCACTTTGTCTTATTATGTAAAGGGTGACATATTTAATTCGTCTACCCTTTAGACGGATATACCCGTCTAAAGTGAGACTAATTATAAGTCTTAATATTACTCTCTCCGTTTAGTCATTTGTATATCTCGGTGAATTGCCTTTCTATTTTTTGAATGACTTGGATAAGCAATTTAATCATCCCCACTAAATTTGGTACACTTGTCCTCCAATAACTGGTTCCCTCCTCTTTCCTTAATCTTTGTGCCAAAACCAAAAATAAACAAATGAAACGGAATCTTGGTCTTTGTGCTGAAATCAAAGAGAAACAAATGGCCGGAACAAACGGAATAGAAAACTTTGTTAATTTTTTCTGCATGATGAAGTTATTGCCACTTTGTACGAAGTATATTTTTTACCATGTGATACATGATGGCTTGCAAATTACGTATATTAGCTCAATAACTATTTTTATTGGGGTGATAGAATAGGAGTCTAAAGGCAAAAAGTTACAACCTAAAGTCATAAATGAGTCTTACATAATCGTTGTCTTTTGTCACACTTTGGTATAGGCCATGTTTCGACTTCCCATCATAAATAAGAAGAGAGTGGAGTTTTAAAGTATATTCAACATGATCTTCAAAGGAAATCAAAATCTCTAATATTAAAAAACCCAAATCTTAAAACTTCTTGCCTGTGTATCAACACATCTGCCTCCTATCCATCTCACTCCCCTGATTTCACAACCGTTCGCCGAAGATGTGGATGTGCTTTAGCCCATCTCATGCGAACCTTCATGTTACTCTCGATTAACGCCATTGTTTCTTCCAATTTATGTCCCTTTGTCTCCAGGGTTGTGATCCCAATCTGTTTCCTTTGCCACTCTTTCATCGATGTTTATTCCGACTTTCCTACTTCATCGCGTTTTTATTGTGAGACGCGCTTTTAGTCGTTGGGTACTTACAAACTGTCGTCATTGTCATCTGCCTCTCCGTCACCGCCGCCGTATTTCGAGTGTCGGCGTTTGGGACTCTACCTACGGGGTGTTCCCCTAGCCCGTCCCTTCCCCCATCTTCTATGGTAAGTTCTGTCTTTTGATCCGGCCATTCGAGTGGTCTTTCTTTGTGTCGGTTTTTTTTCTTGTTTATGGTGTGTTTGGGGTATGTCTTCCTCATGGTAGTTGTGCATGTTACTAATTCAGTGTTCCCCTTCCCCTCGCCCCTTCTCCCGGCCCATCGACTGGTCTTTGCATGTCTGTTTGGAGCGAATATTTCTTTGCTTGTCGATTGTGTGGTCTTGTGTGGCATCTTAAGGTTACGTCGGTTTGTCTGGGGTAGAGTTGTTGTATGGACGGTCTGTGTGTATGGCTGGCTTGTCCTTATTTTGTTAGTGTTTCGGTCTTAGTCTTGTTTTTTAGGTGTTGTTGGTGAAGTCGGTGAAGTCGGATGTGTATGTATCTAGTGTAAAGTTTGCCTTACGTCGGAGGGTTGTTTTCCTCCGCGATGGTTGGGGACTCCTTTTGGTTGCTTTGTGTTAATCAGTGTGGTTGTGTTGGTTTGGGTTGTGTTGTGTTATTAAGAGGTAGTTTGTGATGTTGGGAGGGTTGGATGTGGTGGTTCTCCTTCAAATCGAATGCTGTTATTTAGCTTTATTTTCGTCATGTTTTTACTAATAATCTCCCTTTACGAGAGTCTTTTCGATAGGATTAGTTATGTTCTATGGAATAATGGCCTCTCAAAGGCTTTGTTGGAATTGAAAGTGACTATGAGTTGTGTTGGTGGTGGGTGCATCTCAAATCCTCCTTCGAGGTTCCTGGCTGGGAGATTGGTTGGGGTCGCTCTCTTGCACATCTTATCACCTTACTTGACTTCTTGGGCCGTTGGTCTTTGGAACTGTCGGGGTCGATCATCACAGTGTAGAAGAATCTTCTCCACTGAAGGCAAGCTTTGTAACACCCCCATATTCAGAGGAGCCTTAACTAGGCCTTCCTTAGCATATAAGGGCATTACCATCTCGGTTGCCCGAGGACAGTAATAATCAAATGTCGATAAAAGAACTATTATGTTATATTACAAGTGATTTAAAACCAACAAACGTATAAAAGATACAACTCAAAGGCTACTCGCTATAACTATCAAATCTTGTGAAGACTCATCCCTGCCCGGACTCCAGCTATCAACACCTGCTAAGACAGACTGCTCACCATAAGGGATCACGGCAGACACATAAACAACAAGACAACCACACAAGGTCAGTACTGAGATAAGACACAACAATACCAACAACATCTAACAATACAATACAACATAATCAGTCACACACACAATCACACCCACTCCAATCAATCTCCATCACCGACTGTCCACTGGACAAGCCCTGCCAGTGGGGGACCGCAGCCGTACCCACCAAATCCCCGCTCATCATACCGAGCGATAACCCTGTCCCATTAATGTGCACATCCCCTCCCGTGGCGGGTTCCACGGAGGGCGAAACTAAGGCGTGAAGCCACTCCCGCAAGTGACTCCACTCAGCCGAGAACGCATCTCAAGAACCAGAGACAAACAGTCACAATCAACAACCGTAAATACGCTGCCACACCAACACAACCACAATACAACAACACGATACAACAATCGACACACTAGACTATCCACAGAAACTGAGTAGGCGAACCTACCTTTAAGCAAATGCAACCAATCCATGCCAACATACGACATATCCAGCAATCAAGCAAAGCCTATAACCACAACACAATCATCTATTACTATCAAGTAAACCCTAATTGTAAAGACAAGGATACAGATGATGATGACAACATACCTACAAGGAGAAACCCGGTAAAAGACCGCTACCCGACTCAAGCTATGCTCTCCTAAGGCACAAGGACCTTCAAAAGGGCTTCCATGGAGGTTTTATGGTGAAGGGAAGGGAAAGAGGCGACTAAAGGATAGAAAGAATGAGGCGGAAATGATTTGCGGATTTAACAAAACGCGATTAAAAACCCTCGCTAAAAACCCGATACTCGATCGAGTATCCCACATACTCGATCGAGTGACACCCTACTCGATCGAGTGTCCAAGCTACTCGATCGAGTAGCCTCTACTCTATCGAGTACCACTCGTAACTCGCAACCCAAGATAATTTTGGCACGCACTTCTAAAGACTATTACCGCTCCCAAGGTCAGTCAACGCTGGTCAAAGGTCTCTAAAAGGGCGGGTATCACAGTCTTCCCCCCTTAAAAAGAACTTCGTCCCCGAAGTTCAACTCACCTAACTCAACGCACAAGACACGGGGAAAACACGACATCACCATTCTTCCTACTCAAGTCACTACTCCCCTGAAATGCCATCCCCCATGTCATCATTGTAACACTACGGATTCTCTTTCGAGCCTACTCGACCGAGTAGAGCCTACTCGGCCGAGTAGTGCTCTGGGTGCGTGTTATTTTGGTTCTGCCGAGGAATACTCGGCCGAGTATAGTGAATACTCGACCGAGTGTCCGGTTTGGCGGAGTGTTATTTCGACGGTTTGATTAGGGAATGTTTAGGGTATTTTATACAACTGCGTCAGTTTCTAATATCATTTCATAAGCGTTATCATTTCTACGTTAACCTAAACACACCCAAATCATTCCATAATCCTCCTCTTAAGCATTTCGTAGCGTCATTGTGTGGATAATCGTCGTGGTCCTTGCGTATAAGTTCTCGTTGCACTGTTGAGTTCGTAGAGGAGCCATTTTGATTTTTCGTGTTGCATACTGCTGTTGTTGCTAAGGTAGGGTTTCCCTACTCAGTTTACTGTGCTTTACATGACTTGTTGTTGTGATTATCGTCGTCTATTGATCATCGTAGAATGAAGGTTTTTGTGACGGTGTTGGTGTGAGGGGATTGAGATGGCTGGAATGTCATGTGATTGTGATTGTGGTGGAGTCACTTGCGGGAGTGGCTTCACACCCTAGTTCGCCCTCCGTGGAACCCGCCACGGGAGGGGATGTGCACATTAAGGGACAAGTATCGTTGTCGCTCATTGAGGAGCTGGACTAGGTGGGATCGGCTGCGGTCACCCACTGGCGGCGAGGATTACCTGTTGCGATGGGTAATCTGGCAGGGCTACACACTTTAGTGTGTAGTCGGTTACTATGTGAGCTTGGGTGATTGGGAGTTGATGATGATCAGACGAATATTGCATTTGTTTGTCTTGTGATTTGCATAATACTGACCCCGTTGTTGTTTGTGGAATCTGCGGTGATCCATTCGGGGATGGTGAGCAGGCTTGACAGGTTTTGCTAGTGAGAGCTTGGGGATTATCTTGGGAGATTTGCCACCACGAGTCATAGCATCACCGTCTGAGTTTTAGCGAGTTTTCTTTTAATGTTAAGACTTTAAATTTGTATTTCGTTAGGCAGTATTTGGTTTTGGATATTGTAAACTTTGCATTTTACATTACTTTAATAATGATGCTCAATTCAGACGCTTTGGTATATACTAACCTCGGGAAACCGAGATGGTAACGCACTTTCATGGTAGGGTGGTCCTGGTAAGGCACCTTGGTATGAGGGGGTGTTACA
Source organism: Silene latifolia (assembly GCF_048544455.1). Lineage (NCBI taxonomy): Eukaryota > Viridiplantae > Streptophyta > Magnoliopsida > Caryophyllales > Caryophyllaceae > Silene > Silene latifolia. The sequence continues at coordinate 47,012,522 of NC_133526.1, read as the reverse complement.
AAGTGGTATCAGAACCGAAGATTCCGGCACCTAAACAAATGAATTTAATGAACCTAGGGAGTCTAAATAAAATGAACCCGGGGAGAGTCGTTTGGAGCTACCGCAAAGACTCGGGAGACGTCCCGAAGTCGCACATTGGCCCTTACTAACTCGAGCCGGTAACATGGGGGGAAAGTGTGAGGTGAACTAGGCTTTGTGTGTGCACGTATGTGAAGATACATGATGGTAAAAGTCGATAGTTGCATATATGTGTGGTGACGTTCTTAACTGTTGTGATGGGAGGAGTAGTAGATGAAACGGGTTGTGATTTCAACGTTGGATTTAACATATGTGCAAATTGGATGCTGATATGGTTACAATATGGTGTTAAAGTTTTAATATATGCATTGCATGCTGAAGTGATTATAACATGGTTTTAAGTCCTTAAGTATTTGTTGCGGGAATAGTGAGCATGATAGGGGAATCATAATCTGTAAATCTGTTTATAGCGTAACTCGGCCGAGCAGGGTAGGTACTCGACCGAGTATGGAGTACTCGGCCGAGTAGCCAAAACTCGACCGAGTGTTGTTTGATGAAAAGTAACATTTGCTACTGTTTGTGATAACTCGACCGAGTATGAGTGTATACTCGACCGAGTAGCGTCCACTCGGCCGAGTGTTGTTGCACTCGACCGAGTGTTCTTTTTGTGTTTTGACGTTTGTCTCTGGAGTCGATGACCGATTATCTGGGAGGATACTCGACCGAGTTATCTTTACTCGACCGAGTATGATGTATACTCGGCCGAGTGTTCTTATGACGGAAGGGTGTTAAATTTTGAGCATGTGTTTACGTTTCTTTCTTTCTTATCAGCTCAAAATGCCGCCCAAAAGAACTCCCGCGCAGATCCAAGCTTCAGAGATGACTCTTGATGAGGTTGCTCGCATGATTGAGCAACAAGAGGCTCTCCTTGAAGCTCTCAAAAATGTGGGAAAAGGAAACGAAAAGACGATGGATGCAACCCAGCTTAGCATCAACATTGCTCGTTTCCACCCTCCCACATATGACGGGGTAGGTGAACCAAAGCTGCTCGAGAAGTGGCACCGTGAGATTGAAGCTCTCATGGAAATGGTTAAGTGCCCCGAGGACATGATTGTTGAGCAGGTAGTGTACTACCTAAGAGGAGAAGCTGCAGTTTGGTGGCAGAACGTCAAGGATGATGCTAGAGCTTACTATCAGGCGGAAGGGGCTATTCCGTGGTCTGGGTTGAAGAGTGCTATGAGAGAGCAGTTTGTGCCGGAGCATATCCGACACAAGATGAGATCCGACTTTGATTCTTTCACCATGTCTGAGGAGATGACAGTCACTGATTACTATCATCGGTTTTTGGAGCTATCTCGTTATGTGGAAGATATGCAGCTCGGACAAAGAGGTTTGGCTCTCCGTTTTGAGAGGGGTTTGTCTGCTAAGATCGTGAGTCATATGCCTACATTTGGGGTTGCTACGACCTCAAGGAAGTGTATCTCGAGAGCGGGTCAAGCCGAGAGAATGGTGGATCTCTCAAGGGAGATCGAGGAGAGGACTCACGAGAAAGAGGAAGGTGATAAGCGGGAACAACAATCAGCCAACCAACAAGAAAGGGAACTTCAATCATGCCAAGGCTTTCTCTAGTGGAGCTGGTGTCTCTGGAGGTTCTCGTGGTTGAGGAAAGAATGGAGGTCGGGCTGTAAGTGACAACACCAACCTTACGTGTTTCAACTGCGGTGGGATAGGCCACAAAAGGCGGGAATGCACGAGCTATAAGCCCGACAATGGTTCAGGAGCTCGATCAGGAAATTTCTCTCAGGGGCCGACTCAGAGTTTTGCTAGCAACCGACCGGGAGGTTCATGGGGCAACAGAGGTGGACAGGGTAACCAGGGCGGTTACAACCGCGGTGGTGGTGGATCTTATCGCGCCAGAATAACAGTGTCACCCAGATTCGGCGGCTAAGCCAAGTACCTCCAATGCTTGATTCGGGGTGGAGGACGAGAAGAATAGTAGAAAGCTCTTCATGATGGATAAGCGGGAAGCACAAGATGATGCTCATGTAGTTACGGTACCTTTCTTGTTAATAATGTACCGTCCTTTGTTTTGTTTGATTGGGGCTACACATTCTTTTGTGTCTAAAAGTCATGTTGTGTCTATGGGTTTGGGAAACTTTGAGGTTGTAAAAGATGATGTGTTCATACCTTGGGAGGAGTCTGTCGTGTCTCAAGTTATATAAGGGTATATCTATGGTGATTGGAGGGGTAGATTTACCAAAGAGACTGTTAGAGTTTCCTAAGGATGGGTTTGAGGTGATTGTCGGGATGGATTGGCTAGGTAGGTATGATGCCAGGATAGATTGTAGACAAAATAGAGTGTCTTTAAAGGGTCCCAAGGGTGTTAGGGTGTCCTATAGAGGGTTTGTGGTAAAGCCTAAGTGTAGGTTTATAGCAGTTATGACTTTAAAGTCATGTTTAAGGAAGAAGTGTCCCTTAATTCTTTGTCATGTGAGAGATCACCGAGTAGAGCCGCCGACAACTTCTGAGATTTCCGTGGTGAAAGAATTCGAAGATGTCTTTCCTGAGGAAATACCGAGTTTGCCTCCCAAGAGGGATGTCGATTTCAGCGTGGAGCTTAAGCCGGGAACGGGTCCTATATCTAAAGCACCTTATCGTATGGCACCTAAAGAGTTGGCTGAGTTGAGGAGGCAGATACATGAGTGGTTAGACAAGGGTTATATCAGGCCTAGCGTGTCACCGTGGGGAGCCTCAGTTCTTTTTGTGAAGAAGAAAGATGGGAGTATGAGACTGTGCATTGATTACAGAGAGCTCAATCGGGTTCTGAGTGAAGAATAAGTATCCGTTCCGAGGATTGATGATTTGTTCGATCGCTAAGTGGAGCTGGTGTGTTCTCTAAGATTGATGCGAGGTCGGGGTATCATCAAGCGAGGATAGCGGATGAGGATATTCCTAAAACAGCGTTCCGATCTCGTTATGGTCACTACGAGTACGTAGTGATGCCTTTTGGGTTGACCAATGCGCCAGCAGCTTTTATGGATTTGATGAACCGGATCTTCACACCATTTTTGGATAGGTTTGTGGTTGTTTTCATCGATGATATCCTAGTGTATTCTAAGACTAAGGAAGAGCACGAAGAGCACTTGAGGATAGTTCTGCAGACTTTGAGAGAAAATCAGCTCTATGCCAAGTTATCCAAGTGTGAGTTCTGGTTAGAGGAAGTGGCTTTTCTGGGCCATGTAATATCCAAGAAGGGGGTATCTGTGGATCCTAGTAAGATTGAGGCCGTTACCAAGTGGGAATCGCCGAAGAATGTTGCTGAGATTCGGAGTTTTTTAGGCCTTGCCGGTTACTACAGAAGATTTGTGAAAGATTTCTCTACCATAGCACGGCCTATGACATCCTTGATGAGGAAGGAAGTCAGATTTGTTTGGGATGAGAGTTGTGAAACGGCGTTTCAGACCTTAAAGGAACGCTTGACCACAACTCCTATCCTAGCCTTGCCAGAGGGTTGTGAGAACTTTGAGGTCTATACCGACGCTTCAAAGAACGGTCTTGGTTGTGTCTTGATGCAGGGAGGGAGAGTGATAGCTTATGCTTCGAGGCAGTTGAAGCAATATGAGGAGAACTACCCTACTCATGATCTGGAGCTGGGTGCAGTTGTGTTCGCTCTTAAGATTTGGAGGCACTACCTTTATGGCGCAACTTTTAAGGTGTTCTCTGATCATAAGAGTCTAAAGTATATCTACACTCAGAAGGAGCTTAACATGCGACAGAGGCGGTGGATGGAGCTGATTGGAGATTATGATATGGAGATCATCTATCACGAGGGTAAAGCTAATGTTGTCGCAGATGCATTGAGTAGGAAGAGCGTTCATTCGCTATGTACATCTATGTCCTTGCTGAAGTTGAGAGATGAGATGTCTAGATTGGGGATCTTTATGATTCGAGAGGGGAATACCATCGGGGATTTGACGATCGAGCCAGAGTTGTATGAAAACATCAAAAGTAAGCAAGAGCTTGATCCTAAGATCCAGGAGTGGAAGTCAAAGGTAGAGAGTGGAGCAGCTTCCAGGTTCTCTATACATCCAGATGGGAGCATTCGTTTTGATGGGAGATGGTGTGTTCGACGATGCGAGTTAAGGAGAATGATCTTGTCGAGGCTCATTGCACTCCTTATTCAGTTCACCGGGTGGTGACAAGCTTTACGAGAGACCTTAAGAAGACTTTTTGGTGGCCGAACATAAAGAGAGATGTAGCTGAGTTTGTGGCTAGATGTTTGACATGCCAAAGGGTCAAAGGTGAACAAAGGAGACCTCAAGGTAAGATTCGGTCTTGACAAAGGTGCCCGAGTGGAAGTGGGAGTCGATCTCCATGGACTTTATTGTGGGGTTACCTAGGTCACAACAAGGTAACAACATGATTTGGGTGATTGTGGATCGGTTAACCAAATTAGCCCATTTCGTCCCCATGAAGGATACTTGGTCTAAGATGCAGCTGACATTGGGTTACAGAAAGCATGTGGTTCGGTTACATGGTATTCCGAAAGATATCGTTTCTGATCGTGATGCGAGGTTCATATCAAAGTTTTGGCAAGAACTGCAAGAGTTGATGGGTACAACGTTGAAAATGAGTACGACTTTTCATCCCAACCGATGGTCGGCATTAACGGACCATCAAGACCTTAGAAGACATGCTAAGGGCATGTGTTATGGACTTTGGGGGCAGTTGGGAAGACAGACTTGATTTGATCGAGTTTTCATACAATAATAGTTATCATACAAGCATTGGGATAGCACCTTTTGAAGCTTTGTATGGCCGGAAATGCCGAAGTCCAGTTTGTTGGGATGATAGTTCCGAGGCAGTGGTTTTAGGGCCACAATTGGTTCAAGATATGGTTGAGCAAATCCAGTTGATTCGCCAAAAGATGAGAGCAGCTCAAGATCGCCAGAAGAGCTACGCCGACTTACACCGCAGGGACATTGAGTTTGCGGTAGGTGACAAGGTGCTTTTGAAAGTGTCACCTATGCGAGGTGTTATGAGGTTTGGGAAAAAGGGTAAGCTAAGCCAAATTTTTTTAGGTCCTTATGAAATTCTGGACCGTGTTGGCGAGGTAGCCTACAGGTTAGCTTTACCACCAGCTTTGGATAGAGTGCACAATGTTTTTCATGTGTCTCAACTCCGGAAATATGTGAGTGATCCGTCGCACATCCTCGAGATGGAGAACATCGAACTTGATGAATCCTTATCCTATGCCGAGATTCCTAAGGAGATTCTTGATCGCAAGGTTCGTAAGACCCGGAATGGTGAGACGGTCTTACTCAAGGTCCTTTGGTCTAATCATAATGTGGAGGAAGCCACATGGGAACCTGAGGAAGCTATGCGAGAACGTTTTCCTAACCTTTTTAATCAGGTATGTTTGGTTACGGGGACGTAACCGTTGTCTTTTTAGGGGGGTAGGAGATGGTCGCGATGGTGTTTTGTTTTTCTTTTCTTTGTTTGGTTCGAGTCGGGAGATGCATTTGGGGTAACTTGTTGTGATGCTTGTATAGTTCCTTGGAGTTGTCTCATGTGATTGTTATAGTGTTGTGCTTGCTTGTGTAGTAGAGTGTGAACTTCGGGACGAAGTTCTTTTTAGGGGGAAAGATTGTAACACTACGGATTCTCTTTGGAGCCTACTCGACCGAGTAGAGCCTACTCGGCCGAGTAGTGCTCTGGGTGCGTGTTATTTTGGTTCTGCCGAGGAATACTCGGCCGAGTATAGTGAATACTCGACCGAGTATTGGACACTCGGCCGAGTATGCACTTACTCGACCGAGTGTCCGGTTTGGCGGAGTGTTATTTCGACGGTTTGATTAGGGAATGTTTAGGGTATTTTATACAACTGCGTCAGTTTTTAATATCATTTCATAAGCGTTATCATTTCTACGTTAACCTAATCACACCCAAATCATTCCATAATCCTCCTCTTAAGCATTTCGTAGCGTTATTGTGTGGATAATCGTCGTGGTCCTTGCGTATAAGTTCTCGTTGCACTGTTGACTTCGTAGAGGAGCCTTTTTGATTGTTCGTGTTGCATACTGCTGTTGTTGCTAAGGTAGGGTTTCCCTACTCAGTTTACTGTGCTTTACATGACTTGTTGTTGTGATTATCGTCGTCTATTGATCATCGTAGAATGAAGGTTTTTGTGACGGTGTTGGTGTGAGGGGATTGAGATGGCTGGAATGTCATGTGATTGTGATTGTGGTGGAGTCACTTGCGGGAGTGGCTTCACACCCTAGTTCGCCCTCCGTGGAACCCGCCACGGGAGGGGATGTGCACATTAAGGGACAGGGATCGTTGTCGCTCGTTGAGGAGCTGGACTAGGTGGGATCGGCTATGGTCACCCACTGGCGGCGAGGATTACCTGTTGCGATGGGTAATCTGGCAGGGCTACACACTTTAGTGTGTAGTCGGTTACTATGTGAGCTTGGGTGATTGGGAGTTGATGATGATCAGACGAATATTGCATTTGTTTGTCTTGTGATTTGCATAATACTGACCCCGTTGTTGTTTGTGGAATCTGCGGTGATCCATTCGGGGATGGTGAGCAGGCTTGACAGGTTTTGCTAGTGAGAGCTTGGGGATTATCTTGGGAGATTTGCCACCACGAGTCATAGCATCACCGTCTGAGTTTTAGCGAGTTTTCTTTTAATGTTAAGACTTTGAAGTTGTATTTCGTTAGGCAGTATTTGGTTTTGGATATTGTAAACTTTGCATTTTACATTACTTTAATAATGATGCTCAATTCTCACTCTACGGGGTCCTCTCCCCAACTTGGGCCTCTCCTCCATTACCGCCGCCTTCTCTCCCTTTTTCGGCTCGGGCATCACCTCAAGGATCGTGTCATCAATGAGGTAGGTCTGCAACTGGCGGGGCACGTCATCATCCTCCTCCTCCTCGTCGGATTCAACAGCTATCACCACCGGCTCTAACGGCTCGGTCGGTGGAAGGTGCTCAGGAGTCGGGATTCCCATCCAACTCATCCCCCACACTCTCCAGGCTAGGCTACCGTCGGCCAAGGTTCTCAACCATTTCAGGTCGAGATAGTAGTCACGGTCCATCATAGGCACCGGTGTAGCCAGAGGCACATACTCCGAAGAAGCCTCAAAGGAGGTTAGCTTTTCAGCTAACCGAGTGGCGATAGCGCCACAACTCAGGTACCGGGAAGAGGCAGTAGCCATCAAAGCAAGGCTAGCGTAGACGATGGCAGGAGCATTAAAGACCACCTTCCTGGCCCGTTCCGGGTTCAAGTAAGACATCAGAAGCAACACCTCATGGTTGTTCAGTTTACTGATATCCGGTCTATCATAAAGGAGGTTCGAAAGAGAACGAAGAAAGATCCTCAATGTAACATGCTGAACATCATTAATCAGCATGTTGCTTGAGGTGGGAGCTGGTTTCCCGGTAAGACAAGGCATTAGGTGGCAGACACCGCACTCAGCAGGAATATCAGTGATGGAATCCTTGGGAGGCTTGGCCAACCCAAGGTGAGAAGTGAAAAGGTCCATGGTAAGCAAGAAACTGGTGTTCATCAACCGAAACTCAACGGTCTGGGCAACTGGGTCATAACTAAAGGAGCTCATAAACTCCAAAGTAAGAAAAGGGTAGGAGTGTTTCCTCAGCCGATACAAACCCGTAAAGCCCAAGGTCTCAAATATGTGACGCACATCCGTCTCTATTCCCAAATCAGTCAGAAGGGTGGTATCCACACACCTCGTTGGTCTCATTTTGCGTTTTTGCAAAGCTACAAAACGCTCCCTCTGTTTAAAATCTACAAACACAACCGAAGGGTACTCCGGTACCGCGGGTACCACGGGTCCACTCCCTTCCCCAGTCTCAGGCTGTGTAACCCTTCCCCGCTTACTCTGACGGGTCCCTACGTTCGGTCTCGGCATCTGTTTCAGCATATAACTTAAACAACTTGCAAAAACATGTAAAGCATATACTTCATGCAATTGGATTTTACATACTCAGCTAGGTACACAAATTCACCAACAAGTTCCCAATTTTGAAATGCAAATTCAGTTTATAGCAACTCATAATCGATAGTTGTGAAAAGTTTAGCATGATGTACATGGTTTACTCAACCCATTCTAACATCCTAGCATGATTCAAATGCTATTCTATACATATGCTTTAATAACATGTGAGATATGTATACATGCTCATAGAAACGTAATGTAGAACATATCATCATCAACCTTCAATATTAGAAACAAAACAACTCAGTTAGACTTGTCAGACGGTCTCTACAGCTGTAACTATTTGAACATATCCACCATCAATTAACATCACTACTATCATATTGAAGTTTATCCCTTACCTAAAAATTCATATTCAACACCAAATTTCAAATATAGAAGACAAATTTCAATTTGGGGCACTTTTAAGACGGAGTTTTAAGGCAAATTTTAAGGTGAATATCATCAAAATTCATCCTTCAACATGATATATATAATGTATAGCACTCAATTCCATCATCTAATCAATGTAAAACATCCAAAATAAATTTTTGATTTCGTAACCCTAGAAATTTCGGCCCCCAAATTTCGTGATTTCTAATCTATTTTACAACAATTAATCACCAACAATCAAGGAAAGAAGGCATGTGAATCATATTACAACAATTAAAAGCAATAATCTATCCATATGAATCGAAAATTTCAGATTACTTCATTATTCTAACACATCCAAATTGATAAATCATGTAAATAGGGAAGAAAATCATACCTTGATTAAGTAGAAAAGTAAGAGAATGCAAACAAATAAGAATAACCAACCCAAAGAATCACTACTAACACAAGATGAAGAAAGCTTTTGAGAGGGATGAAAGAGCTTATGGTTCGAATTATAGAAGAAGAATGAGGAGAATAAGAAAGAATAAGGGTTTTAAGAAACCCGTAAGAATCACTGTACAGTAACCTACTCGATCGAGTGTCTAGGGTACTCGATCGAGTGCCCTCTACTCGATCGAGTAGGCGCTATTTCGTCGAGTATCTGCAGAAAATTTCCACATCCCGACGCCATAGCTTCCTAACGAGATCGAGTGAGGTCTACTCGGTCTAGTAAGCACTCGCACTCGGTCAAGTATAGTTAAGTACATGGTCAAAACTACGAAGTAGATCGAAGATTCCTGCAAAAAACAATATCGCGTGTCGATTCCAAACTAAGTTCGGAATTCGGCACTAATTATCACACTCGTTCACGCATTACTATTATTACTCAAGCATCCCATATCGTTCAACAAATAAGGTTTATGTCATACTATGCTACAGTAAATTACCCAACTCGGGGTACCTGCTACCGAGTCATCCCTAAGCATAATCAAGTCATCATACCATACTTAAACTTATCTTACCACATTACTACCAAACTCGTGTTCACATCAACATGAAACATCTAATTAACGTTAATTCATTCTTTCATATGTCATAAAAATATAATGTATACTCTACATAGCAATTTAAAGCTTATTATGTTCAAATTCGACATAAACAAAGTTTTGCTACTCAAATCGATCGTCACGCAGCGGAAAGTTTCTACTAATAAACAAGGCATATACGTATTACTATATGCTATGTCTCATATTATAACTATACACTTCTTTAACTATCATCTTTATAGCTACAGTAGGAAATATAAACTTGTTCCGGGTGTAATTTCGGAGCAGTATTGTGACCACGTAAGCTTGAAGAATGATGTCGTTGCACGTCTCTTCCTTTCACTCTCTCCTGTAAAGATGAACAAACTGAGGGCTCGGCTTGGTACCGAGCGTACTCACTCCGACGCTCAAGTCAGTAAACTTAAAGAGATAAGTTGTATGTTAACTTGACAAAGTATATTGTAGAGAGATAAGGGAGTTTATACCAATTTATTCAGTTGGTTTTGGGATCGTTTTCTCAATGAGAATTGATGAGTATTTATAGACTTTCACCTTTTGTCACGTAGTGGCCATGTGGCCAAGTGGCATAGCAGGTAGAAAGACTGTCTTACCCTCGGCCGAGGGACCCATGGCAGGCCGGCAGGCCTGGTTGACTCCATGCCGAGGGGACTGGATGTGAGTACGCGGATATGCTTCTCGGCCGGCTAGTTGTTTAGCCGAGACCCAAGTGACAGGCCGACATGCTGCGTCGGTTAGGCTGTTAATATGTTGACTTGCTGTCTTTTAGCTTTGACCTTGCTCAATATGTTGACTCGGTCAGCGGGTGCAGAATATGCCTCATCAATTTGCCCCTAGCATAGTCTATGCCGTGGTATGGACCTTCGATGAGTGTTGAGCGTATTCTGCGCATGTTGAACTTCTTCCTCGGCTTGGTCCTGTTCAGGCCGTACCATATCCCCCTCCACATGGTTGTGTAATGGACATCGAATGTGGAAAAGAAAATGGCGCTGGCCGAGACCAAGGTTGAGAGTGCCGTGTGCTTTTGATTGCCCCCGGCCGGCGCTGCCAAGCTTGGTTGATCAGCTGGCCGGTGGCAAGTAGATACCAAGGAGCGTGTCGAAGAAGATTGGTAACTGTATGTTGATTGACATTCCGTGGCTGCATGCTTGACACGTGGCTTGGCATTGATTGGTGGACGTTTCATGGGCTTTGCTCTGATTGGTCCGCTTCATGGGCTTTGCTCTATAAATAGAGCAGTGTGCCCCTCAATTTTCCGCACAATCTTCTTTTTCTTAAAAAAATTTTCTCTCTCTAGTTTTTGAAGAGCTTTCTTTCTCTAACTTTCGAAGCGTTACTCGGCGTAACACTTTCTTCCAAGGTAAACAAACAAATTTTTCCCAACTTTTATTTGTTAAGTATTTATTGTCACCATATCTTCTGTTGATGCTCAACCAAGTACCTCTGCGCCGGGGGGCGAACCGTCGCGTCCTGATGAACAGGAGCCACTGGTTGTCACCTCGATAGGGTTTGGGGGTCCCAAGTCGCCTTCTCCTGAAATTGATGAGAAATTTTTGGAGGGTTTTGATGATGACGATGATGAGGCGACCCAATCTGATTCGGAGAGGCCGCATCTCTTGTGGCACGGCGAAGCCTGCTCGATCAATCCTGGTCGCGTTTGGACAAACAAGTTCGCCTCTGTCTCCGGGCCTGAACTTTTTGAAGACCATTACTTTTTCGGCAGGGGGTATAGAATTGTTGTCCCTCAGGGTGATCAGGCAGTCTGTTGCCCTCTTGAAGGCTGTATCGGCGTGTACATCAGACATCTGGAGTATGGGCTCCAATTTCCTCTTAATGAACACGTCGCGGCCATAATTAAAGCCATGAACGTCGCCGTGGCACAACTGCATCCGTTGGCCATCAGGACGATTATTGGCTTCGTGTGGCTTTGTCTCTTTAAAGGGGAGGCCCCAACGGTGAACCTTTTTCGCCGGCTCCACCATCTTCGGCAGACTACCCTAGGCGGCATGGGGTGGTACAGCGTGCAGACCGAGCCGGGTTATGTTACCGTTTCCAAGCTGACATCTTGCAAAGACTGGAAGGGGCGGTGGGTATATGTTGAGGTTCCGGAGGACTATCCACTGCCTCGGTCCTTCCAGAGCCGCGTCAATTTGCGGTGTGAGAGTCAGGGGGAGCATGATAGATATGTCTCCCGTAATAAGATTAAGATGGACGCCAAGAAGGTCTATCTTAAGGAGAACGAAACGCGGGCAATGAGGCTGTTTGAGGCTGAGAAGGATGGCACGCCGAAGGGATGGATGCCCCCGACGCAGATCGTTCTTCAAGACGAGCCGCTTTGCCACGTCGGCCTCATACCGGCCCTCGGCCAGGGTGAGTGGGGTCGGTATGAGGCCCACCTTTGCTTTTATGCTTCTGTATTTGAGCCTTGGTTTATTTCTTTTGCTTAACTCCTGCTTTGTTTCTTTTGCAGATCGATTTGGTCGGGATCTGTCTGTCTCCATCCTCAACAAGTTGGGACTTGACCAGGACGGGAGAGTTGTTGAGCTGCATCCTAAGGCCGCGCCACGTGATCGCAGACCGGCCCCTCACGAACTCATGGAGCAGGCGATGAAGGCAATGGATGTGGCGGCGACTCAAGCGGAGATTGGCGGTAACGTGCCGCGACGGAGACCAAAAACGACGTCTACGGCGGCCACGGCGTCAACCCCCACTCGATCTCCAATCCCCGCAGTCCAAAAGGAGCAGGTGGTCGTCGATGTTGAAGAGGACTTCACCGTTGTTGAGGGTCTTCCTCCTTCAAATAAGAGAAAAGAGGCAGCGCCTGCTGCTGCTGCTGCTGTTACCGAGGCCGGGAAAGAAAAGGGGCCAGCCGGCCCTCTATCCAAGAAGGCTAAGACTGGTACGGATCTAACCCATGGCTCGAATTTAGCAGGTTCTTTAGGCATTCCTGATGACAGGCTTTCTGATATGTCAATGAATGTTGACATGGATGCTTTGTCTGGGTTTTTTATAGATCAGCCGTCGCCGGCTGTCGTTCCTACTGAACGACAATTGGGGAAGCAGCCTGTGCAGACGGGCAATAAAAATTTCACCGCCGACTCCTCATCCCAGAAGGTTTCCTGTGTTCAGCTCAGGGAGGACGGCGTAAAGTTGGCCAAAAGGCTGGTGAGGTGGGCTGAACTAGCCGGTACTCAGCTTATCGAGCAAGAAAAGCTTATGGCTCAATCTGCCCCTGCGCTCGAACGGCTTAGGCTTGAGCTTGCCGCTGCTAAGAAGGAGGCCGAGAGGACGAAGAGCGACTTCCTCGCCACCATGCAGGACTTCCTCGCTGAGCGAAAGCTTAAGGAGGAAGCTGAGAAGGCGGTCCTAGCCGAGAGAGCCAAGGTTGAGGCTGCGTTGGCTGATGCCGCTAAGCTGCGGGAGGAGAAAACCAAATTTGAGGGCGGCTATAAGGCCATGGTTGATCAGAGGGAAAAATGGAAGTCTCTGCATTCGACTGAGGCAAAGGAGCACAAGAGCACAAGGGCTATCCTTGCTCAGAGGGAGAAGGATATTGAGATGCTTAAAACCGTCATCATCCCTGAGATGTGTGCCGTGCACGGGACCAAGTCAAGATGCTACCAGGGATGCGATTAATGAGCTCTTTCCTGAAGGTACCTTCCCGTGGCAAGATTTTGACCGGCTTCTTGATGAGAAGGCGGCTGCTGCGGAGGCCAAGGCTGCGGATGAGGCGAAGGCGGCGAAGGCTGCTCAGGAATCTGAGGCCAAGGCGGCCCGGGATGCTAAGGTGAAGGAGGCCAGGGAGGAGGCTGAGAGGGCAAAGGCAAGTGAAGCTGCCAAGTCATCCTCTGGGCCGCCCATCGTTGGTGATCTTTGCTCGCTGCCGGTGGCGAGCAGAAACAGGCATAGGGAGACGGGCGGTCGTCACCAGATTCACCAGGCCCTTCGGACAGTTTCAGCTATTCGGGGGCCAACTATTGAGCCTTTCCTCCCTGCCATCCTTTTGGCGCTTCAAGTCTGAATGTTGTAATCTTTTGTTGTACCTTTTGTTTTTGTTAAACTTTGGTAGGTTGTGTTTAGGCTATCCCTATGGGGACGGCCGTCGACTTTGTTTTGCCTCACCTGTAAACATTTTTCAATAAAGTTTGTTTATTTGCCTTCGGCTTGGCCGAGGCTTTTGATCTCATCCTCCATTAAGTTGTCTTCTTACGTTTTTAAACATATTGAGCGATTTTTTTTTCGTTTTTACCTTCGGCTTGGCCGAGGCAGTTAGATTGCGTATCTCAACTGTACTTAAACGTTTTTAAACATGTTGGCATGTCGGTCGCTTCCTCCTCCACTCCCGGTCTTAGCCGAGGCGGTCAGATTTGCGCTTCCCAACTGCTGTTGTGAACATGTTAGCGTATCGGTCGTTTCCCCGTCACTCCCGGCTTTGGCCGAGGCAATCGAGGTTACGGCTTGACAGCGTTCGTATCTATAGACATATTGATCGCTTCCTCTGCCACTCTCGGATTGGCCGGGGCAGTCAGATTTGCGTTCTCAACTGTACTTATACATTCTTAAGCATGTTGGTCGCTTTCGCGAGTATCAACCGCATTTGTAGTGACTGCCGTGGCGTCTACTAAGCATGTTGGTCGCTTTCGCGAGTATCAACTGCCATTGCGGTGACTGCCCGGCTTTGGCCATGGCGTCTACCTTGGTACGACTACGGAGGGGACAAGCATTTCGATGAAAAACTTGGATCACTCTTCATAAGATATAATCACGCGTTGGGGTGCCCACAACGGTCTCGGACACCTCTGCCGCTATACAAAATATTTCCTAAGGTTGTCGGTGTTCCAGTGGCTCATTAGAGGCACACCCTCCATGTCTGTCAGCCGGTATGTCCCCGGCCTCATTTCTTCAACCACCTTGTAGGGTCCTTCCCAGTTGGCCGTCATTTTACCATGGATGTTTCCTTTGTTTGTTGCGGCCGACTTTCTCAGGACTAGATCTCCTACTCTTAAGTTCCTTTTGTGGACCCTACGGTTGTATGCTCTTCTCATTCGGTTTTGATATACTGCCAAGTTGAGCCGTGCCGTGTCTCGACTTTCTTCGACCAGGTCTAGGGAGGCTCTCAGGCCTTTCTCATTTTCGACTGGGTCAAAAGTTTGCGTTCGAATGTCGGCACCGCCGCTTCAATTGGCGGGACGGCCTCGGACCCATAGACTAGGTGGAATGGACTGTACCCTGTTGCTTCTTTCTCCGTGGTTCGAAGGGACCACAGGACGCCGGGTAGTTTATCAGCCCATCTTCCCTTTAGATCTTCAACCTTCTTTTTCAGCCCGTTCAGTATTGTTTTATTGGCTGCCTCCGCGTGCCCGTTGCTCTGAGGGTGGCAGACGGAGGAGTATGCAAATTTGATACCGAGCTCCTCCAACCAATTCATCACCATGTCGCTCCAAAACTCTCGGCCGTGGTCAAATACAATGACTTGGGGCAACCCAAATCGAGTTATGACGTTCTCCCAAATCACCTTTCTTACGGCCGCCGTGGTCTTGGCAGGTACCGCGACAGCCTCGACCCATTTGGTGAAGTAGTCAACGGCGACAATTAGGTACTTCCTTCCTCCGGAGGCCATCGGAAATGATCCTAATAAATCCATCCCCCACTGTGCAAATGGTAGGGGACTAAGTACTGGTTGCAGGTCTCGGGAAGGTGCATGTATCACCGGAGCATGCATCTGACAATTCTTGCACTTCTTGGTTTTTGCCCTGGAATCTTTCAGCATAGTAGGCCAGAAGTAGCCGGCTCGGAGAGCTTTATGGGCTAGCGTTCTCGCCCCCATGTGGTGTCCGCAGATGCCTTCGTGAATCTCTGTCAGTATTAGCTCCGCGTCGGCTGGGCCGACACATTTCAAGAGTGGCCTTATTACGGACCTTCTATACAATTCTCCTTCGAACACCAAGTACCTTGCGGCGATCCTTCTTATCTTCTGAGAGAGACTGCGGTCCTCCCAAGCAACTCTTTTGTCGGTTTGTATTTCATTATCGGAGTCATCCACGTCGTCTCGGCTTCGATGTCGCCCACCATGCCGACGGTCTCGGTGATGCTTTTAGCATTTTCGGTATCCACCAAAGACGGTTCGATTGACATTCTTGATGCTTGAACGGCAAGTTTTGAGAGAGCGTCGGCTCGGTTGTTCTCGGACACTGGGATGCACTTTGTATTTGGAAGGATTTCAATTTTGAGGTGTCAGCTTTTACCCTTTCCAGGTACCTCACCATCCCATCGTCTCGAGTCTCATACTCTCCTCTTATTTGATTAGTCACTAAGAGTGAATCTGTTTTCACCACAACATGCTCCGCCCCGGCAGCTCTAGCTAACTCGACTCCAGTTATCACCGCCTCATATTCGGATTCGTTGTTTGAGGCCGAGAAGGTAAACTTCAAGGCGTACTCAAACTCGTCCCCGTTAGGGCTGATGATAAGGATGCCGGCTCCTGAGCTGTTCGCCGTGGAGGACCCGTCGGTATATACTTCCCACACGCCGGGATGTGATTCTTCTTAATATGTGCACTCGGCCACGAAGTCTGCAAGCGCTTGCCCCTTTATCGAAGGTCTCGGTTTGTACTGAATGTCGAAGCCGGAGAGCTCCACTGCCCATTTGATAAGTCTGCCGGATTTTTCGAATTTTTCTAAGGCTTTCTCCAATGGCTGGTCGGTTAAGACCGTCACGGGATGTGCGTCGAAGTAGGGTTTCAGCTTCCTTACGGCAACGACGATGGCGAGGGCTGCCTATTCGATTAGTGGGTAATTTCTCTCGGTGGCCAGCAGTGTATGGCTGATAAAGTAAATTGGGTATTGCTGCTTATTTTCTTCCTCGACGACACAAGACCGACCGTGGCCGAGGTAATCGCTAAGTATAGATATAGTGTCTCCCAAAGATCGGCCTGGACGGGGTCGACGAGTGTCGAAGGTGAGCTTTCAGTTGGCTGAAAGCTGTGCTCTGTTGCTCCCCCCAGCTAAAGTTTTTATTCCCTTTCAGCACCGTAAAGAACGGAGTGCTCTTGTCGGCCGACCGAGAGATGAAGCGGCCAAGAGCCGCCATTCTCCCGGTCAGCGTCATAACCTCTTTTCGATTTCTCGGCTCCGGTAGGTCTAGTATTGCTTGGACTTTCTCTGGATTGGCATCAATTCCCCTGGCGCTGACAAGCACGCCGAGGAACTTGCCGGCCCGGACACCGAAGTTACATTTCTTTGGGTTGAGCTTCATTCTATATTTCATTAGTGAACAAAATGTCTCGCTTAAATCGGCCAAGTGCTCGCTGTCAGACTTGCTTTTTACAATAGCATCGTCGACGTAAGCCTCGATGTTTCGCCCTTTTTTATTTTGGAACACTTTGTCCACCAGCCTAGTGTATGTTGCGCCAGCGTTCTTCAAACCGAACGGCATCATTTTATACATGTATGTGCCGTGTATGGTGATGAATGCGCATTTAGGCATGTCTTCCTCGGCCATGAATACCTGATGATACCCTGAGAAGGCGTCTAGCAGGCTCAGCATAGTGTAGCCTGCCGTGGCGTCAATTAAACTATCTATTCGAGGCAAGGGATAGCAATCTTTGGGGCACGCTTTATTAAGATTGGTAAAATCAACACACATCCTCCACGCCCCTGATGACTTCCTCACCATTACAACATTTGCTAGCCACTCAGGGTAAGTACAAGGCATGATAAAGCCCGCCTCTAATAATTTGTCTACTTCAGCTTTGATGGCCTCATCCTTCTCGGCCTAGGAGTTCCTCATCTTCTGCTTGACAGGGCGAGCGGTGGAGAGTACGTTCAGCTTGTGAACGATCACCTCCCGGCTCACGCCTGGCATCTCGGCTGCTGAGTATGCGAAGACATCTTTGTTCTTCCTCAGAAGGTCTATGAGGTCAGCTCTGAATTTTGGCTCCAGGTCGGCACCGATAGTTACGGTGCGCTCTGGGTCAATTTCCACTTCCTCGGTCTCGGCTCCTTCGACCATGCCGACATTAGTATCCATCGACTCGCCCTCCTGCTGTAAGGATGGGCTCTTCCTTTTCTCCGATTTCTTTGCCACTTTGAGGGATTGCATGTTGCACCCTCTGGCAGACACTTGGACATTGACTATTTCGTCTCTTTCGTCCTTTGAGACGAGCTTTTGTGCTTCCTCCCGGTCCGAGACATACATTAATGTCAGGGCCCGGATGGACATCACTGCATCGGGCTCGCTCAAAGTGACCCAACCTATGAGAACATTGTAGGCAGACGAACCGTCAATAACCACGAACTCAGATAAAACATTTTTGGCCGCATCCGCCTGGCCGAACATCACCGCGATCGATTGACCCTGGGCTACAGGCCAGGCCCCGGAAGAGAAGTTGTATAGCGGGTTGGTGCAGGGGCTCAGGTCTCCAATCTTCAGACTGAGATTGAGAAAGCACTCTCTGAACATGATGTTCGTGTAGGCGCCTGTGTCAATTAGGCACCTCTTGACCAAGTGGTTGGCTATATCCAAGTGGACTACAAGCGGGTCGCTGTGCGGGGCAACGACTCCTTCGTAGTCCTTCTTTCCGATGGTTATATCGGGGATGGTGGAAGCGGGGATCGCTGTTTTGGGCACAAAGTTGATGGCTTGGTACAACTTATTTAGGTGCCGTTTGTGCCCATTAGCTGACCCACCGTTCTCTTTTCCCCCGATGACAACCTGGATCACTCCCATCCTTTGGAATACTGATTTTCTATTCGCCTCGTCGGAGCTTGTTTCTGGGCCTCCAGCTACATACTTGCTGAAGGCCCCCTTTCGGATTAGCTCCTCGGATGCGTTCCTCAGATGCCGACAGTTGTCGGTCTTATGGCCGGTGTGGCCGTGGTACTCGCAAAACTGGTTAAGGTCACCATCCCCCGTCGCCTTGGGGGGCCTTGCCCATTTCTGCCCTTAATTCTTGCTTAGGGCAAAGACCTCGACCGGTGATTTGACCAGGGGGGGTGAGACTACTGTACCGCTTCTGGGTGTATGGTCCCGAACTCCCCCCGGCCCCCGCCGAGTGATGTTTCCTATTAAATCTCTCAGGCCGTGACCTATTCCCGTCACGGCGTCCTTCATCTATATTGTCCCGACGGCTCCTCCTCTCTGGGTGCCCAGCTTCACTGTGGCCTACCCAGTTCTTGTGATAGTCCTCCACCTTTACGGCTCGGTCGGCCATCTTTCTGGCGGAGTCTAGGTTGAGGTCCTCGCACTTGATCAGCTCGTTTTTGAACTCTCCTTTCAGGAGGCCTTTTATCAGTGCGAAGGCCGCGAGTTCGGTGTTCAGCTCACGGATCTGCTGAACCTTAGCGTCGAACCTCTTCACATAGCTTCGGAGGGACTCGTCCTCCCCCTGTCGGATAGTCAGGAGGTCTGATGTTTCCACGACCCTTCTCTTGTTGCAGGCATACTGGGCTAGGAAATTGTCTCTCAGGTCGGCATAACAGTATACCGAGCCATTAGGTAGCCCCTTGTACCAACTCTGAGCCATCCCATGCAGGGTCGTTGGGAAGACTCGGCACCACACCTCATCAGGTTGCTCCCATACCGACATGTAAGACTCGAAAGCCTCGGCATGGTCGGTTGGGTCTCTATCCCCTTTGTATGATAGGGGCGGCAGCTTCAGTTTAGTCGGCACAGGGACTTCGAGGACATAGGCACTGAGGGGCTGTCTGACCACGTGTCGAATGACACGCGGCGATCGGCTCCTCTCAACCTTAGTCCGGCTTCTCTCCCTGTGGCGGGAAGGGCTTCTTGTCTGACTTTGGTGAGTCGGACTTCTTTCATTCCTCCGGGGGTGGCCTCGTTGTTGCCGCGGCGACGTTGTCCTCCCGCGAGTGGGGGAAGGATTTAGGTCTGCCACTGGCACCACGGGCTCCGCCGGTGTCCTTGCATGCCCAGCTCCTTGTATTACTCCGGTCAAGTTGTTCGGAGTCACTTTATGGGCCCTGGTCACCTGTGGAGGCACTGCCGCCCCTGTCGCCGTGACAAGGGTAACCGGCGTACCACCCATCAGGTCCAGGAATAGCTTCAATTTGGCCGCATCGACCACATGTCCTATGACAGTGACTTGACCGGTCGGCAGCGGTGTTTCTGGCTCTCTTGGCATCCCGTACTTCACCGGCTCAGTGACTCGGCCGGTGGGGGACTGCCCGATCTCAGAATTAGGGAACGTGTCATCCTGGTAGAATGCAGTTTCTTCACTCACAATTTCTTGTTGTTTCGACATCCTCTTAGCTCTTTGAATGGTTTTTGGTTTTTTTTTTTGTAAGGTAGATGATTAGCTTTTAGTATCTGTTCCCACAGACGGCGCCAATTGTTCCGGGTGTAATTTCGGAGCAGTATTGTGACCACGTAAGCTTGTAGAATGATGTCGTTGCACGTCTCTTCCTTTCACTCTCTCCTGTAAAGATGAACAAACTGAGGGCTCGGCTTGGTACCGAGCGTACTCACTCCAACGCTCAAGTCAGTAAACTTAAAGAGATAAGTTGTATGTTACTTGGCAAAGTATATTGTAGAGAGATAAGGGAGTTTATACCAATTTATTCAGTTGGTTTTGGGATCGTTTTCTCAATGAGAATTGATGAGTATTTATAGACTTTCACCTTTTGTCACGTAGTGGCCAAGTGGCATAGCAGGTGGAAAGACTGTCTTACCCTCGGCCGAGGGACCCATGGCAGGCCGGCAGGCCTGGTTGACTCCATGCCGAGGGGACTGGATGTGAGTACGCGGATATGCTTATCGGCCGGCTAGTTGCCTAGCCGAGACCCAAGTGACAGGCCGACAGGCTGCGTCGGTTAGGCTGTTAATATGATGACTTGATGTCTTTTAGCTTTGACCTTGCTCAATATGTTGACTCGGTCAGCGGGTGCAGAATATGCCCCATCAAAACTCATATACGATTACCGTTATTAACAACCTGAAGTAAACATTATCACGATCACCTTCATATTACGGCATACACTTTCACATTTTCACGCATTTCTATCAAATAAGCTCCTATCACGGTTCTCATAACCATCAACCAGCTCACTAATCACGCCAAAACTGCACTATACTCCATCCAAACGCAACTATTATACCCATCTCTATGTTAACAAAGACTCGACCACAAATAACTCCGACACAATTAACATACACATCACATATATACACACGGACTCCACATTCCCATACCCTGTGACTGGCTTAAGTACCATGGGGCCAAGATTATGAAATGAGGGCGCCTACTCACCCAAAATCTAGCATCAGCGGGGCTCCCATTATACATACACCAGGTTCATTTTATTAGACTCACTACGTTCATTATTTTCATTGGGTTACAGGTTCCAAAATCGTCGCTCTGATACCACTTTGTAACACCCCCATATTCAGAGGAGCCTTAACTAGGCCTTTCTTAGCATATAAGGGCATTACCATCTCGGTTGCCCGAGGACAGTAATAATCAAATGTCGATAAAAGAACTATTATGTTATATTACAAGTGATTTAAAACCAACAAACGTATAAAAGATACAACTCAAAGGCTACTCGCTATAACTATCAAATCTCGTGAAGACTCATCCCTGCCCGGACTCCAGCTATCAACGATATCAACACCTACTAAGACAGACTGCTCACCATAAGGGATCACGGCAGACACATAAACAACAAGACAACCACACAAGGTCAGTACTGAGATAAGACACAACAATACCAACAACATCTAACAATACAATACAACATAATCAGTCACACACACAATCACACCCACTCCAATCAATCTCCATCACCGACTGTCCACTGGACTAGCCCTGCCAGTGGAGGACCGCAGCCGTACCCACCAAATCCCCGCTCATCATACCGAGCGATAACCCTGTCCCATTAATGTGCACATCCCCTCCCGTGGCGGGTTCCACGGAGGGCGAAACTAGGGCGTGAAGCCACTCCCGCAAGTGACTCCAATCAGCCGAGAACGCATCTCGAGAACCAGAGACAAACAATCACAATCAACAACCGTAAATACGCTGCCACACCAACACAACCACAATACAACAACACGATACAACAATCGACACACTAGACTATCCACAGAAACTGAGTAGGCGAACCTACCTTTAAGCAACTGCAACTAATTCATGCCAACATACGACATATCCAGCAATCAAGCAAAGCCTATAACCACAACACAATCATCTATTACTATCAAGTAAACCCTAATTGTAAAGACAAGGATACAGATGATGATGACAACATACCTACAAGGAGAAACCCGGCAAAAGACCGCTACCCGACACAAGCTATGCTCTCCTAAGGCACAAGGACCTTCAAAAGGGCTTCCATGGAGGTTTTATGGTGAAGGGAAGGGAAAGAGGCGACTAAAGGATAGAAAGAATGAGGCGGAAATGATTTGCGGATTTAACAAAACGCGATTAAAAACCCTCGCTGAAAACCCGATACTCGATCGAGTATCCCACATACTCGATCGAGTGACACTCTACTCGATCGAGTGTCCAAGCTACTCGATCGAGTAGCCTCTACTCTATCGAGTACCACTCGTAACTCGCAACCCAAGATAACTTTGGCACGCACTTCTAAAGACTATTACTGCTCCCAAGGTCACTCAACGCTGGTCAAATGTCTCTAAAAGAGCGGGTATCACAAGCTTGTTCAGCTTTCTCTTCCCCTTTTCCTTCTACGCTCTTGTGGCGTAAGTGCACCTGGTTCGTCCCGTTGGTCAATGGGAGTTGTTAGTATTGCTGATGACGTGGATGAAGTTGCTCGTGGCCAATTTATTCGTCATCATCCTGCCCTCGTTGCTCCAATTTGTTTTGTTGTAATTTTAACTTTAATAAATGTGTGTGTAGTTTTTAAGTTTAGCTTTGGTGCATTAGATTGACTAGTCGGGCTTTTAGTGTAACTTAGTGGATTAGCTTGTTCTGTAAACGTTGGTGTATAATAACCCTTTTTCACTCTGATAAAAAAAAATCATGTTGAATACTTAAATGTAGATTATTTTAAGTATTATTTTGAGTGTCCTTAATGTAGATTATTTTATGTGTAGTTCCCCTTAGTTGTTAGGTTACATTTAGACAACTTTAAGTTATTTTGGCAGAATCGATTGACTATAATTTTGGGTTAGGTTATATGGGTGAGACAATTACTAGTCAGGTATTGACTTAGTTTGAATTAACTGGGTAAAATTCTTGTAGGTTGGGGTATATTTTGCGCCTTGAATAATAATTAAGTTAGTTTGTTGTATCACGAGAAAAAGTTAATACTACTACATTTTAGAATAAAAAAAATGAAAAAAAATAAATAGGGGTTTCTATTTTAGCCATATATAGAAGAAATTTTTTAATTCATTAAAATGTGATCATCTTAATAATGTATATATCGTTTTCACCTTTCACATATTGAAATATCTTGTAGGAAATTTTTGTTAGTTTGGCTCCCTACACCTTATATTTTCTTAAAGCCGAAATAGGTGACTTTATTTTACTAAGCTAAAATAGACGACTTTTTTTCCTATTTTTTTTTTTTATCAATTTAGGCGCAAGATTAATATAACATATAAGGGGAAGGAGATTCAACCCGTAACCTATTGTAATAATATTTTGGTTTTAATCATTTGACTAAGACATTTTAGGTGGAATAAGTGGCTTTAGATGGTGGAATCTTAGATGCAAAAACCTTGCTATCTTCACTTTTTATTCTCCTGTTTTCAACATTTGTTAGGTAGATTACAGTATTTGTTTGGTGTAGCCGTGTAGGTTGCCGGGGCCAGATTGTGGTGGTTTATTATATTGAGACTTTGACTTTACCTTATAATATTAGAATACAATAGATTCATGTTTAAGACACTTATTCAAGATTTGTAGAAAACGTCGTTTTTTTTCGTTTTAACAAATTTTTTATTTGTGGTTCCGTTTATATTACATTAGTGTAAAAAAACTCTCGGTATGATGTAAACTAGTTTAGAACCCATGTAAAATTGCACGGACATATATTGGAATTTATAAATAAGTTTTTGGAGTTTTATTGTTACAAAATCATATTAATTTGATTGTACAATATTATAATTGATTTGAATTAATAAGATGCAAATGTTTTAAATTCTAAGAAAAATTCACATAAAAATCAATAATACAATCTGTATTACCCGTCTAAACACTGGATCTAAGGATCCGAAGTTGATCCTACCTAAATGCTTATTGTCTGAGTATGACCAATATCTCTATATCCCTCGATAACTTGATAAGAATAAACTCGGAAATGACTCAACACTACTACAAATTTAGGCAACTACAACGCCCCTTTAACAACGATTATTCACGAAAATCACAATAGACGTTGTAGAATGTATAGCGCGAATTTTACTAAAATCAATTACAACGGGTATGGTTATAAACACCGTTGTTATTATTTTTAACAACGGGTCACACATGCGGAACCGTTGTTAATAATTTGGCGCAAAATTGGCGCAAAGTTAGTGAAAAGTAATCACAACGGTTGTTGATTGACAACCGTTGTTAAAACTTATTTGACAACGGGTGTTTTGTACAACCGTTGTTAAAACATATTTCACAACGGTTGTTGTTTAATAACCGTTGTCAATACCTTCCATACTATAAACCACACAAACAGAAGTCTGCTGCAGCCACAAAACACAACCCTTAATACACAAACACAAACACAGCAGACAAACAAACACAAAACACATACACACTCTCTTTCTCTCTTTCTCTATTTCTCTCTTTCTCATCGTCGCTTTATCTTCTCGCCGTCTTCGTGATTTCATCGTCTATTACGTTCTGTATTTATCAGGTAAATCTCGCCGTCACTGTTAGTTTCATCGTCATTATTTTCTTTTTCTATTTATTTCTTTTGCATATATGTGTTTTTATCGACCATTATGTTATTTGTTTAAGTATTGTTCGCATAATTAGTTACTAAAACAATGAAGAAGCAAGATGAAGAAGTAAGATAAACATAATTAATATATATATATATATATATTTATAAATACATAAATTAAAAAAAAAAAATTACATATGTAAAAATGCAATTCTTATATTTTCATGAAGGATCTTATTGTGCTCTATCGTATCCATCCTCTCCTCCTTGGCTATTTGAAGGTTCCGTTCAGCGATTGCTATATCGTCATATAGCCGCAAGCGCTCGCGCTCAAATCAAGCCATCTTCTTTGGCGTGCTTCGGTGCGGATCGAGCATCCGCAAGGTAGCTCCTGAAACTTTCCTCAATATGGAGGAACCGGCGGATGAAGTTGTTGTTGTTCTCGATCATGGTAAGAGTCTTTAGGATGAAATCATTCATTTTGTTAGAGTTTTTTGAGTTTGATTTGAAAGATTAAGTAGAGTTTGTTTTAACGATTAGAGTTTGGAGATGAATATATGAGATAATGGAAATGTTAGTTGAGATATGCAATGTATTTATACTAAGCAATGTGTGGGTTGAGTTAATTGCTTTTTAATTAATAAATATGTTAGGAAGTTGTGCCATAATCATCATCATATCTCTCAATAATGCTGCTTGAAATCCTATTACTAACCCTTCTCATTCCATATTATCCGTTCATATGTACAGTGATGTCAGTAATAATGCATGCATCGAATTCTAACAGCCGTAATTATGCATGCATCTAGTAATATTTAATTTAATTTTTTTATTTTTTAAGAACAAACAACAACGGTTATTTTATAACAACCCGTTGTCTTTAGTTATAACAACGGTTTTGTATATTAAAACCCGTTGTTATAACTTTCCCCCAAAATTGAGTCACACTTTCCACAACGGGTTTTTATACATAAAACCGTGGTTAATAGTTTTAACAACGGTTTCCTTAAGTAAGCCAACCGTTGTTAAAACCTTCTACAACGGACGCTTTAACAACGTCCGCTTTTTTATATAACAACGGTTTTTGACCGTTGTTATAGCCTGTATCTGTAGTAGTGCAAAAACCCGCAATGACCAGAATTCACACAACGCGACTCGAATGGTTACGAACCTTAAATTACCTCGCCCCAAATGACCCGACCTAGTTGACCCATTTGCTAATTCTACTCTCCCCATAACCATGACGGCATGATGCTTTATATATATATATATATATATATATATATATATATATATATATATATATATATATATATATATATATATATATATATATATTGGAGTTCTAATGAGTCCACCACTTTCATTGAGTCCCTAAGTCCTTCTAAGGGCCATTGGATGGACTCAATGGATGATTGAGATGAAATTGATTAAGGCCTATTAAAAAGAAAAGGAAAAAAATGTGGATGGTTGAGATTGAAAATAACAAAAAAAAAATTATCACTAATAAATTTCTATCATATAATTAATTGTTTTTTTACTCTTTAATCACTAATTTAATCACTTTTGAGTTTGAGTGATTAATAAGTGTAAATATGATATTGTAGGAGTTTTACGAGTGTAACTGTAACTTGCAGAAGTGTAAATGTGATATTTTAAGGCGGTTTTTTGTAACTCTGATATTGTAGGAGTTTTATGAGTGTAAATGTAAGTTGTAGGAGTGTAAATGTAATCTTTTAAGGCGGTTTTTAAAACATACATGGTACCCCTAATTGTTATCATTATCAGTAAGTATACCCCTAAACTTTATTGTTCGTCAATTAAACTTAGTTTTAGGCGCTAAGTGATGACTTGGATGCGTAACCAAGCATGTCATTTATTATCCCATGATATAAGGACTCTATATGCTCAATATCGATCTCGATCCTAATATTTATTGATATACACGGGCTAAAAAAAATTCGACGAAAAATTTATTGATTTCCTGCCAAATTATCATGTCTAAAGATGGATATTGAGCCTAATAGAGTCCTTATGTCATGGGAATGATAAATGACAAGCTTGGTTACACGTCTAAATAATCACTTAACGCCTAAAATTAAGCTTAATTGACGGAAAATAAAATTTAGGGGTACACTTAGTGATAATGACAATAATTAGGGGTACCATGTATGTTTTAAAAAGTGTAGGGGTACCATGTAGAAAGTCGAAAAATTGAGGGGTACCATGTAGAATATCCCTAAAATGTTTGAATTTATACAAATTTAAAATTCTACAAGTGTAACTCTAACATTTTACGAGTGTAACTTTGAAGTTTTTCGAGTGTAATTTTGATTTTGTTGTAACGGAATTTATATAATGTTGTATGAGTTTTATGAATGTAACTTTGATTTTTTTTTTTGTGACGGAAATTTTGATTTTTTTTTGTGACAGATTTTATGGCGGTATGCAAAAAAATTGAATTTATACAATTTTAACATTTTACGACTGTAACTTTGATTTTTTTTGTGACGGAAATTTTGAATTTTTATAATTTTAACATTTTACGAGTGTAACTTTGATGTTTTACGAGTGTAAATGTAATATTTTATGAGTGTAATTTTGATTTTTTTGTGACGGAAATTTTGAATTTATATAATTTTAACATTTTAAGAGTGTAAATTTGATGTTTTACGAGTGTAAATGTAGTATTTTAAGTGTAAATTTGAAGGTCTACGAGTGTAAATTTGAAGGTCTATGAGTGCAAATTTAATGTTTAAAATATAAATTTGGTCTTTTAAGTGTAACTTTGGTCCTTTAAGAGTGTAACTTTGGTCCTTTATGAGTGTGACTGTAGTCTGACCATCGACAAACACCACCACCGTCCTCCACCATCAACCCACCCTCATAAAAAATGTAGACCTATTAAAAAAACCTGAAAAATAAAGAAAAAAAACTAGATCTGAAACCAAAAAAATAGAATTGTGGAAATACAAGTGTAAATGTAATTTTAACGAGTGTAAATGTAAAGATATACGAGTGTAAATGTAAAGAAATATGACTGTAAATGTAAAGAAATACGAGTGTAACTTTAATAAAATATGAGGGTAAATCTGAAAAATGCGTGTAAATATAAAGAAATATGAGTGTAAATGTAAAGAAATACGAGTGTAAATGTAAAGAAATAAGTGTAAATCTGAAAAATGATTGCAAGTCTAATGAAATACGAGTATAACTTTAATAGAGTACGATATTAATTACGAAATCTGAAAACAAAAATATCAAGACGAATATTAACGAGACGAGATTTAAAAAAATATATAACAAAACGATATTTACAATATAAAAATATAAAATAAGATCTAAAAAACTACAATAACCCACCATAATAACAAATTAACAACCACCAAAAAATTAAAGGAAATTAGATCCTATTAATCTGAAAACCAAAAAAAGAAAAAAAAAAATATTGTTAAAACAGTCGATATAGAAGAAGAACAAACAACAATGACAATTTTTATTAGAATCTGAAAAATGAAAACCCATTTATAAAAACTAGATCTCAAAAAAAAAAAAAAAAAGATGAGAAGGATGGAGGCGGCACTCAGCAGGCGTGAGGGCGGCGTGGTGACTTAGTGTGGCGGTTTTCTTCCCAAATCTGAAAAAAAAAAAGAAGAGAGTGGCGGTTTTTGGTGGGTGTTGTGGCGGTTTTTGGTGGGTTTTTGGTAGGACGACGGGGTGGCGAGGAGAGGTGGTGGTGGTGGTGAGATCAGAAAGGTGGAAGTGACGGTTGTGGCTGGTGAAGTGCGTCGTGCGTGGTGATTGTCGGTTTATGGTGGTGGTGGTGGTTGGAGAATGAAAATAGTAGGTTGTCGGGGTTGTCGGGTTGCAGATCTGGGACGGTTGTGGTGGCGGCAGTGTGAGTGGGGGGGTCGTGAGTCGGGTGGTGGTTGTCGGTTTATGGTGCTGGTGGTGGTTGGAGAACGAAAATAGGAGGTTGACGGGTTGCAGATCTGGGACGGTTGTGGTGGCGGCAGTGTGAGTGGGAGGTGGTGGTTGGGTCGGGTGGTGGTAGTGAAGTGGAGGGTGGTCGGGTGGTTGAAGAGAGGGAGGGTGGATTTATTTGTTTTTTTTGATGATTTTTTTGTGTTTTTTTTTTGGGAGGATTTTTTTTGGGATTTTAGAGAGAAGAGAGGAAATGAAATTGTGTGGGATGAGAGAGAAATGGATTAGTGGAAACTATATATATTAGTGTTCCGGGTGTAATTCCAGAGCAGATATTTGTTACCACCCGTGGCTTTGTAGAATGATGTCCTTGCTTGAATCCTCCTTGCGGTCTCCTGAAACGATGAACAAACTGAGGGCTCGGCTTTGACCGAGCGTACTCACTCCGACGCTCAAGTCAGTAAACTTAAAGGATTAAGTATGTGTTGCTTGGCTAAGTATATTGTAGAGAGATAAGGAAGATAATACCAGATGAATAGTGATTCTTAGGTTAATTTGTGGATCCTTTCCTCAATGAAGGTTGAGGAGTATTTATAGACTTTCATCTTTTGTCACGTAGTTGCCAAGTGGCTAGCAGCTGGAAAGACTGTTCTACCCTCGGCCGATGGACCTATGGCAGGCCGACCGAGGGGTCTTGGATATGAGTACGCGGATATGCGTCCCGGCTGGCTGGTTGCCAGGCCGAGACCCCAGGTGACAGGCCGATTGGTTGCATCGGCTAGACTGTCTAAGTCGTTGACTTTGCTGTGGATATCTTTGACCTTGCTCAATGTGTTGACTTGGTCAGTGGTGCAGAATATGCCCCATCAATTTGCCCCCAGCGTAGACTATGCCGTGGTATGGGCTCCGATGTATGTTGAGCGTATATTCTGCGTAAGTATTTTGCAAAAATTTTCTGTGTCGGCCTCTTCTGATGCATCGGCTTCTTTTACCTCGGCCTCGGCCTGGTTCTTATTAGGCCGTACCATATCCCCCCTCCACATGGATGTGTAAAGGGGCATCCGATGTGGAAAAGAGAGTGATGCAGGCCGTGACCAGGGTTGAGAGTGCCGGTTGTTTTTGATTGCCCCCGGCCGGTGCTACCTAGCTTGGTTGATCATGTGGCCGGCGGAGAGCAGGTACCTAGGAATTTGTTGAGGAAGATGAATAGGCGAAGGGATGTGAATGGGCGTGTTGAAGACGCTTGGTCACTGTTGCATTGATTGACGTTCAACTGTTGCAACGATTGACATTCCGTGGTTGCATGTTCGACACGTGTCTGTTCGCTGATTGGCTGACGCTTCATGGGCTGTGCCCTGATTGGTCCTTCTTCATGGGCTTTTCCCTATAAATAGGGCAGTTATTCCGTGATTTTGGCCACCAATTTCGTTTTCTCAAATTTTCTCTAAAATCTTCATCTTTCTAAACTTTCAAGGGCCTCCTTTTCTTCCGATCTTCAGAGTCTTTAATCCGGCGAGTGTTTTTTTCTTTAAGGTAAACAAACAAACTTTTTCACTTCTTATTTTGTTACGTAATCATCGCTATCATGTCTTCTGCTGATGCCGGGACCAGTACCTCTGCGCCGGGGGGTTCCCCGTCGCGTCTTGATGAGGAGGGGATACTAGATGCCATCCCGATAAGATTTGGGGGCCCTAGGTCTCCTTCTCCCGTAGTCGATCAACCAATTTTAGAGGAATGGGGGGATGAGGATGATGATGCCGATGATGATGAGAGGACTCCTTCTGATGGTGAGAGGCAGTCTATCCCGGATCATGGCGTGGCCTGCACGACTGGTCTTGATCGTGTCTGGTCCAATAAATTCGCCGGCTGCTCCGGTGTGACTCTTTTCGGGGGTCATTTCTTTTTCGGTGAGGGGTATAAAATTGTTATCCCTGAGGAGGGTCAGGCGATCTGTTGCCCTCCCCCGGGTCATATCGGCGTATATATCAGGCACCTGGAGTATGGGCTCCGGTTTCCTTTGAACGAACACGTCGCGGCCATTATCAAAGCTATGAACGTTGTCGTGGCCCAACTGCATCCGTTGGCCATGAGGACGATAGTCGGCTTTGTGTGGCTCTGTCTCTTTAAGGGGGAGACCCCTACGGTTAACTTATTCCGCCGACTCCATAGTCTTCGGTCGTCAATCGCCGGTAAAGTGGGGTGGTATAGCGTGCAGACGGAGCCAGGCTATGTCTCTGTGAACAAGCTTACTTCTTGCAAAGACTGGCAACGGCGATGGGTGTACGTCCAAGTGCCGGAGGACTACCCATTGCCTCGGTCTTTCCAGAGCCCTGTTTACTTACGGTGTGAGAACCGAGAAGAGTATGAGGAATGTATCTCCCAGGGTAAGGCAAAGATGGATGCTTCGATGGTCCCTCTTACTGCGGATGAGCGCGGGCGTCTGTTGTTCGATCTTTGGGAAGGGATGGCTGCCCCCGACTCAGATTATTCTTCAAGATGAACTGCTTTGCCGCGTCGGCCTCATACCGGCCCTCAACCAGGGTGAGTGGGGTCGGTGTGAGGCCCATCTTTGCCTGTTATGTTCCTGTTTTGGAGCTTTGTTTTACTTCTCGTGTAACTTTTGTTTGATTTCTTGCAGATCGGTTTGGCCAGGATCTGTCTGAGAGGACCTTGAAGAGGTTAGGGCTTGACAAGGACGGGAAGGTCGTTCAGCGGCATTCTACGGCTGACTTTCGTGATCGTAGACTGGCTCCCAACGAACTCATGGACAAGCAGACGAGGGCGTTGGATCCGGAGGCGGCCCAAGCACGGGTTCTCGGAGGCGTGCCGAAGAGATCAAAGAAGGCAGCGTCCAAGTTGGTAGCGGCGTCAGTGTCCACTCCCTCCTCGACCCCAGTGGTGCAGAAGGATCATGTGGAGGTTATCGACATCACTGACAAGGTGGTGACCGTTGCTAAGGATCCTTCTCCTCAAAAGAAGAGAAAAGGGGCGCCGTCTGCTTCCACCGTTGCCGGGGAGAAGCCTACTTCAGCCGGCCCTCCAACTAAGAAGGTCCAAACTGGTACGGATCTAACTTGTGGTTCAGATTTAGCCATTTCGTTGGACATTCCTGATGACAGGCTTTCTGACGTGTCAATGCATGGTGACATGGACGCTCTGTGTAAATTTTTTGTAGATCCACCATCGGCAGCAGCCGTTCTCACTGAACGGCAATTAGGGAAGCAGCCTGAGAAGGTTATTGAGAAGGCGGGTGATAGAAATGTCACCGTTGACTCCTCAGCTCAGAAGATTCCTCCCACCGAGCTTGTGGCAGAGGGTGTGAAAATATATAAGAGGCTGGCGAAGTGGACCCAACTAGCCGGCTCCCACATCATGGAGCAGGAGAAGGCCGTGGCCCAAACTGGGCCGCTGATCGCAAAGCTTAAGCTTGATCTCTCTGCTGCGAAGGGGAAGCGGGAAGGCTAAGCGGGATCTCCTTGCCGAGAAGCGTGTGGAGGAAGCTGAGAAGCGGCTAGTGGCCGAGAGGGCCAAAGTTGAGGATGCTGATGCCGCCACTGCCAAGATGATGGGGGAGCGGGACAGGTATAGGGGCGCTTACGACGCCGTGGTTGCCAAGAGGGAAGAGTGGTAGGGTTTGTTCCAGAACCAGGCGGAGGCGCTCAGGGACGCACAGGCTATCCTTTCTCAAAAGGAGAAGGATATTGAAATGCTTCAGGATGATCTCCTCCCTAAAATGTGCGTCCAATTCCGGGACCAGGCCGAGGAGGCGACCAGGGAGGCAATCAGAAAGCTCATCCCCGACGGCTCCTTTCCATGGGAAAAATTTGACCAGCTCCTGGATGAGATGGCTGATGCTGCGGAAAAAGCAGCTGCGGAGGAGGCAGAGGCGGCGAAGGCGGCTCAGATAGCTGAGGCCAAGGCGGCCTATGATGCAAAGGTGAAGGAGGCTGAGAGGCTAAAGGCGCTTGAAAACGTCGAGCCTTCTTCTGAGCCGGCCACCGAAGATCTTCTTTGCCTGCGATGGAGGGCGACAACGGGCATAGGGAGACGGGCGGTCGTCACCAGACTCACCCGGCATCTCGGATAGCTTTAGCTGTTCGGGGGCCAACTATTGAGCCTTTCCTCCCTGCCATCTTTTGGCGCTTCAAATGATATGTCTGTAATCTTTTGCTTTCCTTTTGCTTGCTTTGTTGTAAAAACTCTTGGTAGGTTGTGTTCAGGCTTATCCCTACGGGGACGGCCGTCATCTGTATTCCCCTTTCAATTATTTTTAACGAAGTTTGTCTTATTGGCCTTTACTTGTCCTCTTGCGTTATTAATTGAGGGCCTTCGTTTTTACCTTCGGTATGACCGAGGCAGTTTGAATACATATCTCAACTATGTTTAACGTCTTTAGCGTATCGACCGATGTGTCCCCGTCGCTCTCGGCTCTGGCCAAGGTAATCGGGTTTACGGCTCGATAGCGTTTCTTCTAGCATATCGGTCATTGTGTCCCCGTCGCTCTCGGCATTTAGCCGAGGTAATCGGGGTTATGGCTCGATAGCGTTTCTTCTAGCGTACCGGTCATTGTGTCCCCGTCGCTCTCGGCATTAGCCGAGGTAATCGGGGTTATGGCTCGACAGCGTTTCTTCTAGCGTATCGGTCATTGTGTCCCCGTCGCTCTCGGCATTAGCCGAGGTAATCGGGGTTATGGCTCGACAGCGTTTCTTCTAGCGTATCGGTCATTGTGTCCCCGTCGCTCTCGGCATTAGCCGAGGTAATCGGGGTTATGGCTCGACAACGTTTCTTCTAGCGTATCGGTCATTGTGTCCCCGTCGCTCTCGGCATTAGCCGAGGTAATCGGGGTTATGGCTCGACAGCGTTTCTTCTAGCGTATCGGTCATTGTGTCCCCGTCGCTCTCGGCATTAGCCGAGGTAATCGGGGTTATGGCTCGACAGCGTTTCTTCTAGCGTATCGGTCATTGTGTCCCCGTCGCTCTCGGCATTAGCCGAGGTAATCGGGGTTATGGCTCGACAGCGTTTCTTCTAGCATATCGGTCATTGTGTCCCCGTCGCTCTCGGCATTAGCCGAGGTAATCGGGGTTATGGCTCGACAGCGTTTCTTCTCTTTGGGTGGCAATTATGGAGGGGACAAGCACTTGGATGGAAAACTTGGGTGATTCTTCATTTATGATCACGCGTTGGGGTGTCCACATTGGGTTTTGGACACCTCCGCCGCTATACAAAGTACTTTCTTAAGTTGTCGGTGTTCCAATGGCTCATCAAAGGCACACCCTCCATGTCTGTCAGCCGGTATGTACCCGACCTCATTTCTTCAACCACTTTGTAGGGACCCTCCCAGTTGGCCGTCAGTTTACCATGAATATTTCCTTTGTTGGTGGCGGCCGACTTTCTTAGGACTAGATCTCCTACTTTTAAGTCCCTCTTGTGGACTCTTCGGTTGTAGGCTCTTCTCATCCGGTTTTGGTATACTGCCAAGTTGAGGCGTGCTGTATCTCGGCTTTCTTCGACCAGGTCCAGGGAGGCTTTCAGGCCTTCCTCATTTTCGATCAAGGTTAAAAGTAGCCGTTCGAATGTTGGCACCGTTGCTTCAATTGGTAGGATCGCCGGATCCGTAGATTAAGTGGAAAGGAGTGTACCCCGTTGCTTCCTTCTCCGTGGTCCGTAGGGACCACAGGACGCCGGGTAGTTCATCGGCCCATCTTCCTTTAAGGTCTTCCACTGTCTTCTTCAAACCGTTGAGGATCGTTTTATTGGTCGCCTCGCTTTGTCCGTTGCTCTGTGGGTGGCAGACTGAGGAGTATGCAAACTTGATGCCAAGCTCTTCTAACCAGTTCATTATCAGGTCACTCCAAAACTCTCGGCCGTGGTCAAATACCATGACTTGGGGCAATCCAAAACGGGTTATAACATTTTCCCAGATTACCTTTCGACGGCGGCATTTGTGGTCTTCGCCGATCGCTACGACTTCAACCCATTTGGTGAAGTAATCAACGGCGACGATCAAGAACTTCCTCCCTCCGGAGGCCGTTGGAAACGGCCCAAGCATATCCATCCCCCACTGTGCGAAAGGAAGGGGGCTAAGCACCGGTTGTAGGTCTCGGGAAGGAGCATGTATCACCGGGGCATGCATCTTGCAGTTTGTGCACTTCTTGGTTTTCGTTCTGGAGTCTTGAAGCATGGTGGGCCAGAAGTAGCCGGCTCGGAGAGCTTTGTGGGCTAGAGTTCTTGCCCCCATGTGGTGTCCGCATATGCCCTCGTGAATCTCTGTCAGTATTAGCTCTGCGTCGGCTGGACCGACACATTTCAAGAGTGGTCTTATTACGGACCTTCTGTATAGTTCCCCTTCGAATACCAAGTACCTGGCGGCGATCCTTTTTATCTTGGCCGAGAGATTGCGATCCTCCGGCAACTCGCTCGTAACTTTGTATTTCATTATCGGAGTCATCCACGTTGTCTCGGTCTCTACGTTGCCCACCATGCCGACAGCCTCAGTGATACTCTTCGTATTCCTGATGTCTACCAGCACGGTTCGGCTGATATTCTTGATGGTTGAGCTGGCAAGTTTTGAGAGAGCGTCGGCCCGGTTGTTCTCAGATTTGGGAACGCATTGGATTTGGAAGGATTTCAATTTTGCTATGTCAGCTTTTACTCTTTCCAGGTATCTCACCATCCCGTCGTCCCGAGCCTCAAACTCTCCTCTAATTTGGTTAGTAACCAACAGTGAGTCTGTTTTTAACACAATGTGTTCTGCTCCGGCAGCCCTAGCTAGTTCGACTCCGGTTATCACCGCCTCGTATTCGGACTCGTTGTTCGAGGCCGAGAAGGTAAATTTCAAGGCATATTCAAACTCGTCCCCGTTTGGGCTGATGATAAGGATGCCGGCTCCCGAGCTGTTCGTCGTGGAGGAGCCGTCGGTGTAAACCTCCCATACACCTGGGTTTGGTTCTTCTTGATATGTGCATTCGGCCAGGAAATCTGCAAGTGCTTGCCCCTTTATCGAAGGCCTTGGTTTGTACTGAATGCCGAAGCCAGAGAGTTCCACTGCCCATTTGATAAGCCTACCGGATTGTTCGAATTTTTCCAAAGCTTTTTCCAATGGCTGGTCGGTTAGGACCGTCACGGGATGTGCGTCGAAGTAGGGTTTTAACTTCCTTGCGGCAACAACGACGGCGAAAGCCGCTTTTTCAATTAGTGGGTAATTTCTCTCGGCGGGCAAAGCGGTGTATGGTGACAAAGTAGATTGGGTGTTCTTTGTTTGTCTTCTTCCCCGATGATCACAAGACCGACCGTGGCCGAGGTAATCGCTATGTACGGGTATAGCGTCTCCCCCAAGATCGGCACCGGGACAGAGTTGGGAGAGTCTGAAGATGAGCTTTCAGTTGTTTGAAATCCGTGCTCTGTTCCTCCCCCCAGCTGAAGTCTTTATTCCCTTTCAACACTTTGAAGAATGGGGTGCTCTTGTCGGCTGACCGAGAGATGAAACGGGCGAGAGCCGCCATTCTCCCGGTCAGCATCATAACCTCCTTTCGATTCCTTGGTTCCGGCAGGTCTAGGATTGCTCGGACTTTGTCTGGATTGGCATCGATGCCTCTGGCACTGACAAGTACACCGAGGAATTTACCTGCCCGGACACCGAAGTTGCATTTCATTGGGTTGAGCTTCATCTTGTATTTCCTTAGTGAACAGAATGTCTCGTGTAGGTCGGCAGGTGTGCTCATTTTGCCGCGGACTTGCTTTTCACAATAGCATCGTCGACGTAAGCCTCAATGTTTCGCCCTTTTTGACTTTGGAACACTTTGTCCACCAGTCTTGTATACGTTGCACCGGCGTTCTTCAAACCAAACGGCATCATTTTGTACATGTATGTGCCGTTAGCAGTGATGAATGCGCATTTAGGCATGTCTTCCTCAGCCATGAATACCTGGTGATACCCCGAGAAGGCGTCCAGCAGGCTCAGCATGGTATAGCCTGCCGTGGCGTCGATTAAGCTATCTATCCGAGGCAACGGGTAACAATCTTTGGGGCATGCTTTATTAAGATTGGTAAAATCTACGCACATTCTCCATGCCCCCGATGATTTTCTCACCATCACAACATTGGCTAACCACTCAGGATAAGTGCAAGGCATAATAAAGCCTGCCGTAAGCAGTTTATCCACCTCGGCTTTGATGGCCTCATCTTTCTCGGCTGAGGAGTTTCTCATTCTTTGCTTGACAGGGCGAGCGGTGGGGAGTACATTTAGCTTGTGAATAATCACCTCCCGGCTCACGCCTGGCATCTCGGCCGCTGAGTAGGCGAAGACGTCTTTGTTCTTTCTCAGCAGGTCCAGGAGAGCGGCCCTGAATCCTGGTTCCAGGTTGACACCGATAGTCACGGTGCGACCTGGGTCAATTTCCACTTCTTCAGTCTCGGCTCCCTCGACCATGCCGACGGAGTTATCCATGCGTTCGCCCCCCTGTTGCAAGGATGGGCTCTTCCCCTTCTCTGACTCCTTCGCCACTTTGAAGGATTGCATGTTGCATCCTCTGGCAGATACTTGGACATTGACTACTTCACCCCTCTCGTTCTTTGAGACGAGTTTATGCGCTTCCCCCCGGTCCGAGACATACATCAATGTCAGGGCCCGGATGGACATCACCGCGTCGGCCTCACTCAGAGTGACTCGGCCTATGAGGACGTTATAGGCAGACGAACCGTCAATGACCACGAACTCGGACATAACGTTCTTGGCCGCACTTCCCTCGCCGAACATTACGGCAACCCGATTGTCCCCGGGGTACAGTAGGCCCCAGGAAAAAGTCGTACAACGGGCTGGTGCAGGGGGTCAAGTCTTCGACCTTCAGACCGAGGCTAAGAAAGCATTCTCCGTACATGATGTTTGTGTAGGCGCCTGTGTCAATTAGGCACCTCTTCACCAAGTGGTTGGCTATGTCCAGGTGGACTGTAAGCGGGTCGCTGTGAGGAGCGACGACTCCGTCGTAGTCCTTCTTCCCAATGGTCATATCGGGGATATTGGAAGCGGGGGTCGCTGTGTTGGGCACAAAGTTGATGGCCTGATATAGTTCGTTCAGGTGCCGTTTGTGCCCATGAGCGGGCCCACCGTTCTCGTTGCCCCCGATGACAACATTGATTACTCCTACCCGTTCTAAGACGGATTTCTTATTTGACCTGCCGGCATCTGTTTTTTGGCCTCTGGCAACGTATTTGCCTAGGCTCCCCTTCCGGATTAGTTCCTCAATGGCATTTTTCAGGTGCCGACAGTCGTTTGTTAAGTGGCCGGTGTGGCCGTGATACTCGCAGTACTGGCTCGTGTCACCGTCACCCCTCGGCTTAGGGGGCCTTTCCCACTTCTGACCCTCGTTTTTGCTCAGGGTGAAGACCTCGGCGGCGGATACGACCAGGGGGGTGTGATTATTGTACTGTTTCCTGGCGGACTTGTCGGACCGTGACCTATTATCGTCGCGGCGTCTTTCATCCGGGTTGTCCTCCCGGTGGCTCTTCTTCTCTGAGTACCCAGCCTCGCTGTGGCCCACCCAGGTTTTGTGGTAGTCTTCCACCTTGATGGCCTGGTCGGCCATCTTCCTGGCGGCATCCAGGCCCAAACCCCCGTACTTGATGAGCTCGTCTTTTAAGACTCCCTTTGGGAGGCCTTTCATCAGTGCGAAAGCCGCCAGTTCGGGGTTGATCTCCCGAATCTGCTGAACCTTGCCGTCGAACCTCTTCACATAGCTTCGTAGAGATTCGCCCTCCTCTTGTTTGATAGTTAGGAGGTCCGACGTCTCCACGGCCCTCCTTTTGTTGCAAGAGTACTGGGCTACAGACGGCGCCAATTGTTCCGGGTGTAATTCCAGAGCAGATATTTGTTACCACCCGTGGCTTTGTAGAATGATGTCCTTGCTTGAATCCTCCTTGCGGTCTCCTGAAACGATGAACAAACTGAGGGCTCGGCTTTGGCCGAGCGTACTCACTCCGACGCTCAAGTCAGTAAACTTAAAGGATTAAGTATGTGTTGCTTGGCTAAGTATATTGTAGAGAGATAAGGAAGATAATACCAGATGAATAGTGATTCTTAGGTTAATTTGTGGATCCTTTCCTCAATGAAGGTTGAGGAGTATTTATAGACTTTCACCTTTTGTCACGTAGTGGCCAAGTGGCCAAGTGGCTAGCAGCTGGAAAGACCGTTCTACCCTCGGCCGATGGACCTATGGCAGGCCGACCGAGGGGTCTTGGATATGAGTACGCGGATATGCGTCCCGGCTGGCTGGTTGCCAGGCCGAGACCCCAGGTGACAGGCCGATTGGTTGCATCGGCTAGACTGTCTAAGTCGTTGACTTTGCTGTGGATATCTTTGACCTTGCTCAATGTGTTGACTTGGTCAGTGGTGCAGAATATGCCCCATCAATTAGATTAGCAGTTAATTAGGTTGAATTAGTAATTAATTGTGTGATTATGAGAAAGAGTGTTAAATACTTACTAATGACCCCGAGTGTAAATGTAACCTTAGCCCTCTATCTTCCTCGTTCAATGGCTTGGATGGGGACTTATGGACTCAATGAAAAAAGGTGGACTCACTAGATCTCTTCTCTCTCTCTCTCTCTCTCTCTCTCTCTATATATATATATATATATATGTTTTTCATATTATGTTTACTCTCTTACTTGCTTTGTACCGTTGTCCCAAACATTCGTAAATCACTATTCTTGCACCTAATTCTCACGTCGTATTAATAGTTTCGAATATGAGCCCAAAGTGTACTCCTTCCCGAAGTTCTTGATTGTCTTTATGAAAATGAGTTAAAAATCTTAATTGGGAAAGAAAAGGAGAAATTCACTTAGGTTAA
Source organism: Silene latifolia (assembly GCF_048544455.1). Classification (NCBI taxonomy): domain Eukaryota; kingdom Viridiplantae; phylum Streptophyta; class Magnoliopsida; order Caryophyllales; family Caryophyllaceae; genus Silene; species Silene latifolia. The sequence continues at coordinate 46,973,428 of NC_133526.1, read as the reverse complement.
CAAATGTGATTCACTTATCTAAGTATGCAACCATCGATGAAAAATGAAAAAAATTGAGCCGCCGACGTTTCTAAAAAAAAAGGCAAAAATAATTATGAATAGAGTGAGAAATGTATGTGGTATTATATGTCAAAAATTTCTAAGTTGATTGCAAATCATATATGTAACCACTAAATCATATTAATTTTGAGGGCGCATCAAATTATATGGTTCTCCATACGAAACATAGTCATGCGACTGGTACATTTATTTTTTATTTATTAGAGTAAACTTTTGAGGTTAAGCATATATATCATCATCTCTATATATTCATAACTATCTTAATTCAATTGTCTGGCCGTGATTGCAAGTCATCTTTCACCGTCTTTTATTTTTGACGAATCTGATAATTTATATAACACGCGATATCTTTTATATAAAACCATTATTTTAATAGCCCTTAATATATCATAAAATATGAATAGTTTAAAAATATTTTTATTAACATTCGATATATTGTCTGATAGTCAATAATTTTTACGTGAAACAAAATTTTAAATATAAATTTAATTTGAACATGAATAATTTAGTATTAAATTTCATAATAAAAATTGATTACTAAATTATCTTAAGTCATTGTTAACACATTTGATCCTCCATGTATCATTATAATTATTATTAAGAGTTCTTGTAATTAGGAAAAAAAATGTACAACAAATTTCATATAAAACCGTTTTAGATATAAGTTGATGAAAATGATACAATAGCTATAAAATCGCTTAGTAACAAACATACCAAAATATTTGAGCACATCTTATTTAGAGGAAGGTAAATAGTAATGTCTGGCATACAACCAACGCTTAAGTACTATTACCGTTTAATACTTTTCAATTCCTTTAATCCTTTATATATATAGCCTTTTGATTTGCCGATAATAGATTAAGATATATTTACTTATTTTTGGTAAATACATGTATAAAGAATCCATAATATATGAATTTGACATAGATAATTTTTAAATTGCACTTCTTAGGCAATATAATAATAATTATTATTATATTTCAACAAATATCTGTGAGATTGCATGGAGAATCTAATATTAAGAGCAATGTTTGACGGGAAAAAATTATTGTTAGAGTGACACGTGTCCAATGGTTCTTGTATTATACTTATATATAGATAGATAGATATAGATATAGATATATAGATATAGATATATAGATATATAGATAGATATAGATATATAGATTGATATAGATAGATAGATAGATATATAGATATATAGATATACAGATATAGATATAGATAGATGTTCCTTTAGTGAATTTTCAAAATGTACTTTAATAATTTACATGAAGTATTATTTTACACTATATTGAACATTTAGAACTAATAACAGAATGTTTAAACGATATTATTTGATTATAATCAAGAGGATTCGAGTGAAATCAATCAATGTAGTATCTTAGAAATATTACATATTAAATTGAAATGATTCGCGTTCCTCTTTAACATGAAATTCTAGGACAAACATCACAATATATAATTAAAATAACTTTTATTGTATCAATTTTCCTAAAATGTGCCTTAACATGGAAAATTTTATGATAAATATTATGGAAAATTAAAATAATAAAACGCTTTTTCAAATTCCAATGCATTATTTATTATCAAATTTTGCATTTCAACATACTTTATCCCATTCAAACCAAAAGTAAAACTTCTCCAATATATATAAGGAGTATTATATTGAAGTAATATCTCATAACATGAAATGTTAACTTTAGTTGAGATGATAGAGAGTATATTCTTAGCCTTAACGCCCTTAAGGCACATCCCAGAAAACCCGTTAATTTATCTTAATAATATAGTCGGTAATTAGACTAGAATTTGGAAGGAGGCGATGCATGCTAACAGGAGGTTGACTTTAACAAAGCGCGTACTTAAATTTACTGCTAAATGAGTGGATCTAAGGTTCAATAACATGGAAGTGTGACAGGGTTATAGTATCATTAAAAACACAAATTCTCATTATAGACGGACACTATCCGTCTATACGTATAGATGGATATCATTTTTCCTCACAAAATACCCATTTGCCATAAAGTGGGAAGTACATGGGGGTGCCCTACCTTGTCCCCCTACCCATTTTATTAGAGGTCTTTACCCGTCTGTTCGCCCCACCCGTCTATACCAAGACCTATTTAGGAAGAATCTATACAACTAACTCACTGAATTATTGTCCATGACCATCCGCGTTTAATTGCCTGAGCTATGACCAAAACTATACACACTTGTAAAGGCCGTCTTTTTTAATAAAAATCATTCGTATGAATGCAAATTTATTTATTTGACAATGCACTTTTTAAAAAACAAAACTTGCATGAGAGGGTTGACTAATGACTATATTAGGCTTACGTCTCCTTTGACGATAGACCAAGTTATATTTAAGTCCCACTTTATTCAGAATTTAAAGAAAAAGCTGTTAATGTTGATAAACAATGCCTACTTTATTTGATGAAGAAGCGAGTATTCCGTACCATAAGTCCGTAACCGAGTATTACGAAATACAAAATGATAGTCAGATTCGTCACCACAAGTCGGTGACTATTGTAAAACTTCAATCCACAATTAATCATATGATAGGTGACCTGTGACCATAGTCTAAAGGTCTACTCTATATACTTCCTCCATTCAACTCCACTTTACCTATTTCCATTTTCTACACTATTCACAAATGCACATTTAATTTCGATTTTCTCTCAATACATACGTGAAAATATATTCATATGGGACCTTGTTTGATTCGTCTTTACGAGTACATTAAAAATATCTAACTTTTATAATTTTTGTAAATACATAGCTATCAATATTTACCGCGTAAAACACGCGTTGACAAACGTGAAAAAGTAAGGTGGTAGAGTGGAGTTTAATGGAGGAAGTATATGTTTCTGTCTTCATTTAATTCCAAATGGTACTTATCACTTTTTCATGTTAGGCAACATGAGTTTTACTTTATAAATATATTTAGTTATACATTTGTAAAAATTATAAAAGTTTGATATTTTAAATGCACTCCTAAAAACGAATAAAACAAGATCCCACATGAATATATTTTATCTTATATATTGGGAAGAAATGAGAAGACTCTTCTTACTTGTAAATAGTGTACAAAAAAGATAACTACCATTTGGAGTTGAATAGAGGGAGTAGTATAATAAATCTTACTAGTATTGGTGCCCGGCTTCGCCCGGGCTACCTCTACTTAGCATTAATTTTTTTTTTCATTAAATAAAATTACTTAAAGTTGCATAACCCATAAATTTACCATTATATATTTTTCTATGACATATCCTAAAATTAGGATGAAGTAAATTTTGAGACAAATTCACTACTTCCGCTATTAATATTTTACTCTTATTAATGAAACAATAGTAATAACATTTAACTACTTGCCCGTAATCATTGTTGCTTTCACTACTCTCGCCGTAATTATTGTTACTGTCTGCCGCATTAATATTGATAATTTCACTACTCCCCCCCGTAATTATTGTTACTTTCACCATTGCCGCAGTAATATTGATTATTTCACTACTCCCGTTGTTGTTTCTACCACTTTCACTAATCTCGCTGATAATATTGTTATTTTAGTATTCAAATGAGTGATTACTATCATATTAATCAATACTATATATTAAATCTAGAAACCAAGGGATATTATGGAATCTAATTTGAATTATAACCTACTTATATTATATTTTTGTATGTTAAATAATTAATATCTCTTTACATCTAATAAACTATAAAGTTTAATAAGATTGCATAGATTTTAATTTTAATATATAATTTAATGATGATAATAATTAATACCATAAGTGTGCATGTTTATACTAATTAATTATTTTATTTTAAGGAAATTGGCCATCTTCTAGTCTTCTATAAATATTTAGGAAAATTACCAAGCATCTCCTTTCTTTTAGTTTCCTTGAAATTGACCATCTTAATTAATTATTTTATTTTAAGGAAATTGACCATATTAATTAAATATTTTATTTTAAATAAATTCACCATATTTTAGTCTCTTATAAATGTTTAGGAAAATTACCAAGCTTCTATATAATTTAATTTTAACCAAAACTATATAATATTTGCAGTGAGATTCCTTAATCGGGTCCATCACACGGTGCTAGTGATTTAAAACTATATAGTATAATTAATTTGTATAAGTTTCTTTAATTACATTGAAGTCCCTTGGTTTCTGGATTTAATACTCCCTCCTATTCACAATAAACCTCCCATTTCATTTTGACACAAAAATTAAGAAAACACACTACCCCACCATATAAATAAATTTGAACCACACAAATACACTACTCCCCTATACAATTAAATTTGGACCACACAAACATTTACCAAAAAAGAAAATAGGGAAGTTATTGTGAATAGACGGAAATGGAAATAGGGAGGTTTATCTTGAATAAGAGGGAGTATATAGTATTGATGTGTGATTGTTATAAGCTTATGACCTTTCATAATCTTTTTTACATTTGCAATTTGTGAGAGGTTAAAAGCTTGTGACAAAAAATAAACGTTACAAATGAGAATTTGGGATGTTAATACTCCACCTGTCCCGGTCAATAGTTTACAATCTCCTAATTAAGGTGCATCAGAAAATAGTTTATCCTTTCGTTTTCTGGTAAATAAACCAACTCATGTCGTAGGGACCATAACATTTCCAAATCAAATCAAGTTGATTTTCATTTTTTAATAGTTATAAACGCATTCATCTCTAATTAACTTAATAATCGTGTATAAAACAATTATAAACCATTGACCGAGACAGTATGGGTATCTATTTAGGCCCGCGTTTTGTTACTTAATTTATTTTTTATGAGTTCAGTTTAATTTAGTTTAGTTTAATTTAAATTTATTTAGTCCAGTTCAAAATAATAATAATAATTATTATTAGTTTATTGTTACTACTACTTAAACCTCTCAAACAGATCAAACAGGCGGGTTAAGGGTTCAGGTAAAGTACGCGTAGGCTCTATTTCGAGTTTGTAAAATACGGGTTTGTACGAATCAGGTTTCGAGTTAGAAACGAGTCTGATTAACACCTTTTTACAAGTGTATATTTTCTTTAATTTTAATTACACATATAATTATTCTTAATTTTTTAATTATCTAGTTAATACGGAGTATATGATATTGGTAAGAGTAAGCATTTTTTGCTTAATATATTCAATATCACAACACCATACGAAATATTGGATTAATCGACTGTTACACTTACATGACCAGCAGTGACTATATTTATATGATATTCATTTGAGTAATTAACCATGTGATAAAACTATGCTTTAAGATAAATATAAGCATATTTTATTCCAAACGTTATAAAATTCAAATTATTTTTATCATTTTATATTATTTTTTTTTGTTTTAAATCAAAATTTCAATAAATTTACCTATTTTGGGTTGGGTCATGGGTTTTGCGGGTCTTGACCCTAAATGTGCGGGTTATTATTGGATCGGGTTGTCTACGGGTTTGGGTTGAAAAGAGCGGGTTATTTTCAAGCGGGGTTCGGCCGGTTTTTCGAACTACTACTACTACTACTACTACTACTACTACTACTACTACTACTACTACTACTACTACTAACAACAACAACAACAACAACAACAACAACAACAACAACAACAACAACAACAACAACAACAACAATCGAGTAGGCTTTTTTGGCCTACGGAAATCGCAGGAACAGGCTTCCTGGTGTCCCCCCTATTGCTAGGTCGCTGCGTGGTGTCAAAGTCCTTGGTGGCCCTGTGAGTGTGTGCCATGATTTCAGTAGTGAGCTTGTGGTGAGGAGAGTGACTAGGACCATCGAGCTTATGGATTCCGTCGCTATGATTGATGATCCGCAGTGCGATTTGCTGTTGCTCCGGGCTTGTATTGGTATTTCGAAACTTTATTTTGCTTTACGTACTTGTTCACCTTCTGTTTTTGAGTCGGCTAAGTTTTTCTTTGACACGACGCTCCGTTCTCATTTGGAACGTATTGATACTGCGCCTGGTCCTGGTTTTGATGACTGGCAGTGGCGGATTGCCACTCTCTCATTTACATTTGGAGGTCTTGGTGTGTATGTCGTTGGAGATGTTCTGCATTATGCTTTTTTGGCATCTCGATTGCAGTCTGCTAAGTTGCAGGCTAAGCTCCTTCGGACCTCTAATGTCATGGCTCTTGGATCTACTTTTAATGCGGCTTTGGGTGTGTTTAATGAAGTTACGGGTTCTGACCTTATGCGCAATCCTAGTGAGATCGTTGCCCCCAAACTTATGAAGAAGTTGGCAGAAATACATTTCACGAGGGTTGTTGCTACTACATAATCAGTTTTCTCTTTGACTCCTCGACAGGTTGCGTTGTGGAGGTTCCAGCAGGGTGGACACGCTTATGATTGGCTACATGCGGCCTCTATTTATGGGTTGGGGCAGACTATGAACGGTAGGTCCTAACGTTGTGTACTTAGCTATCGATTGGGTATTCCTTTGTTTTCGCTGCCTGGGCCGTGCTGTGCTTGCTCTCGGATCTTTGAGGGGGATATTTACGGGGATCATGCTGTGTCGTGTACTGATGTTGTTGGTATCAAACATCGACATAACCTTGTTTGCGACACCTGTAATACCCGGTAATTTGATAAGTATTTATAGGAAAAATTTACGTAATTCGAATAATTAATTAATGACATTTATAATAGTAATTGCAAATAAGACGGAATACTATAATAAAATAATAGATGAGTCCATAATATTGACCGAGGGGTTGACTTACACGGGATAAAGGAGTCTGACTCGGGAATTTTAATAATAATAATAATAATAATAATAATAATAATAATAATAATAATAATAATAATAATAATAATAATAATAATAATAATAATAATAATAATAATAATAATACAATTTATAATAGTAATAATAATAATAATAGTATATAACCTACTTTCCTGCTAATATCACTCCATAAGACCTATCTTATCACTATAAATTCACTATAAATAGATGACATGACCTAATAAGAAAGCTTATTTTCACATAAAGACATAATATCACATAAAAGAAAGAGAGGGAGAATAAGAAGGAGAAAAGCAACGGAATTTATCGTCTTCTATCGTCTCAAGGTAATGGTTTAAGACAGTCTCATGTATACACTTTGCTTTGTTATACTTGTTTACTAGAAAACCATATGACGAACTAAGACCGTCACCATGACCGTGGACCACCAGGGATTGACCAGAACCCACCGTTGACCACCAGGGACTACGGGTAAAGGGAGTTTCAGGCGGATTTTTATGGGTGGTTGTTATTGGGTTGTTTTACGTGTTAAGCATGGTTATAAGCCCATATTCAGTCGTGACTGACCTGGGATTGGTTGGGGTGATACCTAGGGTGACTTAGATCACTGTGGGTGGTCATGGATTGTCAAGGGTGGTGGTTCATGCGGTGGTTGACCGGAAATACGCGTTAAGGCATGGGTATTTGTTAAACACGATGAAACCATTTTATACGCGTTTTCCTTGACTTGTTGAACTCGAACTGGGTTTGGTTGGGTTCATGGTGATTAGTCAGTCCTATTGGTGGTGTTAGGGTGGTCGGAGGTGGTGATCGGTGCGGGTGTTGCCGAAATTTTGCAAAAACAGAGAAGAGTGTATTTGTTGTTGCTGTTGGTGTTAGGTGGTTATCGTGTGTTGTCGTGGTAGATAGTGGGACCACCGTGGGTCAAGGGAGACCACGGTGGTGGCCACGGGTTGTCACTGGTGGTGGTAAGAGTGGTATATGGGTTTTTGTGAGAGATTGTGTCGGGTTTGAAGGGGGTTGTTAGGGCGTGTTAGTTGAGGGTTCTAGGGGATGGTTGGTTGGTGATTAGTGGTTGTCGGGGTGCGTCGTGGTGCAGGCTAGTGGTGTCTAGGTGGAGAGGTGTCGGTGGTGGCTTGTGGAGTCGGATTTTGGCGGGTTAAGGAAGGGGTGTCAAACACGGTTAAAACTGTGTTACATGGGTTTTTGTGGGTTGTTGGTGTTTCACGGGTTACATGGGTTTGGGTATTAGGTTGATTAATTATAAAAGACGGGTTTGCGTAATATCGTACACGAGAAAGTAATTAATGTAAATAAATTATAATTGATTAAATTAATATAATGATAAATTGAATAATTAATAATTAAGTTATAAATATTAATTATCTATAGCTGACAGACTTGTTGAAGCGGGTTTTTGAATTATATTATATGAGATTATAATTAACGTAATTAATTAATTTATAATTAATGAAATTATTTGAATAAAGTATATAATTATTAATTATAATAATTACTTGTCTAGGTGATGGAGTTGTGAATCGAAGCTGTGTTAATTGGATTTCTATTTACTCAGATTGCTTTTATGGGATTTACTGTCGGGTAGGAATTACCTACTCAACTCATATTTTATTATTATGTGAATGTATATTGAATTGTGCTGGATGACGAGGTTAATGTTAATATTATGAATGAGTATTGGAGACGGAGCATTTGTGTATGCTAAATTGTTGACGGAGCCGTATAACTGGATTGTTAATGTTCATTGTTGTTGGTTATATATGGTGTGGTGCGATGGTTGTTCAGTTGAGCATAAGACGGAGTGTGTTACTGCCTGATGTGCATAACAAGTGATTGTTACTGCCAGTTGTGCATAGTAAGTAATTACTACTGCTAGAGATAGTTGTGCATAGTAAGTAATTACTACTGCCAGGTGAGCATGGTACGCAAGTACTACTGCTAGGGCAGAGCAACAAAAATGATTATCCGAATTGATCCGATATCCGATCTGTATCCGATCCGAAAAAGTGAATATCCGATCCGAAAAGCAGTTCGGATTAGATATCCGATCCGAAACTTTCGGATACGGATCAGATATTGGATATCAGCTCTCAAAATTTCGGATATCCGGTATCCGAACCAAAAGTAAAAAAACATTTATTTTGGTTGTTTGGGTGGATGTGGGTCTTTGTTTTTGACGTAATAAAGCCCATTCACCCAACCCAATACAAAACCCTAAAAATTCAATCCCTCAATCCCTCTTTACTTTGTTCCCCATCTGCCTCATTTATCTGCTTCCTCTCATCTCTGTCATCACTAACCACCATCTCCTCAGCATCTCACCCATCCAACCACCGACGGAGCAACAAAATCAACCATGAGCAGCAGCCAACTCCTCAATTTAGGCGCCATCGCTACTCCATCTTGCATCTGCAACCAGGAGAAGACTTGACTCCGTCGTCACCAGCAACAAGTCAACAAGTTGCCCTGTGTTCCACACGCCGACGCCGCATAAACCGAGCTCATCATCACCAATCGACCGAGCCCAGCAACTGCGGACCACCGGAGTTCAGCAATCGAATCACCATCCGTGTTGAGCATGTATTGATTGTTCATATTCAACAAACTTGAATATTTAGATTATAATTGATTAATGGTTTTGAATTCTAAAATTGATAATGAAAAAATTTGTTTTTTGGATATTAAAAGATAATGAAAATTATTGTTTTGAATTCTGAAATTGATTTTTTCAGATAGGTAACGGATATTCGGATATCTGATCCGAAATTTTCGGATACTAAAAATCGGATATCCGAATGTTTCGGATCAGATATCGGATAATGAAATTTGTGAGTTTCGGATACGGATATCCGATCTGAAAATGGTTTCGGATCAGATATCTGATACATACTCTACCCTAACTACTGCCAGTTAAGCATAACACGGCGTTAAGGGGGTTGTGCTACTGTCAGTAACGTAAGTGAGTTGTACGTGTATATACCTCATTTCTGCACCTCCCGCAAACCACCCGGTGATGATTGGGCCGCATGTTTGGTACGCGGAATGATTTGTGACAGTTTGTAAGTTTATCGTCAAGTGATTGCTCAAACACGGATGTCTAACTCTTAGTTGTCATCTATGTGCCGATACGGTCATTTTGACAGTAATTAGAGTACATTTGGAGTTCGGGCCTAAAACCGTCTTCATTTTCTGATAACCGTTAAATCCTGAGTCAGAATGTTCTGGAATGTTCCGGATATTTCTATTCCATATTTTATAAATATTTCACAATCTTTAATCTTTGGTAAACAATTTCCCGCAATATTCATACAAAATATTAAGGAAAACCAAATTATCCCTTTATTCCATAACTTAAACACGGAAATCTTTCTTCCGCAGGAGGAAACCACTTGGGAACAGATGCAGCAGGTGCTGCGCTTCTTCCAAGAGACGCAGTGGCTGCTGCGCCTCTTCCCAGGTCCTTTTCTGCGTGTTTTTCGTATCTTTTTCATATCTTTCCGAGATTCACTTCCAAATTCTCTCCGAAACCCTAATTCCTTCACGTGATTAGTATAAATAGGAGCCTTCGCTCCACATATTTCTCACGCGAGTGTCCGCCCTTCTCTTTTCCCTTTGCATTCTAGACCATGTTCTTACTTTTTGGCGTCTACGTGCTTGAACTTTCGATCACGTAAGCTCGGATCCTTCTGAGTACCAGCCTCGTTTGCATGACCGACCAATTTGACCAACTCCACATCAATCAACTTAATTAATCTTAATCGTTTTCCTCTTACGAGGGAACTTTCGTCACATTCGAGTCGAGCATCACTAATCGTAAACTTAGTTCATCTCGTTTCGTCAAACATGTAAGTCTGAGGGTGTAAATCTCTCTTTTATTATTGTTATTTACCTTTTTGTATCACAATTGTAAGGTTTATGTCGAAAACACCTCTTAAAACCGATTTCTAAAACCTCGTTTAAAACCCTTTTTACGGATTTCCAGAAGACAAATCGTCGAGAAAGGACGCAGCAAATGCTGCGCCTCTTCGAAGGAGCGCTTGAGCTCGCCGCCTCTTCGTGAGGGCCGCCGCAGTTGATTCTCGCTTCCTTTCTTCTTCCTTAAATCCTCGTAATTCGTTCGTTTTATTTGTTTCGTTTGTTTCTTGTTAATTCTTTGACATGACATCCATAATAATTTCATATGTATATTAATCATCATCATTAACATGTTTAATTCGTCATTAAATCCGATTTAAATCCCTTATAATCTCATATTTGCGGGTTTTCGTCATTAAAATTCAATCCGGGTTGTAGAAATTCGATTCTTTCATATTGAGTTTCTGGAATTCGTTCTTGATATATTTTCGTCTGTCTATTGTTTATTCGTAGTTAATTTGTCATTAATTCGTCATGTTTAACCTATTTTGTTCACTCATGTCATTAATCAATCGTTCATCCATGTAATTAATTCGTTTGCATCCGTCTCATCCATGTTTTATTGCTTTTATGACCATTAATCACATGTAAATAACCTGATAATCACTTTCATCCGAGTAAATATCGTAATCAATCATTTAAATTCACCAATTAATATTAACAATTTGCAGTTCCGGCTTCCCAGCCAGAACTCACCCTTGGAACAGACGCAAAGAATCGGGCTGCGCCTATTCCAAAGGGCGATCTCTGCTTTGTTCGAGATGAGTTCTGTCTCTGAACTTCCGTTGTTGCTTGACCTAGTTTAATTAGTTTACGTAATTAACTATTATCTGTATTATCGTCTAATTCCTGTTCGTTAATTAATTCTTTTATTCCTTTTTCTCAAATTATCCGTTTTAAAGGTATTTTCGACATGAATCAATTAGTCCAATGTAATTATTGTAATTTTCTATTATTGTATTATTTATCGCATTTGTATGATTTATTTACATGCCTTCACATGTAATTGAGCATTAAATCCTACTTTGACCCAATTGTATGATTAAATTACGTGTTAACCGACTTAGTCTAATTCTTCACATGTTAGGATTAAAACTTGGATGTTGCATTGCATGCATATAATCGACGATATATCAAGTATAGATGATATCCCTAATCATTAGTAGAGGCCGCTATCGAGGCGGGCGGGATTAGGTGTTCGATCAAAAGAGCTTCCTAATACGTACCCTCACCCCTTACTCCAGATCTCTGTGAACATCCGTGTTCATTGGCATCCACGAGAGTCCGAGTCATTCTAGACATAGAATGCTAAGGGTAACGATTGATTGGTGTTCATGTCTCTACTTTGTGTCTTGACATGGCACGAAGTATAGCTGTTCATGGGTCATCCCGTTCATTATGCCCGCCCGTCCGACCCACTTATTACATGGGCTTGGACAAGTATTTTTTACCCGAAAAATTAAGAGGGCGGGCCAAGCCCAGCCCACCAAGTTAAATGGGTGGATATGGACAACAAGAAAATCCCGTGGGCCGGCCCATTAGACCCGTTTACTATTTAAATCCTTTACTTTTACTGTTAAAAAAAGACATTTTCAAAGAAAATTGTATCAATTTTATATGGATGTGGAACACTAAAATAATACGTAAACTATAAAGGTTAAAATATAACGAAAATATTTATATATTGGGTACCCTTATAAATTTTAATTAATAAAACATCTACATTGAAGTTTCGTGTTACGGCCCATTAGCCCATGGGCCGCCCGACTTTTGATTAAAGGGCGGGCAAGGGCAAGGATAATTGGCCCATAATTAAGGCCCGGCCCGCCCACTATGGTCTTAAAGGGCAACTTTTTCCTTCAGAGGCCGACCCATGTCCGGCCCAAGCCCGCATTTGAACAGCTCTAGCACGAAGTATTCGAACGGTTCCAATTTCCCATAAAAATTGGTGGCGACTCCACAAAATGCAAACGCTTGTTCTCTCTCCCAAGCGCCCCGTGGGCCCATTGTCCACAGTTTGGCGACTTCGCTGGGGATAATACACTTACGTGTAGCCAAGGGTGAAACTTGAACAAGGTTAGGGAATAGTTTGTACAAGACAATTATCGGTTTTCATAACTTGGTCTTCCTAGATCGTTTTATTCGGCCTTCCTAGGCCCAACCCTACCCATTCGACCAATCGTCCCGTCTAAACGGTCCTAATTCTTATTTGGGCGTAAGGATGGATAGCGATTGATGTCATCCATACCATGATGCTTACTTTTGTTTGTATCAAGGGCCTTCACTACTTGAGGAAATGGACTAGGAATCGGCTTTACTCTTGTTTGGTACGAGCCTCTCCACAGACTTCGGGTTTGATGGTTTGGTATGGCAACCCACCCTTTAAACCAAAACCCTTTTAAATGCACTCAGCATCCCGTTATAATGCTTGTATAAATGCTTGTACCTTACGTGATAACCATTTCTAAACGAAACCATGACGATTTTTGTAAAAAATAAAAACCCTTTTTTAAATAAAAATTTCGAAAAGGCCATTGATTAGCGCAAAACCCAGTCGAAACTCTGTCCGTTTGTCGAGTCAAAATTGGCCCAAGCCCATTTCAAAATCTCACTTCGAGTCCACTCCTACAACTACACTATAGTTGATTAGGATACACATTTTCAAATCCTTGTCTTTTCTTCAAAGCTCACTCAACACAAGTGGCACACACCCACTTCACGAGTCAAAGCATTTGTTCTCTTAGCAAGTGTGTTAGAATGGTCGATCGTGTTTTGATTCGTCATCAATCTCTTGTCCAGTTTTCAAGATGCCTGAAAGCGACGCGAACCTCAACCAACTTCAAGATGGTAATGATCGAATCCTAGCCACGCTAGCTCAAATCCAAGTTACCCAAGACCAAGTGTATGATCGCCTTAACACCATCGAGGGCCGGATCTACGCCGTTGAGGGGAGGTTGCCTCCTCAAGAAAGTGAAGTAGTGGGTGACTTCGCGAGTGAATCCTAGGATGAAAATCCTCCCATGGGAATGACTGTAGCAGAGAAAAGGCTCCAATACTTAGAGGAGCAATTAATGTACCTTAAAGGGGATGACATTTATAGGGAGAATAATCGCAAGTATGAGGCCGTCAATTCCAAATTGCCAACCAACTTCAATATGACGGATATCCCTAAATTCAAGGGACATGAGAACCCTTTGAACCACATCCGTGCTTTTAAGGATTATATGTCTATCAAAGGCATAAAACCCGAGATGTTCTTAAGGATCTTTCCTTCATCTCTTGACACCATCCCAAAGAAATGGTTCTACTCTTTAGAACACAAGAAGATCGCTACTTGGGAAGATGCCGCGATCGAGTTTGGTAAGCAATATGCGGATAATGCCGAAATCCAAGTTAACATGCGCACTCTAGAGGTTCTTACCCAAAATGACAAAGAAGGATTCACCGACTTCCTAAGTAGGTGGAGGAAGACTAGTACCCAACTAGTTGAACGCCCGGATGAGGCTACCCTTGTGGAGAAGTTCGTGGATAATCTCAAACCCATCTATGCCAATCATTTGAGATACCAAAACATCAAGACTTTCAAGGACTTAACCGTACTAGGAACAAGGATTGAAGATGACATCCGTAAAGGGCTCTTGTCCAAAATGGTAGGTCGAGGATATCAAGGCTCAACAAGTCGTTCATACGGCTCCACTAGCAAGACCGATGAGGTTAACCTTCTCGAGCCATCTAAGAAAAGTACCCCACCAAGGAAATTCACAAATCTTGGGGACACTTACTCCAACGCTCTAAAAAGGTTAATGAAACAAGGCAAACTCCAACCCATAGGACCTACTCCCGAACCCGAAAAGAAATCCAAGTTCTGGGACGAGAACTCGTACTATGAATACCACAGGGGCAAGGGGCATGACACAGAAAAATGCTACAAATTGAAAAACGTGCTTCAAGACATGATTGAAGATGGTCAACTACCAATACCGCCAGGGGGTAAACCCAACAACACTCAGAACCCTCTTGGGATTCTAGTGATCACAAGTGAAGAATCTACCTTAGATTGTTCGCACCTCATTTCTCCAATTGAAGATGAGATCCATGCAATCGAGAGTGATGGATTCTACTCTACTATCTCTCCTACCATTTCCGACTTCATCACATGGGCAAGGAGTGTTGATAGGCAAGTTTGGGAATTAGAAAATGTGGTGACAACTTTACATGATCCCAACGTAACACCCAAGGAGCATGTACCACTAATCTTCTCTCAAAATGCTACCATGCAAGAGATCTTCACCGTGGTTGACAAACTAGTCGACCAAGCCACGCAATTAGAGGATGAAATCATGAGAATGAGGGAGCTAGTTACAATCAACGGAGTATGGGCCGATGATGACGAGGACGAGTATCTCATTGAAAACTCCCTAGTCAAAGAAAAAGTCCAAAATGGAGAAGACCAAGATGTGGACCACCTAACTCGTTCAGGGCGTCCATACCAAATTACTACTCAAAATGGTCCAACCAACGTTGTCACACCAAATGATAACGAAGATGACTCCACTGATCATTTTCTCAAGCAATTACAGAAGACAAAGGCTAATCTTTCAGTCTGGCAATTAGTAGCAAGCTCATTCCCACATCGCCAAGCTTTACTGCAAGCCTTAGCCAAACTAAATATAGCACATAACTCCACACCCGAAGATGTAGTCAACTTGGTCTTCCAAGAATCACCGAAGCTAAGTAATCCTATTACTTTCTCAGACGAAGATTTGCCACCTTTTGGCGCTAGTCACAACTTGGCTCTTTACATCTTTTCATCATTTGTCTAAAGAAGAATGTGCCAATGACCTTGGTAGATGATGGCTCCGCAGTCAACGTCATACCCCTCAAAACGGCATACAAATTAGGCATGAAAGAGTCGGATTGGACCCCTACCAATCAAGGTGTTCGCACATACGATGGTACACGACGAAAGGTAGTAGGACTCGTTAACCTAACCATAGCCACAGGGCCAATTGAACGAAAGGTTAACTTCCAAATAGTGGACATTGAAGCTTCCTTCAACATACTTCTAGGAAGACCTTGGATTCACGCTTCCAAAGCAGTGACATCCACCCTTCATCAAAAGATCAAGATCCCACTAAATGGCAAAGTGGTGACAATCACTTCGTCACCCATCAAGGCAATAATCGAAAAGAAGTCGAACAATCAAGTCCTTGCAGATCCAGTATATGAACTTGGGGGCTTCCAAAGCATAAATGTCATAGAAAGCGAATTGGAACCCTTATACTATGATCCCTACTCTAACTTGGTGGTCAACCACATACGCAAATCCCAGGGATACTTCCCTGGAATGCCTTTGAACCCTATCCGAAGAAACACCTTCGCACCATACAAGGAAGGCAACTAAAAAAGGATACCACTTGGACTAGGGTACAAACCCACTAAAGAGGAAGTTCTCGAGATGCTTGCTCAAGTTCAAAACCGTAAGTACGTAGGAGTCCAAATGCGACCCTATCTCCCTACCCTAAATGGATACTTCGTTAAGGAAGGAAGTCTAGAACTCTTTTACGGATTTCCCGAGCCTTGGCATTATCTCGAGAGGAAGCTAGCCGTAATCGAGATCTTTCACGATTTCTACTTCATCCCTCCAGAAACGGTTCCTACCATCAAAACCCGTCAAGCACCTTGCTTAGACGAACAAGCTGTTAGTCTATTGTTTGGAGAGGATCGATTTGTTAGAGCCGCGCAGGATGAGATCATTACCATGATACTTCAAGACGATCGCTTCAACCCCACCGCGTTAATCACGGAAACTAACGCGAGTCAGCAGAAAGGATGGAGAAAATCAATCAAGTGGACCAACAATCAAGGAAGACTCTTCAAGCTCACCATTGGAGAAGAAGAGATGTTCAAAGGAGAACCAGAAGATGATGAATTCGAGTCAGAGTCAGAGTCGGAGTCAGAGTCGGAGTCTAGAGAAGTCGCTAAGGAGTCACCTCCTATCGTCTTCCCCATTCCCTTTGTTTCTCCTAGCTTAGCCTCAAGTAGTAATAGTAGTTCGGGAAATGCCCCAACCACTGTCCCTTTGCCGCCACTGACCACAGATCAGATGGCTTCTTTGTTTCAACTTTTCTCAAACTTTAATATGAATAAATCAGGTTCTGCTTACTCTTTGTGTTATCTTGAGTGCAATTCTGTTTACGATGATACCGAGGATGACCAAGACCCAGAATCAATTGAAATACCTCCCTACGTAGCCAAAGAAATACTACAGGAAGGGGAAGGGGGACCAGTAATTGAGAACACCGAACCCATCAATGTAGGAACCGAACTAGAACCCTAAGAACTTAGGATAGGGACTACCCTGAGCTCTACCGAAAGGGCCGACTTCATAGATCTCCTACACGAATTCAAAGACGTTTTCACGTGGTCCTACAAAGACATGCCAGGGATCGACAGGGATATCACCGAACATAGAATCCCGATTAAGCCAGGTTTCAAGCCTGTAAAACAGAAGCTTCGTCGAATGAGAACGGAATGGGCTCTCAAGATTAAGGAAGAAGTCGATAAGCAATTCAAAGTCGGGTTCATCAAAGTTTCCGAGTATTCCCTCTACCACATATCGACATATTGGTGGACAATACTGCAGACCACGCATTACTATCCTTCATGGATGGATATGCGGGTTATAACCAAATCAAGATAGCCATAGAAGACATGCATAAGACCGCCTTTGTCACTCAATGGGGAACCTATTTCTATACGGTCATGCCGTTCGGGTTAATCAACGCCGGAGCTACATATCAACGCACCGCAACTACACTCTTACATGTCATGATGCACAAAGAAGTTGAGGTATACGTAGACGACATGATTGTCAAGTCCAAAGATAGAGAGGGGCATATTGGGAACCTTCGCAAATTTTTTCGCAAGGCTGCAAAAGTACAACATGAGGCTCAACCCTCAGAAGTGCGTATTCGGTGTAACATCTGGTAAACTCCTGGGATACGTCGTTAGCCAACGAGGTATAGAAATAGACCCTTCCAAGATCAAGGCTCTGATCGAAATGCCACAACCTCAAACAGAAAAAGAAGTCAGAGGATTCCTGGGAAAAGTGCAATATATAAGTCGATTCATATCGAAACTCACCATGATTTGCGAGCCTATCTTCAAGAAGCTCAAGAAAACGGACCACACCATGTGGGATGATGATTGTCAAAAAGCATTTGACCGAATCAAGAAGATATTGGCTAAACCACCAGTGCTCATGCCACCTCAACGAGATCAACCTCTTGGTTTGTATCTCACAAGAATCAAAGCTTGACCATGGGTGCCATGCTAGCTCAAACCGTAGGAAACGAAGAAAGGGCTATCTACTACCTTAGTAAGAAGTTCTTGGAGTACGAGTGTAAATACTCACAACTCGAAAAGACATGCCTCGCTCTTATGTGGGCGACGAAGAAGCTACGCCATTACATGCTTAGCTACTCCGTCAAAATATACTCCAAAATGGATCCCGTCAAATACCTCTTCGAGAAGCCCGTCCTCAACGGACGTCTAGAAAGATGGACTTTGATGCTCTCAGAGTTCGACCTCAAATACGTGCCCCTGAAAGTTATAAAAGGGCTCGCCGTTGCCGAATTCTTTGCAGAAAATCCCATTAACGATGCACAAACGATAGATACTTGGTCATTTCCAGACGAGGATATACTCCAAACTGATGTAGACTCCTAGGACCTTTACTTTGATGGAGCGTCAAACTTAAGAGGATTTGGAATAGGAGTGTTGCTCATTTCTCCTGAAGGCGAGCATACACCGATCTCTGTCAAACTCGACTTCGAGGAGACAAATAACGCTGCAGAATACGAAGCTTGTCTCATTGGACTACAAGCGGCAGTGAGCTTAGGCATTAAGAACCTCCGAGTACATGGGGATTCATCCCTGATCATCAATCAAGTTACGGGATCATGGAAAATCCGAAACGAAAGCTTAGCGCCTTATCAAGCTAGAATAGACCAAGTGGCCCAATTCTTTGATCACGTGACCTATCTACACCTACCTCGGAAGAAAATCAATTTGCGGATGCTCTTGCAAAACTCGCATCTTTGATTAATATGCCAGATGACATGGTGGAAATGCCTTTATGCATCGAACGACGGTCAGAGCCGGCTTATGTCCATCAAATCACCGACGAAGAGGAAATCGCACAGGAACCCTGGTTCCAAGCAATCCTAAACTTTAAGCTCAACGGTACCTATCCACCCGATATGGACAAAAGGGGACAATGTGCTATACGCCTACTAGCTTCCCAATACGTTCTCATGCAAGGAGAGTTGTACAAAAGAACACCTCTTGGTGTAATCCTACATTGCCTTGATCATTCACAGGCACGAAAAGTGATGGAAGAAGTCTACGATGGAGAATGCGGTCCTCACATGAGTGGGCCCATGATGGCAAAGAAGATCACATGTTTGGGGTACTATTGGACCACAATGGAATCCGATTGTATCAAATACGTAAGACATTGCCACAATTGCCAAATCTTCGGGAATGTACAACATGTCCCACCTTCATTGCTCTATACGATGACATCTCCTTGGCCATTTTCTGCCTGGGGAATTGACATAATCGGGAAGATAACCCCAGCCGAAACCGGAGGTCACTGTTTCATCCTAGTAGCAATCGACTATTTCACCAAATGGGTAGAAGCGGCTTCCTACACTAGTCTCACGGCCAAAAACGTGGCAAAGTTCATACAAAACAACATCATCTGTCGATACGGTTGCCCACATGAGATCATTAGTGATAATGGATCACATTTCCAAGCTGAGACTGAGCAATTGCTAGCCAAGTACAAAATTAGGCATCACCACTCTTCGCCCTATAGACCTCAGACTAATGGCGCGGTAGAAGCAGCAAACAAGAACGTTGTCACAATTCTCAATAAAATGATTGACAACTATCGGGATTGGCCAAGCAAGATACCCTTTGATTTGTGGGGATATCGTACATCTGTTAGGACGCCCACTGGGGCTACTCCTTTCTATTTGACCTACGGCATGGAAGCTGTACAACCAGTCGAGCTAGAGATACCATCCTTGCGTATTTTACTCGAAAGTCAAATCCCGAAAGCCGATTGGAAGAGGGATAGATATGAAGAGCTCATCCTCCTGGATGAACGTAGGCTACGCGCCTTGCATAATGTCCAAACATATCAAGCACATATCAAACGAGCCTTCAACAAAAGGGTTAGGCCAAGAAACATTAAGGAAGGAGACTTAGTACTCAAGTCGGTTAGAGCTCTTTTACCTGTTGACCCACGGGGAAAATTCAAACCTAATTGGGCCGGGCCATTTCTAGTCAAATCCATACTTCCAGGGGGTGCGGTTAGAATCACAGACCTAGATGGGAACGAGTTTTCCAACCCGACAAACCTTGACCAACTAAAACGGTACTATGCCTAGAATAGGAACAAAAACGCGCCTCACGTAACCTCACGTGTCGCTCTTGTGGCACTAAATAAACGGCCCCTGGCCAAGCTGAAATAAGCTAATGTCACTCTGCTCTTGCGTTTTGACAAATTTGTCATCCTCATATCATCGAATAAACTAAACTGCACCTTCAGAGTAAGCAAAAAGCTCATGCTTATTTTCTAAGTTCATTACAAGCTCTTGCTTAGAACAATTATTCTTTTACATTTATTCGAACTACGCGCAAGGGTTTGATTTCATTTTTCTGAATGAATACGTAGGCAATCCTTCACAGGATACAACCCATTATTTTAAAATGTAAATAGAAGGACATTTGCATTGCATTTGGAATTCGACAAGAATAATAAATAGAAAATCACAACGGTTTCATAACCATTTAACCTTTTTTATTTCATTCACTTTCTAATAGTAATAATACGCTACATAATAAAAATAAAAATAGGCTAGGATTCTAAAAACCCCACCTTTTTATTACAATAATAATAATAATAATAAATAATAAATAAAGACTTGGGCTATTCCTCCATCTTCCCTTTGCCCTTGTCATTCTTGTCATACTTCTTGTCACGACCTCGAGCCGGACGCTCTTGCGCCACTTCGGACCTAATCACCAACGGTCTTTCTCGGGGCCTAGACTTCCCATTCTTGTCAATCACTTTGTCCACGACAGGAGAGGTCTTCGGTTTCTTCGAAGGATGAACAACTCGAAACTCGGCTTCTTCCTCTCCCTCGGTCAGATGCTTCTCTTTCTCTTTCTCCACCTCGCGCACCTTGTAGTCAACAGGCTCGCGCTTCCTCAATCTCTCGCGCTCTTCCGAAGTAGTAGCTTTCCTCCATCGCAGATAAGAATCCGACACCCATAAGGCATTAGCAGAAGAGTTCAAGAACCACACGTTTCTTTGAGCCCATTTAATGGCCCACTCCCTTCGGCTCTCTGTAGTAAGTGCCACGGCAGTCTGCGGGACGGTGTCAAGCTTCGGGATCGTCTGCTTTAGTCCAACCTGTCTCATCAGCCTTTCCGGGAAGATGCACATCATAAATTCTAAGCCAGGAATGCGCACAGATCGAGTAGGATCCAAAGAAGATACTCCAGTGACAGATTTGAGGTGCCACCATGGTACAATCCACCTAATCAAGGGGCCATCATCACTCTTCAATTTGTTCTCCCAATAATTGCAGACTCGAGTGAAGTCCACCATGTAAAGCCTGGTCCTCATTGCAATCGAACGAGCATGATAAAAGGAACGTGAACTGGGGGCTCGATCAATCGAAGCCGTTCCATAAGCCAAACCTACCAAAAGCAGGAATTAAAAAAAAAACAAAAAAAAAAACAAAAAAAAAACGAAAAAAACAAAAAAAAACAAAAAAAAGGAACGAAAATAAAAGAAGAGAGATGTTCTTTTACCTGCAGAATGACGGGACTTCCCAAGTACGGTAGGTCACGATTGGCTTTCCTATTATCCAAGCCCAACAGGATCTCTCCTAGACATAAATAAGCTGGGCTCCTGCGCACCTCCATTTGCTCAACAAGGCCCAAAAGACGGGGATCACCTCTCAAGTCTTCATCAACATGCCCTTGGAGGACATACACATGCAACAAGCAAAATCCAAATGCCCTTCGCCTAGCAACATAAGAAACGGTGGGGTCGGCCCTGTTAATGAATCGGTCAATGAAGTCCAATATTCGCACTCCTTTCGAGGTCACTAAACGATCAACCTCAAGCCTAGTCAACCCAAGCAAGTCTCTAAATTTGCTCTTATACCGTTGCGAAGTAGAAGGAATGGCAGGCAAGTGTTCAGGATCCCACCCACCAATCGCAGCAATTTCTTCAGGACATGGACAAATGTCGCCTCCGGGGAAAGCAAAAACATGATAATTCGGGTCCCAATAATCAAGACAAGCATCTAGGAATGGTTTGACAACCTTGATAAGCTTCAAACTCAACAAAGATCCAAGATTATAGGCGCCCATGTCGTACTTCTCCATGTTGGAAAACTCGTTGGTCCATTCTTTTAGGCGAATTTCTAAAGTATTCATGATGAGGGATTATTTTGAGAATTTTATGTAATAAGACGAAGAAGAGACGGAAGAATTTTGTGAATAAAAGCTCTATCGACGTCTCTATTTATACTAAATTCTGTTCCTAAAAAACTGCCAGAATAGAAACACCTGGGAACAGGCGCAACACTTGCTGCGCCTCTTCAAAGAGACGCAGCTCATGCTGCGCCTCTTCCTCAGCTAGATTTCTGAGATTTTCCGCGTTGGATCTTTCCTAAATTCCTTGACGAATAATTTCCTATTCCTACGGGTTATTATTTTGGTAAAAACGTGGAAGTTACCATATTTCGTGTTTCCTAACTCCGCGGGCACACGTTTCCAGACGATATCAACATTTTCGTCATTTTACCACACTTGTATAATTCATTTTAGGAAATAATTTTCATTTTAATGTAATTCTTTTTTAGGAAATAATTTTCATTATAATTTAATTCATTTCAAAATTTATACATTTCTTTCATCTCTTTTTTCATTTCATTTCTAACTTATAGGTTTCTATTTTTTTTTCTTTTTTTAGGGGTAACCCTCCCTACCGTCCGGTCATTTCCGGCAAAATTTTTGCATTTTTGCATTTTCTCTTGCATTTTTTGCATTTTTTTGAGTCATTCGTTTCGCGCTAATTTAGGCCATGTGTATATACAAATATGTGTTCTACGTGATTTCTATGTAATTTTCGGCAGCATGACGGCATAAACCGCCATCTACCAAACCTGTTCAAAGCTAACCTGCAGATACAAGTAACGCAACCCAGCAGCAAAGGCACTCAGGCCATCATATATACAACCAAAAAGGGAAATGTACAACAAACTGGGGGCTCGAGCCCTGCAAAGTCCAAAATGTTCAAAATGAAGGTCCAAAATGTACAAATGTGCAAAACAAACAACAACAAAACAAAATTATTGCCGGTTGCCCTCCAGCTCCGCAACTCTTGCCGCGAGAGCAGCAACCTCGGCGTCACGAACCTCGAGCTCCCTCAACAAGCGAGCTGTCTCCTCCCGAGACTGAGCCAACTCTCGCTCCAGCTCACGGTCCCCCCTGTAAACAACAAATTGGCTCATGTCAATCATTTCAAGCAATTACAAGAGAAAAGTTGGAAAATCAAAATTCAAAAAAAAAAAAATGAAAATGAATGAAATAGGCACAAGGTTCATACCTGACGACCTCGACCGCCGACAAGTGCCTCGACGGCAGTAGCTCGCAGCCGGTTGGCCACCCTCCATAATGCCACAAACTGAGACGGCGCAACCTGCATTTTCAAAAAAGAAGTTCTCAATAATTGAATAAGTTCAACCAAATGTGTTCTTACACAAAGATTATGCAAATTAGAGGCTCACCCTCCGAATCAGATGCTGCCAATCGTCCAGGCCAGCATCCGTCACAGCCACGTCAAAGTCACGTAGCTCGGAGATTGTCGTCCTCCCGGTCGCGTCAGTGTACTCGAGGGTCTCATGGTACTCTGGGGGCTCGATGCCCGCCGCCTCGACCTCCTGCAAAGTCAAAAGTTTCCCATTAATCGATGATCTTTCATCATATTCTCAAAATCAAGAATAAAGAGAGAAAATATGCTCACCACAACCGGCCAGTACGCCAACCTCCCGTAGAGGAACGCCGAGTAATCCTCACCAGGAAGGAAGGCGTCACCACCAACGCCAGCCAAGTCAGCCTCCCTCTCGGCCTCAGAAGGCTCCCTGAACATCGTCCTAGGAGGATCGATGGGAACCGTCAACACGTCCCGAGAGCACTGACGAGCCAAGCGCTCGCCCAAGTACCACACAGGACCCATCGACGTCCTCAACAGCAGCCGGCTCGAGCTCCTAGGCCGAATGACCTCAGCCACAAAAGGAGGCGCTTCAGCGTACTCCGCCCAAGGCCTGGGCACCCACTGGGACAAGACAAACAAGGAATCATTCTTATGATCAATTAAAAGCAATGTAGAAGCAAAATGAATATGAGTGAGATGCTCACGCTATCCAGCTGAAGAGCGTTCACGTCCCGCCGGTGAACACCGTGAGAGGAACGCTTGCTCCTCGTCCTGCACATCACCCAATCCCTCACCACGGGATATACCTTCTCCAGCGGCTCCGTCCTCTTGGGCGAGAGGCTCGGAAAGTAGGAGTACACCCACGCCTGTAAAGCAAGATAGTCAATATCGATCTTTTGTAATGTGATAAGAAAAAAAATTGATTTTAGTCTAAATGAAGGTTCATACCTCCAATAGCAGTCCAGGGCCGACAACACCAGGAGAAGTCCGCTTCTCCATCAACTCCGGACGAACCATGGCCCTCATGAAGCGGATGAGGACCGCAAAACCAGCAGTGACCCAGTCCCAACGCCCTAGAGAGCTCAGGTCAGAAAGGAAGGGAAGAAGCTTTGTCGACAGCCTCTCTCCTTTGTCTCCGAGGTAAATCGAAGACAGAAACCACCAAAGCCACAAACGAGCCCTCTGCTCAGCAGTACAGGGAGGAGGAGCCGTCTCCCTCTCGTCAATCGTCACCAACGCCAGGATCTTTCCCGCGAAGTAGTCTCGGACGTAGGAACTGGGCACCAAACCAGTCACTGTAACAGCCTTCGGCGACAAGTTCCAGCCGATCAACCTCCTAGTCTCGGCCGAGTCCACCCTCATGGCAGTCTCCGGCCACTCCACAGCCTCAGACCCACACGGCAGACCAGAAATCATGCCGTAGTCCTTCACAGTGACTCCCACCTCACCAAAAGGCATGTGAAAAGTGGAGGTCGTGTCCCAGAATCGGTCTAAGAAAGCGCGGACCAGGCTAAGGTTAGCCCGCAGCTTCCTCTTCGCGATATCCCTCCAAGCCTGCACCAAGGCACCGAACGCTCCACGCTCGATCATGGCACGCTGCTCCGCCGACAGCCGCTCGTAGCACTCTATCGCCGTCGTGTAACCCGAGAACGACCTGATGTTCCCGGCCTCCTATTGTGATTTGAAATAAAAGCTATCTTTAGTTTTGAATGAAAATTGGAGAAGATATGAGCAAATGAAATGAATGAAAGAAGATGAGCGACGAGTAATGAATTCAAGATTACCAAGCTCTTCACCGTCTTATAGGACAGGTGACCCTCCGCGGCCCAAAGCAAGTGCCTACTGTCCCAGGTCTCAGCCCACGCAGGTGCTCCCCTCAGCTGACGACCTCCTCGTCCAACGTTGGCCCGCCTCGGGGCCTCCTCCTCCTCAACAGTCTCCTCCTCGTGGACCTCGTCCCCAGCAGCCATCACCGCGGTGGTGAAAGCCTGCTCCAAAACCTCCTCGATAATAGCAGAGTCTATCTGTTGGAGCTTGTGTCCTCCACAAATTAGTGTGATAACATTTGTAAATCTCTTACAGGTTCATAAGGGTATACTTCGTATATTTAATCAGTTGATTAACGTTTACCTAATAACGGTTGGCTTGCTAGAAAGTTTGACGTTATTATCATACAGATGGCGGTGATCAACTGGTCCCTAAAGGTCACACCTATAGGATGTGTTTGAGAGATGTGATTATAGAAATATGATCACATTGATGCCTAATATGACTAAACAGTTAGTCAATATGTTGATGAGACAATTATTTAATGAAGATTAAATAATATTAGTTGAGACGAATTAACTGTCAATTTATAAATTAAATATAATAAGTTATATTTAATTAAATGTATGCAATGTTAGCTTGGACGAATTAATCTGTTAATTCGTAATTAAATGTAATCGGTAATATTTAATATCAACAAGATGAATGTGTCACAGTGATAATAGTGAGGGTACACAAACCAAGAGGTCATGGGTTCGATCCTCACTAGATGGCAATTTTAACACATTTTATACATTTTTGGAATAACCACAAATAAGGAGATTATACTCCTTATTTCGGTTATAGTGGGCCGAATTAGGGAAGATTAAATCTCCCTAATTCACTCCCATATTTCGGTTACAATAAGTAGAATAGGGTGATCATTATTCAACCTTAATTCTTTTTAACCTAGCCTCGCCCTCATCGAGAAAAACACAAAAAAACAACCAAAATTGCATTATCAAAGGGCATATCTCATATCGTCTTGGGTGCAACTGATAGGCGAATATCTACTTTGATATTGTTCTTAGGCCATATTTGCTAGGACCGAAGGTTATTTCTGAATCCTTTACTTTGTTTATGTATTTTATTTATGACTAGTGCTCGTCTTAATTAAATTCGTTATAATCCTTCAATTTGAAGGGAAGTGTACAGATTATTTCCCACAAGTGGTATCAGAGCAAAGGCCACGAATTTTAATTTTGATGATTTTCATAAAAATTGTATGTAAACAATGACAAATTTCCGAAAAAAAATTAGGGTTTTTTTTTCTGCTGAAATTTTTTGGCCGAGAGTTTTTTTTTTCGGCCTGTTTTATTTTCCTTCGTTTTTTCTTTTGCTTGATGATTTATTTCCAATTTCTTTTTATCATATCATTGTTTTAATCAGTTAAAATTATCATATGAAGAATTGGTAGATTTTGATTTAATGCAGATTAAGTTAAAATGCAAATAGAATCGTCATGTCGATGATACAAGAACTTGTTTTTGCTATATAGTTTTAGGATATACGATTAATCATGTTTAGTAATTCATTTGCTAAATCATGTTCTATTAGCAACTGTAAACATTGTTCTTCATCAACTTTTTGTATTAGGGCTTTTTGCCGCAAAAGAAAAATAAATTTGACGGCTCATTTTTTTAGGGTTTGCCGTGGAAGAAAAAAAAAACTGTTTTTGGGTTGTTTTTTTTGAAATGCCGAATCAAAAAAAAAGGAAAGTTTTTTGTTTTTGCCTAAATGCTGAATAAAAAAAATTTTTGGGCTGTTTTTTTTTATTATTCCAGCCGTGAGCTGGGAATTTAAAAAAAAAAAAAGGAAAGTTTTTTGTTTTTGCCTAAATGCCGAATAAAAAAAAATTTTTGGCTGTTTTTTTTTTTATTATTCCAGCCGTGAGCTGGGAATTTAAAAAAAAAAAAAATATTTTTTGTTTATATGGTTCAGCTGACACCAAACAAGAAAAAAAATGTTTTTTATTTTATTTTGGCCAATTAAATATTGTGAAACGGTTCACAATTTAAAGATATCATATTATTTTAATGCAGTTTAAAATTTTGACGGATGGAATTCATATTACAAGTTTAATAAGGATTAAGATTGAAATTAATGTGATTAATTGAGGAATTGTCACTTAATTTGATTTAAATAGGTGGTTTGGATAAATTAATCAACATAATTAAGGAATTGTGTCATGTATGTTTAATTTATTTTTAGTTGATGCATTTTACTTTAATTTTGTTGAATGAATCGATTGAATGAATATATTTACGTATTTATTTTTGCAATCGGTTGTAATTTTTAATACTTAGTGTGGCCTTAGTCAAATTATGTTTTCGTAATGAAGGAAACATGATTTTTATGTAATTATGAGATCTTGAATCTCCTTTATTTTTAGTTTTGGGTTTTGAAATTAGATTGTAATAAATAGGTTTATTATGTAATTTTAATTATTGTAATTTCAAAGAAGACTAAAGATGGAGATTGGAGCTCACTCCCGCTACATGGATCAAGATGGAACATCAAGACAAGCTTCTCGGGTCCAAGGATGGATTCCAAACTTGTATTTAATGTTCATTTTGATAGGATAGGCCACACTAGGACTTTTACTGTTTTTATGTTTTCATTTTCTTTGCTTTTCATTCACATGTTAGTTTATGCATCATATTCCGCCTAAAACCAAACCACCTACTACTAAAAAGCATGAAAATTGACTCATATAGGTTGTATGATAGTTTTCATGGACATGCAGATGTCACAGTCTTAAAGCCGTCACCTTAGTTTATTCATTCCCGCATGCTAAATATTAGTTCACTTAAAATGAATTAAAATAAAGATGATGGGATCTTCTCCTAAAACGGAAATTGAGATTAGTCTTTATAAGGGCAAACAACTACGAATCCCTTCTTCGTCGGTAGGCATAATATGACCCCTTCTACGTTGGGTAAGTAGTTGTGTTGACTTAGTTTACCTCAACATCATAGTCCGAAG
The DNA here is from genome assembly GCF_048544455.1 of Silene latifolia. Taxonomy (NCBI): domain Eukaryota; kingdom Viridiplantae; phylum Streptophyta; class Magnoliopsida; order Caryophyllales; family Caryophyllaceae; genus Silene; species Silene latifolia. The sequence goes on along the minus strand of NC_133526.1, from coordinate 46,945,059 downwards.
AGTTTCTCGTGATTATGATGGACTAAAGATAGAATTTACAGAAATTTATCGACCAAGAATTCTAACGGTAGAATTAGCTAAAATGTTAGCTTATCAATTTACAGAGAATTAAGTCTTGGGATCATTTATATAATGCTTGAGGGAGGTTAATTGTATAAATGTTTTGAGTCTTCGCGTTATGACAGTAGTTCATTAGACTTAAAAATATAAACGATGCACATGCTTATTATTCTTATTCTTCTTCTCGCAGTGTAGAACACGTTTATTTTCATAATACTGTTACAACAAAATGGCTGGAAATAACGCAATCCCAATGCCTAGTGCCACACTTGATTGTGCGTCCTGGCTTAAAATTTTCATGGACCAGATGCTTCGGTTCACACGTCTGAAAAACGACGGGTCCAACTTTGCGGACTGGGAGGCGGCACTACGGAATGCTGCCATTGCTGACGGTAAGGTCAAGTACTTAACTGAGCCAATACCGGTCAACCCAGGCCCCAATGCAGGAGTCAACGAGACACTCGCTTATAGTGATTTCGTTATGGAAGCGGGTGCGATAAAGAACGTACTCATCTTTGCAATGGAAACCAATTTGCAGAGACGCTTCATTGCCCAAAGTGCAAACAAGATTTTCACTACGCTCACTAACGAGTTCTCAAAAGCACCGAGAATCGATACATATGAGCATACCTGTCGCTTCTTTGATGCGAAACTCCAGAAGGGCCAACCGGTTAGCCCACACATTCTTCACATGATTGAGAATGTTGAGAAGCTAGAGGCACTGGATTGTAAAATCAGTGAGAGCATTGTCATTGACCGAATGCTTCATTCTCTTCACGATGGTTTTGCCCTTTTCAGGGCGAACTATTACATGAATGACTTGAAAAAGAGTCCTCATGAGCTACACTCCCTTCTCGCATGAGGCGAGAAGGATATGAAATTAAGTGGGAGCATGAAGCGGGATGTTCTCACGATTCACAACAAGAATAAAGGTAAGGGCAAGGCTCATGGCGACCTACCTAGTAGGTAAGCCAAATTTCAAGAAGCCAGGAAACGGTAAGAGTGCGCCTGGTGAGACTAGTGGCTCACAAGGCAAGGCAAAGAGCAAGGGCGGTGACATAGAGTGCCACCATTGTCACAAGACTAGACATTGGAGGAGGAACTGTCCCGTCTACCGTGAGGACATCAAAGCAGGCCGCGTCGTTCCTGTTGGTATGTCATCTTATATTCATATGATTGAGATTAACCATGCAAGTTTCGGAACTTGGGTACTTGATACTGGTTGTGGTTCTCATCTGTGTAATCATTTGCAGGGCCTAAAGAACATCATACCTCTCGAAAAGGTGATGTGGACCTGCGAGTCGGGAATAGAGCACGAGTTGCTGCTGTCTCGAAGGGAACATATGTAATCCAACTCCCTAGTGGTTTTTAGTTATTTTTAAATAACTGTTACTATGTACCCAGTTTGTCTAAGAACATTATTTCTGTTTCCGTACTTGCTAAAGACGGTTTTGCATTTTCAATAAAGGATAATAGCTGTATTTTCTCTTTCAATGAAATGATTTATGACAAAGCAGTTTCCATGAATGGAATTTATATCTTAGACCAAACCACAGAAGTATTACACGTGAATAATAAGAAAATAAAGGTTGGTGACAAAGATCAAACCTATCTATGGCATTGTCGAATGGGACACATAAATGAGAAACGCGTGAAGAAACTCGTCGATAATGGGACTATTCCCGCATTCGATTTTTCTACATATGGCACGTGTGAATCATGTCTCATTGGCAAGATGACTCGAATTTCCTTCAAAGGTGTTGGAATGCACGCTAGTGACCTATTAGGACTCATACATACTGATGTTTGTGGACCTATGTCAATTACCGCTAGAGATGGCTATAGATATTTTATCACTTTCACGGACGATTTGAGTAGATACAGATATGTCTACTTAATGAAGCATAAAAGTGAGTCCTTTGTGAAATTCAAGGAATACCAGAACAAGGTACAGAACCAACTGGGTAGAAAGGTTAAAGCACTCCATTCAGATCGGGGTGGTGAATATCTTTCAAATGAGTTTGATCAACACCTGAAAGACTGTGGAATCGTTTTACAGTTAACTCCACCTGGAACACCTCAATTGAATGGTGTGTCCGAACGGAGAAATCGAACCTTACTTGATATGGTTCGATCCATGATGAGTCACACCGTAGTGCCTGATTCATTATGGGGTTTTGCTCTTTTGTCAGATGCTCTTATACTTAACCGAAGTCCGTCTAAAGCTGTCGACAAGACTCCATATGAAATGTGGAAGGGAACGGTCCCCAACTTGTCCTTTATTCGGGTTTGGGGCTGCGAGGCTTATGTCAAGTGGAGACACGAGGATAAGCTCGGCCCGTGATCGGTCAAGACATACTTTATAGGTTATCCAAAAGGAACATTTGGTCATTACTTCTATTCGCCTACCGAACATCGAGTTTTTGTTGCGGTTAGTGCGACTTTCTTAGATAAAGAATTTCTCGAGAACAAGACGAGTAATAGAACCTTCGAGCCGTCGGAGATTCCAGAACCAACAACCGAGGAACAGATGGAGGAAGTTGTTCCTCCACCTGCTGATACGGTTAATATTCCTGAGGAACCTAGGAGGTCGGGTAGAGTCTCTCATCCTCCGGACAGATACATTGGTATGGTCGAGGAGAATGACGTTTTACTCCTAGAGAGTAATGACCCGTTACCTATAAAGGTGCTATGACCTGTTCCGACTCAAAGCTATGGCTCGAAGCCATGCAATCCGAGATGGACTCCATGTATGAGAATGACGTATGGGATCTAGTAAATTTACCTAATAAGGTAAAACATCTACAGTGCAAATGGCTTTACAAAATAAAGCGTTCTGTAGACGCGCAACCAGATACCTATAAGGCACGACTTGTGGCAAAAGGTTTCACTCAAGTGCACGGATTGCATTATGATGAGATTTTTGCACCTGTAGTCATGCTACGTTCCATTCGGATAATCTTAGCGATTGCCGCATTTCATGATTATGAAATTTGGCAAATGGATGTGAAAACCGCCTTCTTAAACGGTTATTTGGAGGAAGAGTTGTACATGGTGCAACACGAAGGTTTCATAGATCCTGAACATCTTAAGAAAGTATGCAAGCTTAAGCGTTCCATTTATGGACTTAAGCGAGCTTCTCGGAGTTGGAATCATCGTTTCGACCAGGTGATAAAAGAGTATGGCTTCACTCGATCGGTCGAGGAACCATGCTTATATATCAAGTCGAGTGGGAGCAAGATTGTATTCTTGATATTGTATGTCGATGACATACTCTTGATTGGGAATGACATTCCTCTCCTATCTTCGGTTAAAGAATGGTTGAAGAACCATTTCCAGATGAAAGATCTGGGTGAGGCACAGCGCATTTTGGGAATCCGTATCTACCGAGATAGATCACGACGGACGTTATCACTTAGTCAGGAGTCTTATTTGGATAAGATTCTTGAGAAGTTCAGCATGACCAACTCCAAGAAGGGGAACCTTCCAATGACGACTGGGATGCAGTTGAGCAAGTCTCAGTCACCCACGACGCCTGAAGGGATTGAGCGCATGAGTCGTGTTCCTTATGCATTTGCAATAGGATCGATCATGTATGCCAGGATATGCACACGTCCAGACGTGGCATATGCATTGAGTATGACGAGTCGGTACCAAAAGACTCCAGGTGAAATGTAATACCCGGTATTTTAATATGATATTATATTAGGCCGAGTTACCAGCTGGGTCGTGTAGTGTATTTGTGACTCGGGTAATTATGTGACTCGGGTTTTAATTAATCTAACTAGGCTAGGCCCATATCGTCTTAATAGCACCTATCCTATATGTATAACTCATCTAACCAAACCCTAATCTCCCTATCACCATATTCACTTTAACCATGAGAAAAGAGAGAAAAGAGAGAAGAGGGAGCCGTGTGTGAAGGGAGCCGCGCGAAGCATTGCGAGGCGATTTCTCAGCCTATTCTCATTCTATTTTGTAAGTAGACTATCCTATTACCTCTTTATTCAATTATTAGCATAATTATAGTAGTAGTGGAATAATTTTTGTAACCCTAGAAATTGATTTGGAGGTTTTGATTATAAATTGTATGAGATAAATGAATAGAATAGTTACAGCAATTTACAGATTCGTTGGTCTATGTTGTTTGAGTGTTTTACCTGTCTTAAAGTCGTGGGATGCAAAAAGTTAAAGAAGAGACTCATGTTTATTCCACGCCTAGTTTATGCTTGTGAAAATTGGTAGCATTTCACCGTGTAGTTTTTCCTGAAGAAATTATTTGTGAACGTCTATCTAAAAAGTCCGCGAATCAGTAGAGGCTGAAAGATTACTTCTAAAACATAATTTAGATATTGAATTGGTGCTGCATCTTTTTCATATATTTAATTTAAGGAGTTTAGATGAGTTAGGCGTTGGTTTTACTTAACAATCATTTGTCAAACTCGTTTTATGAATCAATACTTTTTATGCGACGGTTTCTGTCAGTTTTTGGAAATCAGTCAGAAAACCCTTGATAAGTTTGGAATTGGAGAAAAACACGTTAGATATAATTTGTAGCTAAGACTCATGGGGTTCCAATTCAATTGGCCTTGCATCAAATCGATTGTTCTGGAATTAGTTATTCATTTTATACCGAGTCTGCCATGTGCAGGAAAATCAGGGATAGTCGTGTTTGTTCCTTAAGTTGATATTCCTATTAAATTACGATGAGTCTAGGTTATGTGAATGATTAATTGACTGAGTAGGTGGTAATTATTCATAATTATGTTATATAGGTGATGGATATGTGAAGGATCATAATTGATTGCTTGTGCGTGCTTGGATTGCGAAAAGGTAGGGAAATACACTTGACTTATTACCGTTGTTGTTGAATTGTGTTGACTTGTTTGTGTTTCATATGACCAAAATGTGAACGTTGACTTGATTCGTGGTTGTTGATTCATGTTATGATTCATATCCTGGAATGTGCTTGACTGAATTGATCGTATTGAGTATATTATCACAACATTTGATGAAGGCATGATTCTATGATTTACCAGTTCAATGATATACATATTGTGTTGCATTAATTTCTTGAGCATTCATATGCATTGGAGATGGAGGATGTTGTGGTGACGTGGTGTGGTGATGATGATGTTGTGATAAGGCCCATGCGGGTTCTGCAGGACTTGCCCTGGTGTCCTCAGCTGCAAGCTGGCAGATCGGCTACGGTCGATATATAGTCTACCGGGGATCGGTATGGCTGGGTTGTACGGGTTATGAGATATGAGTTGAGATGGAGATGGAGGTGACGGAGGAGCATGCATATCATACTTTGTTGTTCCATTCTATTCCCTACTCAACCTCGTGGTTGACCCTGTGTATTCGTAAACACCTGTGATGATCCAAATATTGGGGAGCAGACTTGACAGGTTATGAGATAGGATGGGAGCTTGATGGGCGTGAGACACTGGATCAGAAGACTTAGTAGCTAGATCATTATTTAGAAGACTTTCACTTTTATTTTTGTTAGTTCTTTGTAATTTGATGTAAAGGAGGTTTTGTAATAGTTAAGTTAAAGTAATTATATAATTTGCCTTGGAGTTTATTTTGTTATTCACTACCTCGGGAAACCGAGATGGTAACAGTCCGGTTTATTAGGGAATGTCTTGTTAAAGGCTCCTTCATAAATCGGGGTGTTACAAAGTGGTATCAGAGCGAACGATCCTCAGGCCTAAACCAATGAACCCAATGAACGTAGGAAGTGTCTAAATAAAATGAACCCCTGGGTAGGAACTGTTAGGAGCTCACAGTGCGGTTAAGAAGGCGCCCTTAATACGTGCTCTTTTGCCCTCTCAGTTTTGAGCCAGGTAACCCGAGATAAATTGAGTGAATGGGGTAATTAGAAGTAAAACCTTGGATATAACCGAGTGGATGTATACCTTGAGACCCATATATTCTAACTATTCTGCGGGACAACGTTACGGTAAGTATTTTGTATGAATGATGACGTGATCATATGATGTTGTGGAGATGAGAAATAAATTTTCGTGTTCAGGTTGATAATCAATGAAGTGTTGGATTGTGGTAATCGTGAGCGTAGAAATAATTGCGAATTGATGATATTTATCTGGATGGATGTTGAATGATGTGTCGATAGTACTATTATGTCTAATGATATGCGGTTATGTGATCCCGAAGCCATGCTAGTATAGTATTGTGATAGTAATCAGAAACACTATTGAATTGCATGTTTCTAGTCATAGCAATCGTGATTTAGATGTAAGGAGTAGATCGAGATGCGAAGGGATTCTATGGGATAGATGTTTATGTAAGTACAAAGTGTGAGATTTAAGTTGGGATGGGTTAGTATACATAGTATGTTCATAAGAGCTTGTAACATAGTAAAGAATGACCTAGTGCTGAAACTCGTTTTGTTTGATTTTACTCTTTAACTGACCTTACTGCCATTTCTTTTCTGTTTATTGTCTATAGATGAAAATTTTATGGGAGATAGCCTCGGGAGCTAGTGTTCATTTGGCGTTGGTTTCATGCTTATAGGATATACGGATTAGGAGGAATAAATGTTTTAGTGGGCTGTGGTCAGGAAGTTCCTGTGCAGTGATGTTTTGACCAACGATTTTGTAAAAATCCTCATTTAAATTGTATTAATAATTTTTGCATAATTCCAACTCCATAGATCAGAAGATTTGTATACGTTTTCAAATTAATAAGCCACGAAAATTCTTGATGTCTCTATATTAAATGGTAAGTATTGCAAACTGACCCAAGTTTCGGACCAATTGCTGTCACATACTTGTTTGGACCAACTGAGTTGCAAAATCCTTTAAAAATTGAATTCTTGAGCTTTTGACCTCATTCTTTTTCTCACGAATTATTAACTCTCTGTATGTTATAAAAAGTAATATAACTCAAGTTTTCGTTGAACGGTTATTTATTCGTGGTTTTTGGAAGTTACAACGTGAATCATAACTTTTAAAATGTGAATTCTATGTTGAGTTTTCATACAGTTGTTCGATTATTTCATGAGCCTTATTAATGTGAAATTATAGTGTCCTTATATGATGATAGTAGCACACATATTCATTGGTTATGTATCTTAACAAGTGATAAAAAAAAATTAAAGTTTAGTTTATAACATTGTTGGCATGATAGTATGTGTGAAATTGAATAGCTTAATATGATCCTTAATCGAGGGTGAAATATTTTATACGAGTCCAGTTGTTGCATATTTTATATATGTTTGGTATGTTATAATATCTCTGGTGTGTTCATCATATTTGTATAGTGGTCGGATATATATAAATATAAAACTATATTGTCATATCTTGGTAAAGTTGGTGGCGTTAAATGTTAACTTGATTGTTCTAATATACTCGCGTGAATATTTATAATAATTATGTTTAAATGTTTACACATGGATGGTAGTAATGAGTATGTCTAAATGTTCACACATGTAGGATGTCATCTGAGTTCTCATGTCTTTTATGTGAGTCTGTGTGCTTATAGTTATACTTATTACTTTCATTGCATTAATTTATTTCAGTTGAACCTAAACTTATGATATGATAATAAAATAGTGTTGTTGTACCTTATTGGATATGTTCATAGTTGTATTGTCATGAAATGCTAAGGTGATTGTTGCAATTGTCACGATATTTGAAATATATTCTCGAACCGTCAAATTATAATGAGATAACCCTTTGATGATTCACATGTCATGCGTATGTTTAAATGATAGTCGTTATAGTTACGTTTAATTGAGCAGCGAGTTGCCTATTTGTTCAAACCGTGCAAACCAGAGAACTTGTTCACCTTACTAATCTTTTGTCATAGATAATGTTTACAAGTTATATGATGGTATATGTACATGTTTAAGTTGTTTATGCGATATCTTTTATTTTTCTGAAAATGAATTATCTTTGAGTTGATGGATACAATTGAATGGTATGGTTGCTAAAATGTTAAACATATGTGTGATATGGAAGTAATTTTGTTGTTATTGTGAATCATATAACTATTAATACTCAATTGTAATTTCAGTTGTTTGACTTCTACATTATTAAGTTAATTACTCATGACGCACAGTCGATGGTTCCGTAAGAAGTTTAACTGGGAATTTTATAGTGTGCCTCCGATCTAAACTAATAATCTTCTTATATTGACTATATGGTTAGACTCTTGTCTAGTTCTTATGACGTGATAAATCGTTTTAAAATTTAACATGTAATTGAGTTGGTACTTATACTTTTGTGTGACCATGTAACCTGTGATAAATAGATCTGTAATAAAGAGGTAAAATTTTGATTGAACACAGTTAATTTGTAGTTACTTGCTTTACATTAGGGTACGAATCGTATGCTTTGATGAGACGTCACCAGGGAATGTGTATTATCTAAAAGGTCTTCGATTAAATGCTGTAGTCGTGTTAGTCGTGAATATAACTGAGTAAAGAAGTGCAACTAAAATCCTGATGTTGAGGTAATAGTCGTTCATTAGTAAAGATAGGACTGAAATGAATACGATGAACCTGTAAATTACGATATATGAGTCGACACCTAAGCTTGTGTTGTTTGAAGGAATTGAGTTAAGTTTATCTGATATTGAGTTAAATGGATTCTATGGACGGCTCTGTTATAAGATTTATGTTAAAAAAGTTATTCACCGTCCGGTATGAAAGTAAAAGTTTTGAAAATGAAGTTAAATTTTGTCGTGTGAATATAAATTCGGAATGAGATTTCGCCGATTGTCGGTTGTATGGTTTCATGATATTTGCTAGTCTGGAGGAATGAAGTTAGAACGGAGTCACAAATAGTGGATTAATTTAGTCATGTTGTTCGTTCATGTAGTGAATTGGTGGGTTGTGGTTAGTTACGAATGTCAAAACGGGAAATGTAATGTGGTGATTTAAGTGAGTTGTGTGTTAACATGGTATGTTGATATTAGCATGATATGTAATGAATATTTGTAAAATTGGTGTAGTTAAATACATTTAATCTTTTATGTCATTGTGTTGGGTGCAGTTTAAATATATTTAACACCAAGAACAAAATTTTATGTATGATAGTCTTGTATGTTAACTTTCCAATATCGCTGTTTACTCGCTTGACTGACTCGACAAATAAGCTTGTAAAATTTGCCAATCAATGTGCATTCGTCATTCGTGAATAAATACCAACCCTTTGTTATGAGGATTAAAGATATTTCCGGGACGATAAGTCTTTTTGAAACTAGTTGTCTTCATTTTATGGGTGATTCTGTGTCTTGACCTAAATCGGTACAGTTATGTAAAGGAAAGTCAGACTGGACCTATTAGGTTACAAATTTTCGTAAATCGATTTATTAAGTTTTGACCCTAATTCTTTTCTTATGTTGAATGATTCCCTATGTTTCTAAGGTATGAGATTACAATGATTAGTGAAATGAATAATTACTAATGATTTTTACTAGTAACCTTGTAAAGCATTGTTCCATTCATAATTTGATTATTCACATGAATAAATGTTACCAATTTTTCTTGGAAAATATGCTATTTGACATGAACCATATGTGAGCACCTAAGCATCTTCATCTTTGTAACCTGAGTAGTAATGTATAAATTAGATTGACAAGCAGATCCTGTGAATGTTATTGCATGTATTGATTGATATGAAGAGTGTTTAGATTAATACTGAAATGTCTTAAGTTATTCAACGTGGCTTTTGCTCCGATCCGTGGCGATGTCTTTGTAAGAAGAATCGTAGCTTCCTTGAGAGAGCTTGTATATTGATTGTCTTTAGTAGGGATTAGTTAACTTGAGCGTGAGTTGTGAATCTTTTATCCTCTTTCAGTTGTTAGCAGTAGTTTGAGAACTTTTGTTATAATAATGAAGGTTACGGGGACGTAACCATGTTTAAGGAGGGTAGGATTGTAAAATCTTTATACTTTCATGTGTGATTTCTCAGTTTGGCTATATTGGTTATGCGTCGTGTGGGTTATGTTGGAGTGTTACATGATGTGTTTCTGTTATGGGTAAACTTCGGGACGAAGTTTATTTTAAGGAGGGTAGACTGTAATACCCGGTATTTTAATATGATATTATATTAGGCCGAGTTACCAGCTGGGTCGTGTAGTGTATTTGTGACTCGGGTAATTATGTGACTCGGGTTTTAATTAATCTAACTAGGCTAGGCCCATATCGTCTTAATAGCACCTATCCTATATGTATAACTCATCTAACCAAACCCTAATCTCCCTATCACCATATTCACTTTAACCATGAGAAAAGAGAGAAAAGAGAGAAGAGGGAGCCGTGTGTGAAGGGAGCCGCGTGAGGCATTGCGAGGCGATTTCTCAGCCTATTCTCATTCTATTTCGTAAGTAGACTATCCTATTACCTCTTTATTCAATTATTAGCATAATTATAGTAGTAGTGGAATAATTTTTGTAACCCTAGAAATTGATTTGGGGGTTTTGATTATAAATTGTATGAGATAAATGAATAGAATAGTTACAGCAATTTACAGATTCGTTGGTCTGTGTTGTTTGAGTGTTTTAACTGTCTTAAAGTCGTGGGATGCAAAAAGTTAAAGAAGAGACTCATGTTTATTCCAAGCCTAGTTTATGCCTGTGAAAATTGGTAGCATTTCACCATGTAGGTTTGCCTGAAGAAATTATTTGTGAACGTCTATCTAAAAAGTCCGCGAATCAGTAGAGGCTGAAAGATTACTTCTAAAACATAATTTAGATATTGAATTGGTACTGGGTCTTTTTCATATATTTAATTTAAAGAGTTTAGATGAGTTAGGCGTTGGTTTTACTTAAAAATCATTTGTGAAACTCGTTTTATGAATCAATACGTTTTATGCAACGGTTTCTGTCAGTTTTTGGAAATCAGTCTGAAAACCCTTAATAAGTTTGGAATTGGAGAAAAACACGTTAGATATAATTTGTAGCTAAGACTCATGGGGTTCCAATTCAATTGGCCTTGCATCAAATCGATTTTTCGGGAATTAGTTATTCATTTTATACCGAGTCTGCCATGTGCAGGAAAATCAGGGATAGTCGTGTTTGTTCCTTAAGTTGATATTCCTATTAAATTACGATGAGTCTAGGTTATGTGAATGATTAATTGACTGAGTAGGTGGTAATTATACATAATTATGTTATATAGGTGATGGATATGTGAAGGATCATAATTGATTGCTTGTGCGTGCTTGGATTGCGAAAAGGTAGGGAAATACACTTGACTTATTACCGTTGTTGTTGAATTGTGTTGACTTGTTTGTGTTTCATATGACCAAACTGTGAACGTTGACTTGATTCGTTGTTGTTGATTCATGTTATGATTCATATCCTGGAATGTGCTTGACTGAATTGATCGTATTGAGTATATTATCACAACATTGAGAAGGCATGATTCTATGATTTACCAGTTCAATGATATACATATTGTGTTGCATTAATTTCTTGAGCATTCATATGCATTGGAGATGGAGGATGTTGTGGTGACGTGGTGTGGTGATGATGATGTTGTGATAAGGCCCAGGCGGGTTCTGCAGGACTTGCCCTGGTGTCCTCAGCTGCAAGCTGGCAGATCGGTTACGGTCGATATATAGTCTACCGGGGATCGGAATGGCTGGGTTGTACGGGTTATGAGATATGATTTGAGATGGAGATGGAGGTGACGGAGGAGCATGCATATCATACTTTGTTGTTCCATTGTATTCCCTACTCAACCTCGTGGTTGACCCTGTGTATTCGTGAACACCTGTGATGATCCAAATATTGGGGAGCAGACTTGACAGGTTATGAGATAGGATGGGAGCTTGATGGGCGTGAGACACTGGATCAGAAGACTTAGTAGCTAGATCATTATTTAGAAGACTTTCACTTTTATTTTTGTTAGTTCTTTGTAATTTGATGTAAAGGAGGTTTTGTAATAGTTAAGTTAAAGTAACTATATAATTTGCCTTGGAGTTTATTTTGTTATTCACTACCTCGGGAAACCGAGATGGTAACAGTCCGGTTTATTAGGGAATGTCTTGTTAAAGGCTCCTTCATAAATCGGGGTGTTACAAAGTGGTATCAGAGCGAACGATCCTCAGACCTAAACCAATGAACCCAATGAACGTAGGAAGTGTCTAAATAAAATGAACCCCTGGGTAGGAACTGTTAGGAGCTCACAGTGCGGTTAAGAAGGCGCCCTTAATACGTGCTCTTTTGCCCTCTCAGTTTTGAGCCAGGTAACCCGAGATAAATTGAGTGAATGGGGTAATTAGAAGTAAAACCTTGGATATAACCGAGTGGATGTATACCTTGAGACCCATATATTCTAACCATTCTGCGGGACAACGTTACGGTAAGTATTTTGTATGAATGATGACGTGATCATATGATGTTGTGGAGATGAGAAATAAATTTTCGTATTCAGGTTGATAATCAATGAAGTGTTGGATTGTGGTAATCGTGAGCGTAGAAATAATTGCGAATTGATGATATTTATCTGGATGGATGTTGAATGATGTGTCGATAGTACTATTATGTCTAATGATATGCGGTTATGTGATCCCGAAGCCATGCTAGTATAGTATTGTGATAGTAATCAGAAACACTATTGAATTGCATGTTTCTAGTCATAGCAATCGTGATTTAGATGTAAGGAGTAGATCGAGATGCGAAGGGATTCTATGGGATAGATGTTTATGTAAGTACAAAGTGTGAGATTTAAGTTGGGATGGGTTAGTATACATAGTATGTTCATAAGAGCTTGTAACATAGTAAAGAATGACCTAGTGCTGAAACTCGTTTTGTTTGATTTTACTCTTTAACTGACCTTACTGCCATTTCTTTTCTGTTTATTGTCTATAGATAAAAATTTTATGGGAGATAGCCTCGGGAGCTAGTGTTCATTTGGCGTTGGCTTCATGCTTATAGGATATACGGATTAGGAGGAATAAATGTTTTAGTGGGCTGTGGTCAGGAAGTTCCTGTGCAGTGATGTTTTGACCAACGATTTTGTAAAAATCCTCATTTAAATTGTATTAATAATTTTTGCATAATTCCAACTCCATCGATCAGAAGATTCGTATACGTTTTCAAATTGATAAGCCACGAAAATTCTTGATGTCTCTATATTAAATGGTAAGTATTGCAAACTGACCCAAGTTTCGGACCAATTGCTGTCACATACTTGTTTGGACCAACTGAGTTGCAAAATCCTTTAAAAATTGAATTCTTGAGCTTTTGACCTCATTCTTTTTCTCACGAATTATTAACTCTCTGTATGTTATAAAAAGTAATATAACTCAAGTTTTCATTGAACGGTTATTTATTCGTGGTTTTTGGAAATTACAACGTGAATCATAACTTTTAAAATGTGAATTCTATGTTGAGTTTTCATACAGTTGTTCGATTATTTCATGAGCCTTATTAATGTGAAATTATAGTGTCCTTATATGATGATAGTAGCACACATATTCATTGGTTATGTATCTTAACAAGTGATAAAAAAAAAAATTAAAGTTTAGTTTATAACATTGTTGGCATGATAGTATGTGTGAAATTGAATAGCTTAATCTAATCCTTAATCGAGGGTGAAATATTTTATACGAGTCCAGTTGTTGCATATTTTATATATGTTTGGTATGTTATAATATCTCTGGTGTGTTCATCATATTTGTATAGTGGTCGGATATATATAAATATAAAACTATATTGTCATATCTTGGTAAAGTTGGTGGCGTTAAATGTTAACTTGATTGTTCTAATATACTCGCGTGAATATTTATAATAATTATGTTTAAATGTTTACACATGGATGGTAGTAATGAGTATGTCTAAATGTTCACACATGTAGGATGTCATCTGAGTTCTCATGTCTTTTATGTGAGTCTGTGTGCCTATAGTTATACTTATTACTTTCATTGCATTAATTTATTTGATTGAACCTAAACTTATGATATGATAATAAAATAGTGTTGTTGTACCTTATTGGATATGTTCATAGTTGTATTGTCATGAAATGCTAAGGTGATTGTTGCAATTGTCACGATATTTGAAATATATTCTCGAACCGTCAAATTATAATGAGATAACCCTTTGATGATTCACATGTCATGCGTATGTTTAAATGATAGTCGTTATAGTTACGTTTAATTGAGCCGCGAGTTGCCTATTTGTTCAAACCGTGCAAACCAGAGAACTTGTTCACCTTACTAATCTTTTGTCATAGATAATGTTTACAAGTTATATGATGGTATATGTACATGTTTAAGTTGTTTATGCGATATCTTTTATTTTTGCTGAAAATGAATTATACTGAGTTGATGGATACAATTGAATGGTATGGTTGCTAAAATGTTAAACATATGTGTGATATGGAAGTAATTTTGTTGTTATTGTGAATCATAAAACTATTAATACTCAATTGTAATTTCAGTTGTTTGACTTCTACATTATTAAGTTAATTACTCATGACTTACGATCGATGGTTCCGTAAGGAGTTTAACTCGGGAATTTTATAGTGTGCCTCCGATCTAAACTAATAATCTTCTTATATTGACTATATGGTTAGACTCTTGTCTAGTTCTTATGACGTGATAAATCGTTTTAAAATTTAACATGTAATTGAGTTGGTACTTATACTTTTGTGTGACCATGTAACCTGTGATAAATAGATCTGTAATAAAGAGGTAAAATTTTGATTGAACACAGTTAATTTGTAGTTACTTGCTTTACATTAGGGTACGAATCGTATGCTTTGATGTGACGTCACCAGGGAATGTGTATTATCTAAAAGGTCTTCGATTAAATGCTGTAGTCGTGTTAGCCGTGAATATAACTGAGTAAAGAAGTGCAACTAAAATCCTGATGTTGAGGTAATAGTCGTTCATTAGTAAAGATAGGACTGAAATGAATAAGCTGAACTTGTAAATTACGATATATGAGTCGACACCTAAGCTTGTATTGTTTGAAGGAATTGAGTTAAGTTTATCTGATATTGAGTTAAATGGATTCTATGGACGGCTCTGTTATAAGATTTATGTTAAGAATGTTATTCACCGTCCAGTATGAAAGTAAAAGTTTTGAAAATGAAGTTAAATTTTGTCGTGTGAATATAAATTCGAAATGAGATTTCCAGCCAGTGTCTGGTCGACAGCCTCTCTCCTTTATCTCCGAGGTAAATCGAAGACAGAAACCACCAAAGCCACAAACGAGCCCTCTGCTCAGCAGTACAGGGAGGAGGAGCCGTCTCCCTCCCGTCAATCGTCACCAACGCCGGGATCTTTCCCGCGAAGTAGTCTCGGACGTAGGAACTGGGCACCAAACCAGGCACTGTAACAGCCTTCGGCGACAAGTTCCAGCCGATCAACCTCCTAGCCTCGGCCGAGTCCACCCTCATGGCAGTCTCCGGCCACTCCACAGCCTCAGACCCACACGGCAGACCAGAAATCATGCCGTAGTCCTCCAGAGTGACTCCCACCTCACCAAAAGGCATGTGAAATGTGGAGGTCGTGTCCCAGAATCGGTCTAAGAAAGCGCGGACCAGGCTAAGGTTAGCACGCAGCTTCCTCTTCGCGATATCCGTCTAAGCCTGCACCAAGGCACCGAACGCTCCACGCTCGATCATGGCACGCTGCTCCGCCGACAGCCGCTCGTAGCACTCCATCGCCGTCGTGTAACCCGAGAACGACCTGATGTTCCCGGCCTCCTATTGTGATTTGAAATAAAAGCTATCTTTAGTTTTGAATGAAAATTGGAGAAGATATGAGCAAATGAAATGAATGAAAGAAGATGAGCGACGAGTAATGAATTCAAGATTACCAAGCTCTTCACCGTCCTGTAGGACAGGTGACCCTCCGCGGCCCAAAGCAAGTGCCTACTGTCCCAGGTCTCAGTCCACGCAGGTGCTCCCCTCAGCTGACGACCTCCTCGTCCAACGTTGGCCCGCCTCGGGGCCTCCTCCTCCTCAACAGTCTCCTCCTCGTGGACCTCGTCCTCAGCAGCTATCACCGCGGTGGTGAAAGCCTGCTCCAAAACCTCCTCGATAATAGCAGAGTCTATCTGTTGGAGCTTGTGTCCTCCACAAATTAGTGTGATAACATTTGTAAATCTCTTACAGGTTCATAAGGGTATACTTCGTATATTTAATCAGTTGATTAACATTTACCTAATAACGGTTGGCTTGCTAGAAAGTTTGACGTTATTATCATACAGATGGCGGTGATCAACTGGTCCCTAAAGGTCACACCTATAGGATGTGTTTGAGAGATGTGATTATAGAAATATGATCACATTGATGCCTAATATGACTAAACAGTTAGTCAATGTGTTGATGAGACAATTATTTAATGAAGATTAAATAATATTAGTTGAGACGAATTAACTGTCAATTTATAAATTAAATATAATAAGTTATATTTAATTAAATGCATGCAATGTTAGCTTGGACGAATTAATCTGTTAATTCGTAATTAAATGTAATAGGTTATATTTAATATCAACAAGATGAATGTGTCACAGTGATAATAGTGAGGGTACACAAACCAAGAGGTCATGGGTTCGATCCTCACTAGATGGCAATTTTAACACATTTTATACATTTTTGGAATAACCACAAATAAGGAGATTATACTCCTTATTTCGGTTATAGTGGGCCGAATTAGGGAAGATTAAATCTCCCTAATTCACTCCCATATTTCGGTTACAATAAGTAGAATAGGGTGATCATTATTCAACCTTAATTCTTTTTTAACCTAGCCTCCGCCCTCATCAGAAAAACACAAAAAAACAACCAAAATTGCATTATCAAAGGGCATATCTCATATCGTCTTGGGTGCAACTGATAGGCGAATATCTACTTTGATATTGTTCTTAGGCCATATTTGCTAGGACCGAAGGTTATTTCTGAATCCTTTACTTTGTTTATGTATTTTATTTATGACTAGTGATCGTCTTAATTAAATTCGTTATAATCCTTCAATTTGAAGGGAAGTATACAGATTATTTCCCACACTATCTCCATGGGAGCTCTCCCAGAAGTAGAAGCCTCATCACCTGCAACATTAAAGTAATTTAGGCCGCGTCACGTGACGACAAGCCTGGATTAGGGGATTTTCGAGCCTTCGGAAGCCCTGAAATCGCTCTTTTCTCGCCATGTTTGGCCATGTTCTCACAAACCCGATCACTCATGTGGTAATTAGGGTCAAGTCAAGCCTAAGTTGAAGCCTAGTCATGGGTTCAAGTCGAAATTTCGGCAGCATTTCGTTATAACGGCGATTATGCCCTAGAAAAGTATCCTGGAAAAGCCGTCACAAACCGAAATTCCGAGATGGTATGAAGTTTACCCATCATCCAAGGATCCCAAATAACAAGTTTCATCGCAAATGGGCAATCCTAAGGCTATTTTCGAAGCAATTTACGGTTTAGCTGTGAATCCGTCTCAAATTCACTCAAATGCTCAAAACTCAACGAAAATTCGAAACAAATACATGGTTGTGTTCCTTATATTACCAATTATCCGTTTCTAATACCAATTTTATAAGGCAAATCCATTTGGGGGAAAAGCCCCAAATTTTCGAATTAATTGGGTTGAAAACCCTAATTTTTTTCGATCCAAATTGAGCAAATATAGAAGATTAATGCAAGAATGATATACGTACCTCGATTAGTCATGATGAATGCAAGTTTTTGGATCAAATCTTGGCGGAAATGGTTAGGATTTGAGAGAGAAAGGGATGATTTATGTTTCGAACAAATGAATTGCAAACCCTCTGTTTATCGCGTTTTTACGCAGAAAAGCCACCTTCAGGAATAGACGCAGCAGGCGCTGCGCCTCTTCCAAGAGACGCAGCTCTTGTTGTGCCTCTTCCTGGTATTCCCTTCATACGAGTTTTCAAAAATTCGTTATGAGTTTGTTATTAGTTGGCCCATCTTTGGCGCGCCTTTTCCTCATTGCCATTTTACATTTTTATCTCTTTTTGGACAGTTTGACGACTATCTTTCGTTCCGGCCCACATTTCTAAGCCAACAGTAGACTATTATACGTTATTTATACGCTTTCAAGACCTTGCTTGTCGCAACGAGCAGATATTTCTTCACAGGTGTTTCGACACGCCTTCATCATATTCCCCCAGCAAGAGTAAGCGGATAGACTTTCCCTCTCGAGACATGGAGATTAGTTCCCGTTTATGTTCCCCAACGAGAGTTCACGACCGACAGTCACTTCCTCTCGAGACATGGAGATCAACATCAGCCCCGAATTCTTCCGAAGTTTGTTTGAAGATGACCCAAGCAGATTTCTCCCAGTAGTTCCCGCTTGTGTCCTGCTGCTCACAATATTTCTTGTTTCCCCACGGAGTGCGATAAAGGTGTCGTTCTCCATAAGTTCCCAAACCATTAGAGTTCCTACACTCGAGCCTTAGTTACCCCTTAGTTTAAAATTATATTCGGGCCTCCTTCCCATTGATGCTTTCCTTTAGGGCCCCACACCCTAGCACCAATCCTTACTTATCTTTTAGGTCTTAACATTAGCTCCTACGCTTACCCTTAGCTCCTATGCACCTCCGGAAGCATCTCGAGAAGAAGTCTCAGGTATGGTCTCTTCTTATGGCTGGCGAGCCTCCTTACATAATCTAATGGACTTTAAACGACCCTCCCCGATAGTCGACAGACTCTAAAATGTTCCCGATGACAGGTCCTTGGCTCAGACCCCTTGAGCCGCCTCGCGTCGCCATAGTCGTCAGGTTGTAATCTTCGATTGACCTGATGGCTATACTTTGACTTTCGCCTTGTCCAAGCCTCAGTCAAAGTGGGGGCTCTGTAGATACCTCATTTCTGCACCTCCCGCAAACCACCCGGTGATGATTGGGCCGCATGTTTGGTACGCGGAACGATTTGTGACAGTTCGTAAGTTTATCGTCAAGTGATTGCTCAAACACTGATGTCTACCTTTTAGTTGTCATCTACGTGCCGATACGGTCGTTTTGACAGTAATTAGAGTACATTTGGAGTCCGGGCCTAAAACCGTCTTCATTTTATGATAACCGTTAAATCCCGAGTCAGAATGTTCTGGAATGTTCCGGATATTTCTATTCCATATTTTATAAATATTTCACAATCTTTAATCTTTGGTAAACAATTTTCCGCAATATTCATACAAAATATTAAGGAAAACCAAATTATCCATTTATTCCATAACTTAAACACGGAAATATTTCTTCCGCAGGAGGAAACCACTTGGGAACAGACGCAGCAGGTGCTGCGCTTCTTCCTAGAGACGCAGTGGCTTATGCGCCTCTTTCCAGGTCCTTTTCTGCGTGTTTTTCGTATCTTTTTCATATCTTTCTGAGATTCACTTCCTAAGTCTCTCCGAAACCCTAATTCCTTCACGTGATTAGTATAAATAGGAGCCTTCGCTCCTCATATTTCTCACGCGAGTGTCCGCCCTTCTCTTCTCCCTTTGCATTCTAGACCACGTTCTTACTTTTTGGCGTCTAAGTGCTTGAACTTTCGACCACGTAAGCTCGGATCCTTCTGAGTACCAGCCTCGTTTGCATGACCGACCAATTTGACCAACTCCACATTAATCAACTTAATTAATCTTAATCGTTTTCCTCTTACGAGGGCACTTTCGTTACATTCGAGTCGAGCATCACTAATCGTAAACTTAGTTCATCTCATTTCGTCAAACATGTAAGTATGAGGGTGTAAATCTCTCTTTTATTATTGTTATTTACCTTTTTGTATCACAATTGTAAGGTTTATGTCGAAAACACCTCTTAAAACCGATTTCTAAAACCTCGTTTAAAACCCTTTTTACGGATTTCCAGAAGACAAACCGTCGAGAAAGGGCGCAGCAACTGCTGCGCCTCTTTGAAGGAGCGCAGTGCCTGCTGCGCCTCTTCGTGAGGCCGCCGCAGTTCCTGCTTCCTTTCTTCTTCCTTCGTCCTCTTTAATTCGTTCGTTTTATTTGTTTCGTTTGTTTCTTGTTAATTCTTTGACATGACATCCATAATAATTTCATATGTATATTAATCATCATCATTAACATGTTTAATTCGTCATTAAATCCGACTTAAATCCCTTATAATCTCATATTTGCGGGTTTTCGTCATTAAAATTCAATCCGGGTTGTAGAAATTCGATTCTTTCATATTGAGTTTCTGGAATTCGTTCTTGATATATTTTCGTCTGTCTATTGTTTATTCGTCGTTAATTTGTCATTAATTCGTCATGTTTAACCTATTTTGTTCACTCATGTCATTAATCAATCGTTTATCCATGTAATTAATTCGTTTGCATCCGTCTCATCCATGTTTTATTGCTTTTATGACCATTAATCACATGTAAATAACCCGATAATTACTTTCATCCGAGTAAATATCGTAATCAATCATTTAAATTCACCAATTAATATTAACAATTTGCAGTTCCGGCATCACAGCCAGAACTCACCCTTGGAACAGACGCAGCAACTGCTGCGCCTCTTCCAAAGGGCGCAATCTTGCTGCGCCTGTTCCAGGATGAGTTCTGTCTCTGAACTTCCGTTGTTGCTTGACCTAGTTTAATTAGTTTACGTAATTAACTATTATCCGTATTATCGTCTAATTCCTGTTCGTTAATTAATTCTTTTATTCCTTTTTCTCAAATTATCCGTTTTAAAGGTATTTTCGACATGAATCAATTAATCCAATGTAATTATTGTAATTTTCTATTATTGTATTATTTATCGCATTTGTATGATTTATTTACATGCCTTCACTTGTAATTGAGCATTAAATCCTACTTTGACCCAATTGTATGATTAAATTACGTGTTAACCGACTTAGTCTAATTCTTCATATGTTAGGTTTAAAACTTGGATGTTGCATTGCATGCATATAATCGACGATATATCAAGTATAGATGATATCCCTAATCATTAGTAGAGGCCGCTATCGAGGCGGGCGGGATTAGGTGTTCGATCAAAAGAGCTTCCTAATACATACCCTCACCCCTTACTCCAGATCTCTGTGAACATCCGTGTTCATTGGCATCCACGAGAGTCCGAGTCATTCTAGACATAGAATGCTAAGGGTAATGATTGCTTGGCGTTCATGTCTCTACTTTGTGTCTTGACATGGCACGAAGTATTCGAACGGTTTCAATTTCCCATAAAAATTGGTGGCGACTCCACAAAATGCAAACGCTTGTTCTCTCTCCCAAGCGCCCCCGTGGGCCCATTGTCCACAGTACCAATGAAATGATGAGAACTTGAAGGATGTCTTTTTTTTTGGTTGGATTATTATCGTTGTTTGGTTATTCCTACTCAACCTCGTGGTTGACCGTGTATTCGTGAACACATGTGATGAACCATAAATGGGGAGCAGATTTGGCAGGTACTAAAGATTAGCTGACTTGGGAGCTTATGAGATGCGTGAGGACTTGGCCAGTCTACCTAGACGTCTAGACCGCATAGTTTATTTAATCACTTTATTTATTTCCGCTGGTAGTTGTATTTAATTTTATATTAATTTTAGTTTGGTTAAGTTGTAATAAACATGTAATCGCTAAATTTTATTTAAAGTACTTTGGTTGTTGTACTTTGCTATTCACTACATCGGGAAACCGAGATGGTAACAGTCCTATTTATTTGGGAATGTCTCGCTAAAGGCTCCTAAATAAATGGGGGTGTTACAACACCCTTTTAGATATCTGTTTTCGCTGTGGGATCTCTGCTGGAAGGAGGTAGATTGTAATACTCCGTATTTAATAATTATATAATAACAATATTTTATTGTATTAAGCGAGTTGAGTTTGAGACGGAATAAGAATAATATAATAATAATAATAAGATACATGTATTTATACACTCCACTTACCATACTACACTCACCTTATACATACCTTTATCCACCCTTAACAACCCTATCCTAACATAATCCACCAAATCCACAAAAGATAAGGGCGAAGAGAGAAAGAGAGGAAAAAGAGATTCCGTCACGTGGCCTCAAGATCGTAAGGTAAACCGTCTTATTCTAGCCTTTATGTTATTATTTTTATACCATTGTCTCACCCGCGACTTAGACCCGCTAGGTGACCACCGTGACTGACCGGACAACCATCGTTGACCACCCTAGGGACGGTTTGACCGAGAGTTTAAGGGGTTTTTGTGGTCTTTGTGAACCGTCTTAGGGCACGGTTTTTACCCTCTATTTGTGGGATGACTTGGACCGGTGGTGGGGTGGATAAGTGGAGGGTTGAGGTGTAATACCACAGTTTTCCTAAGTCTGCTACTCGGCCGAATATGGCTTACTCGGCCGAGTAAAGTGTGTCGTGTATCCTGTTTGGCTACTGCCCAGGAACACTCGGCCGAGTATGTGGAATACTCGACCGAGTAAAGGGTACTCGGCCGAGTATACTCTATACTCGACCGAGTATCCGGTCTGACGGGTGTTATTTCCGCGGTTTTGATTAAAATTATTAGAGATTATATATATAATCGGTTGTCAGTTTCTAAAATCGCTTCTCCCAAAACATAAACTACGTTTCATTCTCCTCTAATCATATTCATCAATTCCAAGGCAAAGGTCGTAGATTGTGGATTCTAGCATCTTATTCCGTGTCAATCGCCGTAGTAAGTGTCTTATCCTTGTTGATCTATTGTTGTTCTTATAGGTTAACAAACCCTAGTTTGGGTTAATTTGAGGGTTTAGGGTTTGGTCATCATATGTGTGTTGATTGTTGATTATCATTGTTGTAGGTGACGATGTGGTATTTGTTATGCATATTATATGATTGATTGCAGCATAGCGGATTGCGATAAGGTAGGGTTTCCCTACTCAGTAGTGCTTAATTAATTTGAGATGTGTAATTGTACTGTGTATGATTGTTGTCTGCTGATCATCGGAGTGTTGGTGTGGTGGTGGTGGTGTGGTGGTTGTGATGATGTTGTGATGGTTGTGGTAG
Organism: Silene latifolia; assembly: GCF_048544455.1. NCBI lineage: Eukaryota > Viridiplantae > Streptophyta > Magnoliopsida > Caryophyllales > Caryophyllaceae > Silene > Silene latifolia. The sequence goes on along the minus strand of NC_133526.1, from coordinate 46,922,070 downwards.
AGTCACTTGCGGGAGTGGCTTCACGCCCTAGTTCGCCCTCCGTGCAACCCATCACGGGAAGGGATGTGCACATTAAGGGACAAGGTTATCACTCGTTGATGAGCGGGATTTCGGTGGGGATTGGCTGCGGTCCCCCACTGGCGGCGTGGGCTACCTATTGCGATGGGTAGTCTGACAGGGCTACACACCTCGGTTTGTAGTCGGTTATTGTGTGAGATTGGAAGACCGGGGTCGGAGGATGATCAGTTGGTTGCTTCATACACTCGTCTTACTTTGATTATTCAGTAACTGACCCCGTTGTTGTTTTATAAAACTTGTGGTTATCCATTCGGGGGTGGTGAGCAGGATGTGACAGGTGATGCAGATGTTTGGCTATGGGACAGTCTTGGGGAGTCACCACGCAAGCTTAGCTTCCACTGTCAAGAGTTCTAGTTGTCATTTTTAGTTGTTAGTTTTGGATAGTTCTTTATGTCGGATTTGAGACCATGTAACCTTTATAACTCTCATACTTTAATAAATGTGTTTGGACTATTGCTTTTGATATATACTAACCTCGGGCAACCGAGATGGTAACAGCCTTTCATGCTGGGGTAGTCCTTAGTACGGTACCTTGGTATGAGGGAGGCATTACAAAGTGGTATTAGAGCCGACGATTCCGGCACCTAAAACTAATGAACCCAATGAACTTAGGGAGTCTAAATAAAATGAACCCGGGGAGAGTTGTTTGGAGTTACCGCAAAGACTTGGGAGACGTCCCAAAGTCGAATTAAGGCCCTTACGATCTCAAGCCGGTCACATGGGGGGAAACTGTTATATGTCGAGTCATGTGTGTGTAGTACTTGTGGCATGAGTGTTGTGCATGGTTGGATGAAATGATTGGATGAAATGGTGAGAGTTATGGAATATGGTAGGATATGAGAGGTGGATTATGAATTCGTATATGTTAAATCTTGAGCAGGAATAATGTGATCATGTTACCTGTTTAATACGATCTTGAGCATGAAGTATGGTAGTGGTACATGTGCATACGAACATGATGATGCTAATGTTTGGTTGTTGGTAGTAGCATATGGTTCCAGTCATGCGTCTATATACATGAATGTCGTGTTTAATTTTCATGTGGATATGTCAAAAGTTCATCTATGTACTGGTTTCTCGAAGTATTGGGTCGTTATTGTTTGTTTTATGCATGTTTAAGTTGTTTTGTTAAGAAAAATTGATTTGTATGAAGAACGATTTTGGAAGGGTTGTCTTAAAACTGTCATAAGTCGAGTTCTAGAAATGATATTGTTGTGATTACAATTGGAAGTGATAGCTTGTCCTTTTACGATTCTAACGATAGGTCACACGCCCAGAATTACCTAGTAACGAGTGAGATATGACTGTTTTACGAAAATTAGATGGTGCTGAGAACTGTGCCGATACTCGACCGAGTAGTCCCTACTCGGCCGAGTATCTTTCATACTCGACCGAGTATTCTATATTCGGCCGAGTAATCTGTCTGTGATAATTCTGTTCAGCTTTTGTAGTCGTGAACTCGGTCGAGTAGTCTCATTACTCGACCGAGCATCCTGTACTCCACCGAGTACGCCATGTACTCGACCGAGTACCTTAGTGGACGGTCATTTGGAGTCGATGGCTATGTTATTACACATATGTTTTGAGTCTTAACGCATTCTTTTATATATGTGACGGTCTTGATACGTAAGTTACTAGATGCTATGATATGGAGAATGCCGGCTTACGGGGAGTATGTGTTGGATAGGGAGGACATGTGTTATATGTGGTTGTGAAGGATAGTGGAAAAAAAAGGGAACAGTGATGAGCTAATCGAGGCAAGGAGCATATTTTGTGAGATATGATGAGTGATATAGTCGTGTGTTGAGTAACATAAAAGTAAGTGTATATGGGCAAGGTGCTGTAAGTGTAAAGAAACATGAGAATGAAATATTCAGATGAGGATACGAATGGTGGCATATTGGGATGTGTAAGTATTTATGGAGGGAGACGGTTAGGATTGAGTTGTTTAAGGATATATGTAATGAAGGGTTGTTGTAGAGGGATAGAGAAGAGGGGTATGTAGTGAACTTAGATGGAGTTATGTCGCGACGTCGATTTGTAGATAGTGACTGAGTTTGGTAGTTTGGATTATCAGGAGGTGAGCCTAGTGTATGATTCTTTGGGCCATTCACAGTATGAGGTTAATTGTTGGTTTTCTAGGGATGCGAAAGGGAGATACAACTAATTAAAGGGTAACCGTTAGTTGTGGGGACTTGATGGTGACAAGTGTGAGTGAGTAGTATGATGAGAGAGGATCAATGATAAAGAAGAATGAGAAGATATCTATATGAATTAATGGAACTTGAGTTGTGGAGCAAAGAGAAGGTAATCGGATTACTAAAGAGTTAAGTAGAAGAAGGAAAGAGATGAATTATTACTTGGTAATATTGGATGGAAGTAAGTTGGGAGGACATTGATCAAAGTTATGGGATATGAAAGTAAGGAATCATGGAAACATACGATAGCATCTTGAGAGGGTGTGAGTCAATAGTTATATCGGCATTAAGGACGACATGTTAGCCATGAATTTTGAGGTATTAAGGGAGTAAGAAGCTGATAGAGTGTTTGCACGATATAAGATTTTGATGGAGAGTTAAGTGACGATACAATTAAGGATAGAATTGGAAAGAATGTTGAGGTAAATTTTGTTGATGGAGTTGGTGTTCGCTATTGGGATGACAACCAAACAGAGGAAATGAATCGTTATATTAAGAAATGATAGCAAGAGAGTGGTCACATGAAGGATGGTGGTGCCGTAGTGTTGTCACTAGTGGTCGAGGATGATGTCACATAAGGAAGTTAGTTTTTCTTAGAGGATGATTTTGTGGACACTGATTGGTATGTGTGGCCGGGAGGGAGTATAAGATGTGCATATAGGAGGTGTCTTCTAGTAGTTGGGTACTGACGATATGGTTACGTTCGTCGAGTGTTGAAAATTATGCGGGTGAGAGGATATGTTGTGAAGGGCATCTGAGTTAAGTTCGGACGAGAGGTATCCTTTATCAAGTGGTAACTTACGTGATCAGGATTGGCTAGTTAGATTCGATTATGGGTCCATGAGGTGTGTAAAACTTTGTGTGAGGTCCTGACCTAACGAGTAATGATGTGGTGTGATAGTTATGAGTCGTTATATGTGTGTTCCGCATCATATGTTATACTTATATGTGTATGTTTGATATCTGTAAGTAATTGTGTGAGGTTCTGACCTCATGAGTCATGGTCTGGATAATATTCAAAAGGTTGGTATCTGTGATTCCGTTTATTATGTTGCGTCGTGATCTAGTAGAGCGGTTTTAAGAAAGTTTTCTGGTCAACAAAGTGGTACTCAGTCAGTGTTATGAGATTGTAAAAGTTGTGATGGCTATCGATATGATTGTTTTGCCTCGAATGGCGACCTGGGCACGGTAATTCGTGTTGTGATATAAGTATTTTCGTGTTGTCGCAGATTGTTGTTTGTTTACTGTTGTTTCCTGTCCGTGTCGGTCGGGGCATATAGACCGTTGTTTTGTTCCCGATGTTTCTTACCAGTATCGACATGGGAGTGAGAATAGAGTATGACATGAAAGAGAGTAGGGTATGGTTCTGTTATTGTCATGATATAGTAATATTCTGTTAATGGGACACAGTTGTGAGAGGTTGTTGGAGTACTTTTGATCTTGTTTTAGATAAGGCGTTGATGAACATAGTTGAGGCAAGAAATTGTGGAACATGTGTGGTAGTGAACTTGAAACTACGGGTGGTTTAACACCTTTTATTGGGGCAGTGAGTACGGAGTTTTTGGACCTAGCATCATGTCAAGTTAAGGGTACGTTTTGTGGTAATAAAAGAGATGAACTTGAGAAGCTAATGTGAGTGTGTGTAAAAATCGTGGATCATGAGTTAAGATCGTGGAGATGACTGTATATGTATATAGAAGTATGTCGTTTTGCGGTAATGTGAAAGAGATAGAGTAATGGTAATATTGAGGATTTTATGATATATGTTATGTGAGTATAGAATAGTTGGAGGCACGAGAACTATTAGAGAAAGAGAGCCCTGGATATAGGAATGGTTGGAGGTCTTGAGGTTATAGTGGGTGATCGTTGACATGCGGTGGTAATGAGGATTATGGGAGCTATAGTAAAGGACCTAGTATTAGTGAGGTACGAGGACGTAACATTTATCTTAAGCGGAGCAAGATGCAACAAGAGAGTTTGATGGTCATACAAGTAACAATTGGAAGTTTGAGTGTTGGTGTAGTATAAAGATGGATTTGTGTGATGGTCGATATTATAGGTAATGGCAGTGCTTGTAGTAGTACGGTGTTTAGGAGTGTGGGTAAACTTCGATAGTGTTAACGGATTTGGGTGATGATGTTTATGTGTGCAAGTAAACTTCGAGGACGAAGTTCGTTTTAAGGGTGGTAGAATGTAACATTCTGTTCTGATGGTTGATCTTGGCTGGTAGATTGTCTTGGTATTGAGTTTGCTTGTGAACGTTAAGGAGGTAAGACATAGTTGGCAACACTTATGTTTTGGGTATCCGATAGTATTATGGAGTTAGTATTGGGAGACTATGCTGTAGTTGAGACGATATTGTGAGCCACGTTGTGGAAGGGAGCGTGGTTGGTGGAGTTAGTGTTAGGTGTCTATGCTTTATAGGTTGGGTTTGAACTTCGGGGACGAAGTTCTTTTTAAGGAGTGAATATTGTAATACCAATATTTTCCTAAGTCTGCTACTCGGCCGAATATGGCTTACTCGGCCAAGTAAAGTGTGTCGTGTATCCTGTTTGGCTACTGCCCAGGAACACTCGGCCGAGTATGTGGAATACTCGACTGAGTAGAGGGTACTCGACCGAGTATACTCTATACTCGACCGAGTATCCGGTCTGACGGGCATTATTTCCGCGGTTTTGATTAAAATGATTAGAGATTGTATATATAATCGGTTGTCAATTTCTAAAACCGCTTCTCCCAAAACATAAACTACGTTTCATTCTCCTCTAATCATATTCATGAATTCCAAGGTAAAGGTCGTCGATTGTGGGTTCTAGCATCTTATTCCGTGTCAATCGCAGTAGTGTCTTATCCTTGTTGATCTATTGTTGTTCTTATAGGTTAACAAACCCTAGTTTGGGTTAATTTAAGGGTTTAAGGTTTGGTCATCATATGTGTGTTGATTGTTGATTATCATTGTTGTAGGTGACGATGTGGTATTTGTTTTGCATATTATATGATTGATTGGAGCATAGCGGATTGCGATAAGGTAGGGTTTCCCTACTCAGTTGTGCTTAATTTATTTGATATGTGTAATTGTACTGTGTATGATTGTTGTCTGCTGATCATCGGAGTATTGGTGTGGTGGTGGTGTGGTGGTTGTGATAATGTTGTGATGGTTGTGGTGGAGTCACTTGCGGGAGTGGCTTCACGCCCTAGTTCACCCTCCGTGGAACCCGTCACGGGAGGGGATGTGCACATTAAGGGACAGGATTATCGCTCGTTGATGAGCGGGATTTCGGTGGGGATTGGCTGTGGTCCCCCACTGGCGGCGTGGGCTGCCTGTTGTGATGGGTAGTCGTGCAGGGCTACACACCTCGGTGTGTAGTCGGTTACTGTGTGACATCGGGAGACCGGGGTCGGAGGATGATCAGCTGGTTGCTTCATACACTTGTCTTACTTTGATTATTCAGTAACTGACCCCGTTGTTTTATAAAACTTGTGGTGATCCATTCGGGGGTGGTGAGCAGGATGTGACAGGTGATGCAGATGTTTGGCTATGGGACAGTCTTGGGGAGTCACCACGCAAGCTTAGCTTCCACTGTCAAGAGTTCTAGTTGTCATTTTATAGTTGTTAGTTTTGGATAGTTCTTTATGTCGGATTTGAGACCATGTAACCTTTATAACTCTCGTACTTTAATAAATGTGTTTGGACTGTTACTTTTGATATATACTAACCTCAGGCAACCGAGATGGTAACAGCCTTTCATGTTGGGGCAGTCCTTGGTAAGGTACCTTGGTATGAGGGGGGCATTACATGAGGGGCGAGTCTTGTGGTGGTCAGGGGCGGTGGAAATGGTGGCTGCAGGTGGCGGGAATGGGGAGAGAAAGGAGGATGTCGAAGTAGTGGTTGTTTGTTATTGTTGCTTGTTATTGGTGTTGTTGTTGTCAATGGTGTTGCTGCTGGCGGTTGCAGGGGTTGTCGGATCTGGGGGTGGTGAGGGAGTCGACCACCGTGGTGGTGGTGGCCCACGGTGGTGGTCGTGTATGGTGGTGTTGTTGTGTTGTTGCAGGTTGTTGATGTTGTAGCCGTTTTCTGTTGTTAATGTTGCGGTTGTGGTGGCTGCCGACCGTGGCCCACCGTGGCTGGTGGTGGTGGCCATGGTTGCGGCAGTGGGTGGTAGAGCTGGTTGAGTTTGAGTCGGGTTGGGTAGTGTATAAGACGGGTTTGTTTAGTTTTGTTAGTCGTATACGTATTTGTATAATGTATTAGTATATTTATACGTCTTGGTATAAATATATTAGTATATTATACGTATTGGTATACGTATTGGATTAGTATATTTGTACATATTTGTATACGTATTCGTATGATTAGATGAGTATATTTATATGTATTCGTATTATTATCTTATTTTAGGAAATGGATTTTGTGAGACGGTTTTACGAGACGGATGTAATACTCTGTATTTAATAATAATAATAATAATATTTTAATTATACGAGTTATGTTGAAACGGAATAATAATGATCATAATAATAATAATAATACATTATACATGTATTATACCCCACCACATACATATATACCCTTTTATCCTCATCCACCCAACCTTATCATTTTATTTATCATTTCCACCACACAAAATTGAGGGAAATTTTAGAGATAAAGAATAGAGAAAAAGAGAAGAAAAGGAGATCGCCCTTTTGTCCTTCCGCTTTGAGATCGTAAGGTAAACCGTCTTATGTTAGCCTTTATATTATTTTATTCATACCGTTGACCAACCTTGACCCCGACTCATCTTTGACCCGTGTCATTGACCACAGTTGACCGTGCATATAGGGGTTTGACCGAGTTTTAAAAGGGTTTTTTTGGGGTTTGTTGTCACGGTTTAGGGCTCCGGGTTTGAAGGGGTTTGCGGGCTGGTTTGGGTCTGGGTAAGGGCAGATCTAGGTCAAGGGTGTTGAGATGAGTCCAGTGGTGGTTGTGGGTGGCCGTGAGGGTGGCTGGTGGTGGCGGTTTCAGAGGAAGAAGGAGGGGTGTTGGGTTTGTGTTATTGTTGTTGTTGCGTTTGTTGCGGCTGTTGTGGGTGGTGGCTGCTAGCATAGTGGCCACCCTTAGACCCACCGTGGTCAGGGCGACCCCATGGTGGTGGTGGCAGCCACGGTCGTATTGGGTTGTGCGTGTGGTGGGTGGCATGGTTGGTGTTTGTTGTTGTTGTTGTTGTTGTTAATGGTGTGTCGGTTGTGGCGGGGCCGTGGGTGGCGACTGCTGGCTATTGCCACCACGGCTGGTGGTGGTGGTCCACGGTGGTAGCGGAGGTGATGTAGTGGGGGCTTGAGTGAGTCGGGTTTTTGTGTAAATAATTAAGACGGGTTTATTTAGTTAATTAACTCGTATTTAGTTAGTCGTATACGTATTTGTATAATGTATTAGTATATTTATACGTATTGGTATAAATAAATTAGTATATTATATGTATTGGTATACGTGTTGGATTAGTATATTTATACGTATTTGTATTATTAATGTATTTTAGGAAATGTGTTTTGTGAGATAATTTTACGAGACGGACCTAGCTTGTGTGACGGTTTGCTTATGCGGAGTTGCTGTGAGGTAGGTTTATCCTACTCAGTTTCATTGTTGTCTTTATTTATTAAATGAGTCTTTTATCATTTAATTGCATTAAGTGAGTCGTATTGCATGTTATTGGTCATGACGACTCGAGGAGTCGGGATATTTGAGGAACTGGTATTTGTGACGTATTTAGCATATGTTGTCCGTTGTATGTTGTGATTTTACATGTGTTGGAGGATTATTGTTGTTGATTGTTTTGGAGACGGAAGGCGGTTGGGAGACCGTCTTCCACTTGGGTCGCCTCTTGGAGCTTTCCCACTCCAAGAGGGATGTGCACATTAATGACTTGAGTTGGGAGGGACGCGTGTGGTTGAGACACGACGTTTGGTAGGGGATCCGATTGGCTTCCGGACCCGGTACGTCTGGGCGTGTCCCGGTACTGGTTTGTGGTTGTTGGTATGTCTTGGCGTGTGCCGGTACCGTGTGGTTGTCGGTATGTCTGGGCGTGTCCCGGTACCGTGGTGGTGGTTGTTGTTGGTGGTTCCTTCATATCATGGTCGTGTTGTATGCTCATACACTCAAGTTGTGTCACACTTTATTTATTTAATGAAACTGATGTTTGTCTGTCTGTGTCTTGTCACCTATCTCTTTTGGGGTGGTCTGTGTCGATCCATATGATATCCTTTGGTCATATGGGGAGCAGGTTATGTTCAGGTTGTTGGATAGTACACGGGAGACGGGACGAGCTTGATGATATCACGAGACGAATCTAGTTGGCTAGAAGAGTATAGATGCCACGAGTTGTACTTTATTTATTCATTTGTTTACGTTTATGCAATTCACTAAACATTTATATTAATAAAGTGTTCTTTGATTGAAGTTTTAAAACACTACCTCGGGAAACCGAGATGGTAACGCTCCAATTATCTTGGCAGGATAATCGGGGTGTTACAACGGACCTAGCTTGTGTGACGGTTGCTTATGCGGATTTGCTGTGAGGTAGGTATATCCTACTCAGTTTCATTGTTGCATTTATTTATAAAATGAGTCTTTCATCATTTATTTACATTGAGTGAGTCGGTAATTGGCATGTTATATGGTATATTGTGTTTGTTGTGTTATCTTGTATGTCGGAGGACATGGTGGTTTGTTTGGTTACTTATTTTGGAAACGTAAGACGGTTGGGAGACCGTCTTGCGCTTAAGTCGCCTCTTGGAGCTTTCCACTCCAAGAGGGATGTGCACATTAATTGCTTGAGTTACAGAGGGACTCGTGTGGTTGAGACACGATGTCTGGCAGGGGATCCGGTTGGCTTCCGGACCCGGTACGTATGGGCGTGTCCCGGTACCTATTTGTGGTTATCGGTATGTCTGGGCGTGTCCCGGTACCTGTGTGGTGATCGGTATGTCTGGGTATGTCTGGGCGTGTCCCGGTACTGTGGTGGTGGTTGTTGATGGTAGTTCATTCATATCACAATCATGTTGCATGTTCACACTCGAGTCGTGTCACACTTTATTTATTTAATAAAACTGACGTTTGTGTGTCTGTGCATTTTCACCTCTCTCTTTTGGGGTGGCCTGTGTCGATCCATATGATATCCTTTGATCATATGGGGAGCAGGTTATGTTCAGGTTGTTAGGATAGTACGCGAGAGACGGGACGAGCTTGATGATATCACGAGACGAGTCTAGTTGGCTAGAAGAGTATAGATGTCACAAGTTGTATTTTGTTTATTCATTTGTTTACGTTTATATAATTCATTAAACATTACATTAATAAAATGTTCTTAGTTGGAGTTTTGAAACACTACCTTGGGAAACCAAGATGGTAACGCTCCAATTATCTTGGCCGGATAGTTGGGGTGTTACATAGATATTGGTTTGATTGATGGGCATGATAGGTCCTTGCGTCCTGCAGATTTATTGTTATATTCTTGGGACAGGGGTAGTGATGTTTGTGTGGATCAGAACGGGTCTTCCCCCTTGACTCAGTCTGGGATGTCTGAGTTCATACCCGGATGTGTGGTGGTTGATGCTGCTCGGCGCAAATGCGCCAAGTATCAGGGCTCGTGTTCGGCGATCGCTTATGGTTTCTTATCTTTTTCTTTCTCTTCGTTGGGGGAGTAGAAGGCGGATGCCCTTGCCTTGCTCAAGCGCATTCAGAAATTTTCATTCTCTCAAGATCACGGGGCGCGCGCCTGCTGCTTTTATTTTAACTCAACTAAGCTTTGCTATTGCTAAGGGGTGGGAGCCCAGATTGTGTCTTGGCTGCCCACCAATTTCCTGTAAACATTGTTTTGATCTCAATAAAAGTTGTGGTTTTCTTATAATAGTAGTAGTAGTAGTAGTAGTAGTAGTAGTAGTAGTAGTAGTAGTAGTAGTAGTAATAATAATAATAATAATAATAATAATAATAAGGGTGTTGGGGTCCAGATTGTCTCTCGGCTCCCCACCAATTTCATGTAAACTTTTATTTTTCTTTTAATAAAAGTTGCGCGCATCCTTTTATAAAATAATAATAATAATAATAATAATAATAATAATAATAATAATAATAATAATAATAATAATAATAATAATAATAATAATAATAATAATAATAATAATAATAATAATAATAATAATAATAATAATAATAATAATAATAATAATAATAATAATAATAATAATAATAATAATAATAATAATAATACTAATAATAATAATAATAATAATAATAATAATAATAATAATAATAATAATAATAATAATAATAATAATAATAATAATAATAATAATAATAATAATAATAATAATAATAATAATAATAATAATAATAACAATAATAATAATAATAACAATAATAATAATAATAACAATAATAATAATAACAATAATAATAATAATAATAATAATAATAATAATAAATATAATAATAATAATAATAATAATAATAATAATAATAATAATAATAATAATAATAACAATAATAATAATAATAACAATAATAACAATAACAATAATAATAACAATAATAATAATAATAATAATAATAATAATAATAATAATAATAATAATAATAATAATAATAATAATAATAAATAATAATAATAATAAATAATAATAATAATAATAATAATAATAATAATAATAATAATAATAATAATAATAATAATAATAAGAAGAATAAGAATAAGAATAAGAATAAGAATAAGAAGAAGAATAAGAATAAGAATAAGAATAAGAATAACAATAACAATAACAATAACAATAACAATAACAATAACAATAACAATAACAATAACAATAACAATAACAATAACAATAACAATAACAATAACAATAACAATAACAATAACAACAATAATAAGAATTGATGGGGCATATTCTGCACCCGCTGACCAAGTCAACATATTGACCAAGGTCAAACCTAAAAGACAACAAGTCAAAAGAAAAACGGCCTAACCGACAAAGCCTGTCGGCCTGTCACTTGGGTCTCGGCTCGGCAACTAGCCGGCCAAGAGGCATATCCGTATACTCGCATCCAGTTCCCTCGGCATGGAGTCAACCAGGCCTGCCGGCCTGTCATGGGTCCCTCAGCCGAGGGTAAGACAGTCTTTCCACCTGCTACACCACTTGGCCACTACGTGACAAAAGGTAAAAGTCTATAAATAGTCCACATCTCTCATTGAGAAATAAACGGAAGAATCTGGTATAAAACTCCCTTATCTCTCTACAATATACTTCGCCAAGTTAAACATACAACTTATCTCTTTAAGTTTACTGACTTGAGCGTCGGAGTGAGTACGCTCGGCCCCAAGCCGAGCCCTTAGTTTGTTCATCTTTACAGAAAAGAGTGAAAGGAAGAGACGAGCAACGACATCATTCTACATGTTCAAGTGGTCACAATCCTGCTCCGGAATTACACCCGGAACAATTGGCGCCGTCTATGGGGAACGTACTAAAAGCTAGTCACCTACATTACCAAAAAAAAAAAAAAAAAAAAAAAAAAAAAAAAAAAACATTCAGCGAGCTAAGAAGATGTCAAAGCAACAAGAAACTGTGAGTGAAGGAACTGCATTCTACCAGGATGACACGTTGCGTAATTCTGAGATCGGGCAGTCCCCCACCGGCCGAGTCATCGTCACGGCGCCCGGGATGCCGAAAGAGCCAGAAACACCGCTGCCTACCGACCAAGTCACTGTCATGGGACATGTGGTCGATGCGGCCAAATTAAAGCTATTCCTGGACCTGATGGGTAGTACGCCAGTTACCCCTATCACGACGACGGGGGCGGCAGCGCATCCACAGGTGACCAGGGCCCATAGAGTGACTCCGAACAACTTGTCCGGAGCGATACAAGGAGCTGGGCATGCTAGAACGCCAGCAGAGCCCGTGGTGCCAGTGGCAGACCTGAGTCCTTCCCCCACTCGCGGGAGGACAGCGTCGCCGTGGCAACAACGAGGCCAGCCCCGAAGGAATGAAAGAAGTCCGACTCACCAAAGTCGGACAAGAAGCCCTTCCCACCAGAGGGAGAGAAGCCGGACTAAGGTTGCGAGGAGCCGATCGCCGCGTGTCATTCGACACGTGGTCAGACAGCCCATCAGTACCTATGTCCTCGAGATCCCTGTGCCGACTAAACTGAAGCTACCGCCCATATCATACAAAGGGGATAGCGACCCGACCGACCATGCCGAGGCTTTCGAGTCGTACATGTCGGTATGGGAGCAGCCTGATGAGGTGTGGTGCCGAGTCTTCCCAACGACCCTGCATGGGATGGCTCAGAGTTGGTACAAGGGGCTACCTAATGGCTCGGTATACTGTTATGCCGACCTGAGAGACAATTTCATAGCCCAGTATGCTTGCAACAAGAGAAGGGCCGTGGAAACATCAGATCTCCTAACTATCCGACAGGGGGAGGACGAGTCCCTCCGAAGCGACGTGAAAAGATTCGACGCTAAGGTTCAGCAGATCCGTGAGCTGAACACCGAACTGGCGGCCTTCGCGCTGATGAAGGGCCTCCCGAAAGGCGAGTTCAAAAACGAGCTGATCAAGTGCGAAGACCTCAACTTAGACTCCGCCAGAAAGATGGCCGATCGAGCCGTAAAGGTGGAAGACTATCACAAAACCTGGGTAGGCCACAGTGAAGCTGGGCACCCAGAGAGGAAGAGCCGCCGGGACAACATAGATGAAGGTCGCCGTGACGGGAATAGGTCACGGCCTGAGAGATCTAATAGGAAACAGCACTCCGCGGGCGCCGGGGGAAGTTCGGGACCATACTACTAGAAGCGGTACAGTAGTCTCACCCCCCTGGTCGCCTCTCCAGCCGAGGTCTTTACCCTAAGCAAAAATGATGGATAGAAGTGGGCAAGGCCCCCCAAGGCGAGGGGGGACGGTGACACAAGCCAGTTTTGCGAGTACCACGGCCACGCCGGCCATAAAACTGACAACTGTCGGCATCTAAGGAATGCCATCGAAGAGCTAATCCGAAAGGGGGGCCTCAGCAAGTATGTAGCTGGAGGCCCAGGAACAAGCGCCGACGGGGCGAATAGAAAATCAGTTTTCCAACGGATGAGAGTAATCCAGGTTGTCATCGGGGGAAACGAGAACGGTGGGTCAGCTAATGGGCACAAACGGCACCTAAATGAGTTATACCAAGCCATCAACTTTGTGCCTAAAACAGCGATCCCCGCTTCCACCATCCCCGATATAACCATTGGAAAGAAGGACTACGAGGGAGTCGTTGCCCCGCACAGCGACCCGCTTGTAGTCCACTTGGATATAGCCAACCACTTGGTCAAAAGGTGCCTGATTGACACAGGCGCCTACACGAACATCATGTTCAGGGAGTGCTTTCTTAATCTCGGTCTGAAGATTGGAGACCTGAGCCCCTGCATTAACCCGCTATACAGCTTCTCTGGGGCCGGCGTGGTACCCCTGGGGTCAATCAGACTACCGGTGCAATATCCTACAATGTTCTCATAGGCCGGGTCACTTTGAGCGAGGCTGATGCAGTGATGTCCATCCGGGCCCTGACAATTATGTACGTCTCGGACCGGGGGGAAGAACAAAAGCTCGTCTCAAAGGACGAGAAAGATGAAATAGTCAATATCCAAGTATCTTCCAGGGGGTGCAACATGCAATCCCTCAAAGTGGCGAAGATATCGGAGAAAGGGAAGAGCCCATCCTTGCAGCAGGAGGGCGAACCGATGAATACTAATGTCGACATGGTCGAAGGAGCCGAGACCGAGGAAGTGGAAATTGACCCAGGGCGCACCGTAACTGTCGGTGTCAACCTGGAGCAAAAATTCAGGGCTGATCTCCTAGACCTACTGAGGAAGAACAAAGATATCTTCATACTCAGCTGCCGAGATGCCAGGCGTGAGCCGGGGAGGTGATCGTTCACAAGCTGAACGTACTCTCCACCGCTCGGCCGGTCAAGCAGAAGATGAGGAACTCCTCGGCCGAGAAGGATGAGGCCATCAAAGCTGAAGTAGACAAATTATTAGCGGCGGGCTTTATCATGCCTTGTACTTACCCTGAGTGGCTAGCAAATATTGTAATGGTGAGGAAATCGTCAGGGGCGTGGAGGATGTGTGTTGATTTTACCAATATTAATAAAGCGTGCCCTAAAGATTGCTATCCCTTGCCTCGAATAGATAGTTTAATTGACGCCACGGCAGGCTACACTATGCTAAGCCAGCTAGACGCCTTCTCAGGGTATCATCAGGTATTTATGGCCGAGGAAGATATGCCTAAATGCGCATTCATCACCAATCACGGCACATTCATGTATAAAATGATGCCGTTCGGTTTGAAGAACGCTGGCGCAACTTACACTAGGTTGGTGGACAAAGTGTTCCAAAATCAAAAAGGGCGAAACATCGAGGCTTACGTCGACGATGCTATTGTAAAAAGCAAGTCTGACAGCGAGCACTTAGCCGATTTAGGCGAGACATTTTGTTCACTAAGGAAATATAAAATGAAGCTTAACCCAAAGAAATGTAACTTCGGTGTCCGGGCCGGCAAGTTTCTCGGCGTGCTTGTCAGCGCCAGGGGAATTGATGCCAATCCGGAGAAAGTCAAAGCAATACTAGACCTATCGGAGCCGAGAAATCGAAAAGAGGTTATGACGCTGACCGGAAGGATGGCGGCTCTCGCCCGCTTCATCTCTCGGTCGGCCGACAAGAGCACTCTGTTCTTTAAAGTGTTAAAAGGGAATAAAAACTTTAGCTGGGGGGAGGAACAGAGCACGGCTTTCAGGCAACTGAAAGCCCATCTTCTGACACTGCCGACCCTGTCTAGGCTGACGCTGGGGGAGACGCTATATCTATACTTAGCAGTTACCTCGGCCACGGTCAGTGCCGTAATCGTCAAGGAAGAAAATAAGCAGCAATACCCAATTTACTTTATCAGCCATACACTGCTGGCCGCCAAAAGAAATTACCCACTAATCGAAAAGGCAGCCCTCGCCGTCGTCGTTGCCGCAAGGAAGCTGAAACCCTACTTCGACCCACATCCTGTGACGGTCTTAACCGACCAGCCATTGGAGAAAGCATTAGAAAAATTCGAAAAATCCGGCAGACTTATCAAATGGGCAGTGGAGCTCTCCGGCTTCGGCATTCAGTACAAGCCGAGGCCTTCGATAAAGGGGCAAGTGCTTGCAGACTTCCTGGCCGAGTGCACGTATCAAGAAGAATCACATCCCGGCGTGTGGGAAGTGTATACCGACGGGTCCTCCACGGCGAACAGCTCAGGAGCCGACATCCTTATCATCAGCCCTAACGGAGACGAGTTTGAGTACGCCATGAAGTTTACCTTCTCGGCCTCAAATAACGAATCCGAATATGAGGCGGTGATAACTGGAGTCGAGTTAGCTAGAGCTGCCGGGGCGGAGCATATTGTGTTGAAAACAGACTCGCTCTTAGTGACTAATCAAATCCGAGGAGAGTATGAGACTCGAGACGATGGGATGGTAAGGTACCTGGAGAGGGTAAAAGCTGACACCTCAAAATTGAAATCTTTCCAAATACAGTGCATCCCTGTGTCCGAGAACAACCGAGCCGACGCTCTCTCAAAACTTGCCGTTCAAGCATAAAAAATGTCGGTCGAACGTCTTTGGTGGATATCGAAATGCTAAAAGCATCACTGAGACCGTCGGCATGGTGGGCGACATCGAAGCCGAGACGACGTGCATGACTCCGATAATGAAATACAAGCTGACAAAAGAGTTGCCGGAGGACCGCAGTCTGTCTCAGAAGATAAGAAGGATCGCTACAAGGTACTTAGTGTTTGAAGGAGAATTGTACAGAAGGTCCGTAATAAGACCACTCTTGAAATGTGTCGGCCCAGCCGACGCGGAGCTTATACTGACAGAGATTCACGAAGGCATCAGCGGACATCACATGGGGGCGAGAACGCTAGCCCACAAAGCTCTCCGAGCCGGCTACTTCTGGCCTACCATGCTGAAATATTCCAGAGCAAAAACCAAGAAGTGCAAGAATTGTCAGATGCATGCTCCGGTAATACATGCACCTTCCCGAGACCTGCAACCGGTACTTAATCCCCTACCATTTGCACAGTGGGGGATGGATTTATTAGGACCATTTCCGACGGCCTCCGGAGGAAGGAAGTACCTGATTGTCGCCGTTGACTACTTCACCAAATGGGTCAAGGCTGTCGCGGTACCTGCCAAGACCACGGCGGCCGTAAGAAAGGTGATTTGGGAGAACATCATAACTCGTTTTGGGTTACCCCAAGTCATTGTATTTGACCACGGCCGAGAGTTTTGGAGCGACACGATGATGAATTGGTTGGAAGAGCTCGGTATCAAATTTGCATACTCCTCCGTCTGCCACCCTCGAGCAACGGCGGCGGAGGCAGCTAATAAACCAATACTGAACGGGTTGAAGAAGAAGGTTTAAGATCTAAAGGGAAGATGGGCTGATGAACTACCCGGCATCCTGTGGTCCCTTCGAACCACGGAGAAAGAAGCAACAGGGTACAGTCCATTCCACCTAGTCTATGGGTCTGAGGCCGTTCTGCCAATTGAAGTAGCGGTGCCGACATTCAGCACGCAAACCTTTAACCCAGTCGAAAATGAAGAAGGCCTGAGAGCCTCCCTAGACCTGGTCGAAGAAAGTCGAGATACGGCACGGCTCAACTTGGCAGTATATCAAAACCGAATGAGAAGAGCCTACAACCGTAGGGTCCACAAAAGGGACTTGAGAGTAGGAGATCTAGTCCTGAGAAAGTCGGCCGCAACCCACAAAGGAAACATCCATGGTAAGATGACGGCCAACTGGGAGGGACCCTACAAGGTGGTTGAAGAAATGAGGCCGGGGACATACCGGCTGACAGACATGGAGGGTGTGCCTCTAATGAGCCATTGGAACACAGACAACCTTAGGAAATATTTCGTATAGCGGCGGAGGTGTCCGAGACTGTTGTGGGCACCCCAACGCGTGATTATACCTTATGAAGAGTGATCCAAGTTTTCCATCGAAATGCTTGTCCCCTCCGTAGTCGTACCAAAGTAGACGCCACGGCCAAAGCCGGGCAGTCACTACAAATGCAGTTGATACTCGCGAAAGCGACCAACATGCTTAAGAACGTATAAGTACAGTTGAGGAATGCAAATCTAACTGCCTCGGCCAATCCGGGAGTGGCAGAGGAAGCGATCAATATGTCTATAGATACGAATGCAGTCGAACCGTAACCCCGATTGCCTCGGCCAAAGCAGGGAGTGACGGGGAAAAACGACTGATATGCTAACATGTTTACAACAGCAGTTGGGAAGCGCAAATCTGACCACCTCGGCCAGACCGAGAGCGGAGGAGGAAGCGACCGACATGCCAACATGTTGCTGAGCAAATTGGGAAACGTGAATCTTTCTACCTCGGCCTGCTCAGGTGCAGCAGAAGGCACGACCAATATGCTAAAAACGTTTAAGTACAGTTGAGATACACAATCTAATTGCCTCGGCCAAGCCGAAGGTAAAAAGAAAAAAAAAAGCGCTCAATATGTTTAAAAACGTAAGAAGACAACTGAATGGAGGATGAGATCAAAGCCTCGGCCAAGCCGAAGGCAAATAAACAAACTTCATTGAAAATGTTTACAAGTGAGACAAAATAAAGTCGACGGCCGTCCCCATAAGGATAGCCTAAGCTCAACCTACCAAAGTTTAACGAAAAAGAAGGAACAACAAAAATTACAACATTAAGACATGAAGCGCCAAAAGGATGGCAGGGAGGAAAGGCTCAAAAGTTGGCCCCCGAACAGGTGAAGCTGTCCGAAGGGCCAGGTGAGTCTGGTGACGACCGCCCGTCTCCCTATGCTTGTTGCCGCTCGCCACCGGCAGTAGCAGCAGCATCACCGTCGGTGGACGGCCCAGAGGACGACTTGGCAGCTGCACGTGCCTTTGCCTTCTCTGCCGCCTCTCTAGCCTCCTTCACCTTAGCATCATGGGCCGCCTGGGCCGCAGCTTCCTGAGCAGCCTTCACCGCCTTTGCCTCGGCCGTGGCCTTGGCCTCCTCAGCAGCCGCCTTCTCATCCAGAAGTTTGTCAAAATCTTGCCACGGAAAAGTGCCTTCAGGAAGGAGCTTCTTAATCGCATCCCTTGTGGCATCTTCAGCCTGCTCCCGGTACCGGGCACACATTTCAGGGATGATGACGGTTTTCAGCAGCTCAATATCCTTCTCCCTCTGAGCAAGGATAGCCTTTGTGCCCTTATGTTCCTTCGCCTCGGCCAAATACAGGGTCTTCCATCTTTCCCTCTGCTCAACCATGGCCTTATAACCGCCCTCAAGTTTGTTTATCTCCTCCCGCAACTTAGCGGCATCAGCCAACGCGGACTCAACCTTAGCCCTCTCGGCCAGGACCACCTTCTCAGTGTCCTCCTTGAGCTTTTGCTCAGCGAGGAAGTCCTGCTTCGCCTTCTCGGCCTTCTCCCTAGAAGCGGCAAGCTCAAGCCTAAGCCGTTCGAGCGTAGGGGCAGTTTGAGCCACGAGCTTTTCTTGCTCGATAAGATGAGTGCCGGCAACTTCAGCCCACTTCACCAGCCTTTTGGCCAACCTTATGCCGTCCGCCCTGAGCTGAACGAAGGAAGCCTTATTGGACGAGACGTCGGCGGCGACATTTTTGTCGCCCATCTGCACAGGCTGCTTCTCCAATTGCCGTTCGGTGAAAACAACTGCTGGCGACGGCTGATCTAGAAAAAACCCAGACAAAGCGTCCATATCAACATTCATCGACAAATCAGAAAGCCTGTCATTAGGAATGCATAAGGAATCTGCTAAATCCGAGCCATGGGTTAGATCCGTACCAGTCCTGGCCTTCTTGGATAGAGGGTCGGCTGACCCTTTCTCTTTCCCTGCCTCGGTAACAGCAGCAGCAGGCGTTGTTTCTTTCCTCTTATTTGAAGGAGGAGGACCCTCCAGAACGGTGAGGTCCTCGTCAACATTGACGACCTCCTTATCTTTTTGGACTATGGGGATTAGAGATCGAGTTGGAGTTGACGTCGTAGTCGCCGAAGACGTTGCTTTTGGTTTCCGGCACGGCACGTTACCGCCAATCTCTGCTTGAGTCGCCCCCACGTCCATTGCTTTCAACGCCTGCTCCATGAGTTCGTGCGGGGCCTGCCTGCGATCACGCGACGCGGCCTTAGGGTGCAGTTCAACAACTCTCCTGTCCTGGTCAAGTCCCAACTTGCGTAGGATGGAGACAGAGAGATCCCGGCCAAATCGATCTGCAAGAAACAAAGCAGGAGTTAAGCGAAAGAAGTAAACCGAGGCCACTAACCCTGGCTGAGGGCCGGTATGAGGCCGACGTGACAAAGCGGCTCGTCTTGAAGGACGATCTGCGTCGGAGGCATCCATCCCTTCGGCGTGCCATCCTTCTCAGCCTCGAACATGCTCATTTCCCGCACTTCGTCGTCTTTAAGATAAACCTTCTTGGCGTCCATCTTAATCTTATTATGGGAGACATATCTTTCATGCTCCCCCTGACTCTCACAGCGCAAATTGACGCGGCGCTGGAAGGACCGGGGCAGTGGATAGTCCTCCGGAACCTCGACATATACCCACCGCCCCTTCCAGTCTTTGCAGGATGTCAGCTTGGAGACGGTCACGTAACCCGGCTCGGTCTGCATGCCGTACCACCCCATGACGCCTTGGGTAGACAGCCGAAGATGGTGGAGCCGGCGGAAAAGGTTCACCGTTGGGGCCTCCCCCATAAAGAGACAAAACCATACGAAGCCAATAATCGTCCTAATGGCCAACGGATGCAGTTGTGCCACGGCGACATTCATGGCTTTGATTATGGCCGAGACATGTTCATTAAGAGGAAAACGGAGCCCATACTCCAGATGTCTAATATACACGCCTATACAACCTTCGGGAGGGCAACAGACTGCCTGATCACCCACAGGGACAATAATTTTATACCCCCTGCCGAAGTTGTAGTGGTCTTCGAAAAGTTCAGGCCCAGAGGCACGAGCGAACTTGTTCGTCCAAACGAGATCAGGTTTAATTGAGCAGGCTTCGCCGTGCCACAAGTAATGCGGCCTCTCTGAATCAGATTGGGTCTTTTCCTCCTCCTCATCATCAAAATCCTCGAGATATTTCTAGTCGATTTCAGGAGAAGACGACTTGCGACCCCCGAACCCTACCGGGGTGACAACCAGTGGCTCCTGTTCAGCGGAATACGGCGGTTCGTCCCCCGGGGTTGAGGTATTAGGCGGAGCGTCAGCAGCAGACATGGTGGCAATGAATACTTAACAAATAAAAGTTGGGGAAGAATTTGAGTTTACCTTAAAAGAAAGTGTTACGCCGAGTAACGCTTCGGAAATTAGAGAGAGAAAACTCTTCGAAAACTAGAGAGAGAAAATTTTTTAAGAAAAAGAAGTTTGCGCAGCAAAATGAGGGGCATACTGCTCTATTTATAGAGCAAAGCCCATTCAGTGGACCAATGAGAGCAAAGCCCATGAAGCGTCCACCAATCAACGCCAGGCCACGTGTCAAGCATGCAGCCACAGAATGTCAATCGACATACAGTAACCAATCTTCTTTGACATGCTTCTTGGTATCTACTTGCCAACGGCCAGTTGATCAACCAGGCTTGGCAGCACCGGCCGGGGGCAATCAAAAGCACACGGCACTCTCAACCTTGGTCTCGGCCAGCGCCATTTCCTTTTCCACATTCGATGTCCATTACACAACAATGTGGAGGGGGGATATGGTACGGCCTGAACAGGACCAAGCCGAGGAAGAAGTTCGACATGCGCAGAATACGCTCAACACGCATCGAAGGTCCATACCACGGCATAGACTACGATGGGGGCAAATTGATGGGGCATATTCTGCACCCGCTGACCAAGTCAACATATTGACCAAGGTCAAAGCTAAAAGACAACAAGTCAAAAGAAAAACGGCCTAACCGACAAAGCCTGTCGGCCTGTCACTTGGGTCTCGGCTCGGCAACTAGCCGGCCGAGAGGCATATCCGTATACTTGCATCCAGTCCCCTCGGCATGGAGTCAACCAGGCCTGCCGGCCTGTCATGGGTCCCTCGGCCGAGGGTAAGACAGACTTTCCACCTGCTACGCCACTTGGCCACTACGTGACAAAAGGTGAAAGTCTATAAATAGTCCACATCTCTCATTGAGAAATAAACGGAAGAATCTGGTATAAAACTCCCTTATCTCTCTACAATATACTTCGCCAAGTTAAACATACAACTTATCTCTTTAAGTTTACTGACTTGAGCGTCAGAGTGAGTACGCTCGGCCCCAAGCCGAGCCCTCAGTTTGTTCATCTTTACAGAAAAGAGTGAAAGGAAGAGACGAGCAACGACATCATTCTACAAGTTCAAGTGGTCACAATCCTAATAATAATAATAATAATAATAATAATAATAATAATAATAATAATAATAATAATAATAATAATAATAATAATAATAATAATAATAATAATAATAATAATAATAATAATAATAATAATAATAATAATAATAATAATAATAATAATAATAATAATAATAATAATAATAATAATAATAATAATAATAATAATAATAATAATAATAATAATAATAATAATAATAATAATAATAATAATAATAATAATAATAATAATAATAATAATAATAACATTCCAGAATGCTTTCAACCTTGTTGATCGTGCGACCATGCTTCAGGAAGTTCGCCGTCGTTGCCCGGTTCTTTCCCGTTGGGTGGAGTTTTGTTACTCCAGCCCTGCCCGTCTTTTTTATGAGGAGCATTGCTTGTGGTCTTGTCAGGGTGTCGAGCAGGGTCATACCTTGGGTCCTTTGCTTTTCGCTTTGGTTTTGCATCCCTTGGTGTGCAAAATCCGGGGCTCTTTTGACCTTACTATGCAGGCGTGGTACTTGGATGATGGCATCATCGTTGGGGACACTTTGGAGGTGGGGAGGGTTTTGGATTTGATTATAGCTGACGACCCTCGTTTTGGACTGCAGCTTAATGTCTCCAAGACTGAGGTCTTTTGGCCTGTTGAGGATCCTCGGATTTGGCTTCCCGGGGTTTTCCCCGCTTCTATTGCTCAGCCCTTGCGTGGTGTTTCAGTTGTCGGTGTACCTGTCAGTACTTGCCCTATTTTTGGCAGTGAGATTGTGGCGAAAAGAGGAACTAAGACCATTGAGCTTATGGACTTGGTCGCGAGGATTGAGGACCCGCAATGTGAGTTGCTTCTGCTTAAAGCTTGTACTGGTATTTCTAAGCTCTATTTCTCTCTTCGTACTTGCTCCCCCAGTGTTTTTGGGTCGGTCCATCTTCCTTTCGATGCTGCTCTTCATTCTAGCTTGGAACGTATTGTCACCGCGTCTGGCCCGGGTTTTGGGGATTGGCAGTGGCGCCTTGCTACATTCCCTTTTTCATCTTGGTGGTCTTGGTGTCTATGCGGCGGGAGATGTTTTACATTATGCTTTTCTTGCGTTCCGTTTGCAGTCTGCTGATTTGCAGTCTAAGCTCCTCGGACCTTCTGGTATTGTAGCTGCTGGCCCTGCTTTCGACGATGTCGCACGGGTGTTTTCTGCGACTACAGATTCTGATATCTTATGTAACCCTAGTGAAATTGATGCCCCCAAACTTATGAAGAAATTGGCAGACATATATTTCGCGACGGTTGCTGCTGCTTCAGAGTCTGTTTTCTCTTTGACACCACGCCAGCTTGCTTTGTGGAAGTCTCAGCAGGGTGCCCACTCCTCTGATTGGTTGCGTGCGGTTACTATTTCGGGGTTGGGTCAGACTATGAATGGGAGGACTTACCGTAGTATGCTTGGGTATCGACTGGGTGTTTTGCTATTCACGGTATATAGGCCTTGTCCTGCTTGCTCTCGGGTTTTTGCTGATGATGTTTTCGAGGACCACACTGTTTCTTGTAGTGGTACTGTAGGAGTTAAGCATCGTCACAACCTCATTCGTGACACTCTATTCGACATCTGCTATAGATCTGGTATTTCTGCGGGTAAGGAGGTTGATATCAGTTTGGTTGAAGGGCACGGTGACTCTATTCGTTCTGCGGATTTGCTGCTTTATTCCTGGGACACAGGGCGTGATGTGTGCGTTGACTTGACATGGTCTTCTCCTTTGACTCAGACTGGGATGATGGATTTTGTGCCCAACAGGGTTGTCGCTGATGCTGCTCAGCGTAAGTGTGCTAAGTACGGGGATTTGTGCACGGCAGCTGGTTATGGTTTCCTTCCCTTCTCTTTTTCTTCACTTGGGGAGCTGGGGTCGGATGTTGTTGCCTTGCTCAAGCGGATCCAGAAATTTTCGGTATCTCAGGATGCGGGGACTCGGGTGGCTGCTTATATTTTTACTAGACTTAGCTTTGCTATTTCTAAAGGTGTGGGAGCCCAGATTGTCTCTCGGCTCCCCACCAATTTCATGTAAACTTTTATTTACCTATTTATGAAAGCTGCGCCCATAATAAAAAAAAAAGAAAAATAATAATAATAATAATATTTGTGCTGATGAGTATACCACAAATAAGAGTAAGCTAGCTTTTGCCAGGGTTCTTATTGAGGTAGATTTATCTAAGGAAATTCCCACTTCGGTTAGTTTTAAGACTCCATTCTGTGGTAAGGATCTATTTTTGCCAGGCCCGTAGGAGAATTGGTCAGACCAAGGATAAATGTTGTGCAGGGATGAGACCCAAGGTCTACAGAGCCAAAGACAAAGCTCAGATACCATCAACTGAGGTTGGCTCCACCTCTGATGTCCAGGTTCCTCAACCTAAGGTAGTTTCTCATTCAAAAGTGACTAAAAAGTCTGCCATAGTCCCTGAAAGGGCAGTTATGGAGCAACCTACTGAAGTTGTTGAGGTAGAACATACTCCTCCAGTTAAGCATCTTGATGGAGCTGGGAGTTTGGCTTCCTCCAAAGACACAACAGGTAGGGGAACTGTTGCAATCAATTTGGATAATAAATTTCAAACACTGGACGGGTTGCATTTTGATGAAGCTAATACAGTGATTACTTATACTTCTATCTCTAAAAGATCTTTCCCTAGGTATTCCCTGGTAAACAATTACCATGCTCGCTATAATGGGCGTATTTGAATTTTATGGAACCCTGCAGTGGTCTCCATAACTGTTCTAGGTTCTAGTGTACAGTTTATTCATTGTGAGGTTGTCCATCTAATTTCACAATGTAAGATATGATGCACCTTTATCTATGCTTTCAATAATGCTTTTGCTAGAAAAGACCTTTAGGGGGATTTGAAAGTTATTGCTGCTTCTATTTCTTCTCCATGGGCTTGTTTGGGAGACTTCAATGTTGTTCTTTCTTATTGAGAAAGGGTAGGTGGAGTTACTTACCCTCCCTCTGTCATGAAAGATTTTGGAGATTGTCTGGACTGCTGTAATCTTAGTGACCATTCTGCTACTGGTTGCTTTTATACTTGGTCTAATAACCAAGATCTGGCTTTAAAATGGGCTAAGTTGGATCAAATCCTGGTGAACGGGCTTTGGCTTTAACATTTGTCCTCTTCTGCTAATTTTCTCAGCCCAAGGGTCTCCGACCATTCTCCTGCACTCCTTACGCTGCACGCTGGTCATACTAAGCTTAATAGACCATTCAGGTTCTTGAACTGTTGAAGCCTTGCTCCTCTTTATCAATCCTGTGTTTAGGCCAGTTGGGGTGTAAGGGTACATGGGGATAAAATGAGTCAGTTTTTCTCCAAGCTCAGAAATTTGAAAGGCCATCTTATTGCTCTTCATAAGAATAACTATAGTGACATTGCTACCAGGGTTAAAAATGCTAAAGCTGATTTGTCTAGATGTCAATTGGAACTGCAGGCTTCCCCATTGCATCCTGACCTTCTCCAACAAAGTAAGAGATTATTGCATAGTTACACTGAGCTTAGAAAGGCTGGACTCACAATTATGACTCAGAGGGCCAAGGTGCATCATCTTATGCTAGATGACACCAACTCTAAAGTTTTTTTACGCTAGAGTCTCTGAGAGGAACAAGAGAAGTTCTATTGGTTCAATTAATGATGCTGCAGAGAACCCTGTACTGGCACATCAAAGGTACCTGCTGCTTTTATTGGTTATTACCAGGATCTGTTAGGCTCTGACTCTGTTGTCAATCCAATTCTTCCCTCACTTTTCCAGTCAGGTATTTTCTCCTCTATCACATTCCCTTCGTTGCTGTATGAGGTTGGGTCTTATGATATTAGAGGTGCTTTGGCTTCTATTGACAAGAATAGTAGTCCTGGCATTGATGGATACAATTCAGGATTTTTTAGTGATACTTGGGATATAGAGGGACCTGACTTCTGTGCTGCTGTGAGTGAATTTTTTCAGAGAGGTAAATTGTCTAAGGCTGCTAACAACACCCTCATTACCTTAATCCCTAAATGCTCTATCCCTCACAGTGTAGATACCTCATTTCTGCACCTCCCGCAAACCACCCGGTGATGATTGGGCCGCATGTTTGATACGCGGAACGATTTGTGACAATTCGTAAGATTATCGTCAAGTGATTGCTCAAATATTAATGTCTACCTCTTAGTTGTCATCTACGTCCCGATACCGTCATTTTGACAGTAATTAGGGTACATTCGGAGTCCGGGCCTAAAACCGTCTTCATTTTCTGATAACCGTTAAATCCCGAGTCAGAATGTTCTGGAATGTTCCGGATATTTCTATTCCATATTTCATAAATTTTATCTTTTAGTAAGTAAATTCCCGTAATATTCATATAAGATATTAAGGAAATCGAATTATTTCCGTCCTACCATAACTCAAACACGGAAATCTTTCTTCTGCAGGAGGAAACCACTTGGGAATAGACGCAGCAGTCTGCGCCTCTTCCAAGAGACGATGGTCTGCTGCGCCTCTTCCCAGTGCCCTTTCTGCGTATTTCTCGTATCTTTTTCATATCTTTCCGAGATTCACTTCCAAAGAGTCTCCGAAACCCTAATTCCTTCACGTGATTAGTATAAATAGGAGCCTTCGCTCCTCATATTTCTCACGCGAGTGTCCGCCCTTCTCTTCTCCCTTTGCATTCTAGACTTTGTTCTTACTTTTTGGCGTCTACGTGCTTGAACATTCGACCACATAAGCTCGGATCCTTCTGAGTACCAGCCTCCCCGTTGCATGACCGACCAATTTGACCAACTACACCAATAATCAACATAACTAAATAATCGTTTTCCTCTTACGAGGGCACTTTCTTTGCATTCGCGTCGAGCATCACTAATCGATATCTTAGTCCTTCTCGTTTCGTCAACATGTAAGTCTGAGGGTGTATAATATCTCTTTTATTTATTGTATTTTAATTATTGTATCACAATTGTAAGATTTATGTCGAAAATACCATTAAAACCGATTTCTAAAACCATGCTTTAAAACCTCTTTTTACGGATTTCCAGTAGATAACCGTCGAGAAAAGACGCAGCAACTGCTGCGCCTCTTCGAAGGAGCGCAGTTCCTGCTGCGCCTCTTCGTGAGGCTGCCGCAGTTCCTGCTTCCTTTCTCCTTCGTTCGTCCTCTGTTATTCGTCCCAAATTCTTTTATTTGTTTCCTTTCGTTCATTAATTCTTCATCATAATAGTATATAATTCACATGTAAATTATAATCATCATCATTAACATGTTTAATCGTCACAAATCCGACTTAAATCCCTTGTAATCTCATATTCGCAGGTTTTCGTCATTAAATTCAATTCCGGGTTGTAGGGATTCAATTTGTTCATATTGGGTTTCTGGAATTCAATTTGTTCATATTGGGTTTCTGGAATTCATCTTTGATATAGTTTACATCTGTTTATTCACGTGTTCGTCGTATATTTGTCATTAATCCATCGTATCTAACCTAATCAATTGATTTAATTCGTTGGACTCATTAATATTTTTCACTTCTGTCATTATTCCATCTTGTAAATAATTCGTTTGCATCCGTCTCACTCATGTTTTACTGCTTTCATGACCCATTCATATGTTAAATAACATGCTAATCACTTTCATCCGAGTAAATAATTTGATCAATCATTAAATTCACCAATTAACATTAACGGCTTGCAATTACAGCTTCACAGCCAGAACTGAGCCAGGGAACAGACGCAGCGTCTGCTGGGCCTATTCCAAGGGACGCAGCTCTGCTGCGCCTGTTCCTGGCTGAGTTCTGTCCCTGAACTCCGTTTCTGCCTTGACATAGTTTAATTAGCATACGTTTAATTAATTATTGTTCGTATTATCGCCTTCTGACTTGTTCGTAATTCATTCTTTTATTCTTTTTCTCAAATTATCCGTTTTAAAGGTATTTTCGACATAAATCGCCTAATCCAATGTAAATATTGTAATTTTCATTATTGTAATTTATAATTATTGTGTTTATTTTATTGCTTGAATGTTTTCACATGTAATTGAACCTTAATCCCTACTTTGACATTAATTGTATGATTAAATTACGTGTTCACCGACTTAGCCTAATTCTCACATGTTAGGATCAAAACTTGGATGTTGCATTGCATGCATTACAATCGACGATATATCGAGTACGAATAACTTCCCTAATCATTAGTAGAGGCCGCTATCGAGGCGGGCGGGATTAGGTGTTCGATCAAAAGAGCTTCCTAATACGTACCCTCACCCCTTACTCCAGATCTCCGTGAACACCCGTGTTCATTGGCATCCACGAGAGTCATTCTAGACATAGAATGCTAAGGGTAACGATTGCTTAGTGTTCATGTCTCTACTTTGTGTCTTGACATGGCACGAGGTACTCGAACGGTTCCAATTTCCTAAAAAGATTGGTGGCGACTCCATACAAAATGAAAACGCTTGTTTCTCTTTTCCAACCCAAGCGCCCCCGTGGGCGGCCCGCTGTCCACAGTTTGGCGACTCCGCTGGGGATAATACACTTACGTGTAGCAAGGGTGAAACTTGAACAAGGTTAGGGAATAATTTGTACAAGACAATTGTCGGTTTTCATAACTCGGTCTTCCTAGACCGTTTTATTCGGCCTTCCTAGGCCCAACCCAACCCATTCGACCAATCGTCCCGTATAAACGGTCCTAATTCTTATTTGGGCCTAAGGATGGATAGCGATTGACGTCATCCATACCATGATGCTTACTCTTGTTTGTATCAAGGACCTTCACTACTTGAGGAAATGGACTAGGAATCGGCCTTACTCTTGTTTGGCACGAGCCTCTCCACAGACATCGGGTTTGATGGTTCGGTATGGCAACCCACCTTTTAAACCAAATCCCTTTTAAATGCACTCAGCATCCCGTTATAATGCTTGTATAAATATGTATACCTTACGTGATCATCATTTCTAAACAAAACCATGACGATTTTTTCAAAAAATCAAAACCCCTTTTTCAAGCAAAAATTTCGAAAAAAAAGAGGCTTTTAATTAGCGCAAAATCCGGTCAAAACTCTGTCCGTTTGTCGTGTCAAAATTCGGGCCACAAGCCCATTTCAAAACCTCACTTCGAGTCCACTCCTACAACTACACTATAGTTGACTAGGACATACATTTTCAAAGACCTTGTCTTTCTTCAAAACTCACTCAACACAAGTGGCACACACCCACTTCACGAGTCAAAGCATTTCTTCTTTTAGCAAGTGTGTTAGAATGGTCGATCGTGTTTTGATTCGTCGCCGATCTCTTATCCAGTTTTCAAGATGCCCGGATCAAGTGATGAAATAAACCTCCACCAACTTCAAGATGATAATGATCGAATCCTAGCCGTGCTAGCCCAAATGCAAATTACCCAAGAACAAACCTATGACCGCCTTGAGCTCATCGAAGGCCGTATCTATGCCGTAGAGGGAAGGTTGCCTCCTCATGAAAGTGAAGTACTACGTAACTCCGATGATGAATCTAGGGATGAGAACCCTCTCATGGGGACGACTGCAGCTGAGAAAAGACTCCAATACCTAGAGGAGCAATTGATGTACCTTAAGGGGGATGACATTTATAGGGAGAACAATCGCAAGTATGAAGCCGTCAATTCCAAATTGCCAACTAACTTTAACATGACGGATATCCCTAAGTTCAAGGGACACGAGAACCCTTTGAACCATATCTGTGCCTTCAAATATTACATGTCTATCAAAGGCATCAAACCCGATATGTTCTTAAGGATCTTTCCTTCATCTCTTGACACCATCCCGAAGCAATGGTTCTACACTTTAGATCACAAGAAGGTCGCTACTTGGGAAGATGCCGCAATCGAGTTCTCTAAACAATATGCGGATAATGCCGAGATCCAAGTAAACATGCGTACTTTAGAGGTTCTTACCCAAAATGACAAAGAAGGATTCACCGACTTCCTAAGTAGGTGGAGGAAGACTAGCACTCAACTAGTTGAACGGCCAGATGAGGCTACTCTTGTGGAGAAGTTTGTGGATAATCTCAAACCCATTTATGCCAATCATTTGAGATACCAAAACATCAAAACTTTCAAAGACTTGACCGTACTAGGAACAAGGATTGAAGATGACATCCGTAAAGGACTCTTGTCCAAAACGGTAGGCCGAGGATATCAAGGGTCCACAAGTCATTCATACGGCTCTACTAGCAAGACCGATGAAGTTAACCTTCTCGAGCCATCCAAGAAAACTACCCCACCAAGGAAATTCATAAACCTTGGAGACACTTACTCCAATGCTCTAAAAAGGCTAATGAAGCAAGGTAAACTCCAACCCATTGGACCTACTCCCGAACCCGAAAGGAAGTCCAAGTTCTGGGATGAAAATTCGTACTGTGAATACCATAGAGGCAAGGGTCACGACACAGAAAAATGCTACAAGTTGAAAAACGTGCTTCAAGACATGATTGAAGATGGTCGATTGCCAATACCACTGGGAGGTAAGCCCAACAACACTCAGAATCCTCTTGGAGTTCTAGTGATTACAAGTGATGAATCTACCTTAGATTGCTCACACCTCATTTCTCCCATCGAAAGTGAAATCCATGCAATCGAGAATGAAGGGTTCTACTCTATCATTTCCCCTACCATTTCCGACTTCATCACATGGGCAAGAAGTGTGGATAGACAAGTTTGGGAACTAGAAAACATGGTGACAACTTTACGCAATCCCAACGCAATACCCGAAGAACATGTGCCACTAACCTTCTCTCAAAATGCCACTATGCAAGAAGTAGTCACCGTAGTTGATAAACTAGTCGATCAAATCATACGACTAGAAGATGATATCATGAGAATGAGGGCACTAGCTACAATCAATGGAGTTTGGGCCGACGATGATGAGGACGAGTATCTCTTTGAAAACTCCCTAGTCAAAGAAATAGTCCAAAATGGTGAGGACCAAGATGTGGACCACCTAACTCGTTCGGGTCGCCCATATCAAAGAACTACTCAAAACGGTCCAACCAATGTCATCACACCAAATGACAACGAAGATGACTCCACTGATCATTTGCTCAAGCAATTACAGAAGACAAAGGCTGATCTTTCAGTCTGGCAATTAATAGCAAGCTCATTCCCACATCGCCAAGCTTTACTGCAAGCTTTGGCCAAGCTAAATGTGGCACATAACTCCACTCCTGAAGATGTAGTCAACTTGGTCTTCCAAGAGTCACCGAAACTAAGTAATCCTATTACTTTCTCGGACGAAGATTTGCCACCTTTTGGCGCTAGTCACAACCTTGCTCTATACATCACTATCATTTGTCTAAAGAAGAATGTACCAATGACCTTGGTAGATGATGGCTCCGCGGTCAACGTCATACCCCTCAAAACGGCATACAAGTTGGGCATGAAAGAGTCAGATTGGACCCCTACCAATCAAGGTGTGCGTGCATATGATGGTACACGACGAAAAGTAGTAGGACTTGCTAGCTTAACCATAGCCACAGGGCCAATTGAACGGAAGGTTAACTTCCAAATAGTGGACATTGAAGCGTCATTCAACATACTTCTAGGGAGGCCTTGGATTCACGCTTCCAAAGCGGTAACATACACCCTTCACCAAAAGATCAAGATCCCACTAAACGGCAAAGTAGTGACAATCACTTCGTCACCCATCAAGGCAATAATCGAAAAACAATCAAACAATCAAGTCCTTGCGGATCCCGTATACGAACTTGGGGGCTTCCAAAGTGTAAGTGTCATAGAAAGCGAATTGGCACCCTTATACTATAATCCTTACTCTAACTTGGTGGTCAACCACATACTCAAATCCCAGGGATACTTCCCTGGAATGCCTTTGAACCCTATTCGGAAGAATACCTTCGCACCATACAAGGAAGGCAACTCAACAAGGATACCACTTGGACTAGGGTACAAACCCACAAAAGAAGAGGTTCTCGAGATGCTCGCCCAAGTCCAAAACCGCAAGCACGTAGGAGTCCAAATGAGGCCCTATCTCCCTACTTTAAATGGGTACTTTGTTCAAGAAGGAAGTCTAGAACTCTTTCACGGATTTCCCGAACCTTGGCATTATCTCGAGAGGAAGTTAGCCGGAATCGAGATCTTTCACGATTGCTACTTCATCCCTTCAGAAACGGTTCCTACCGTCAAAACCCGTCAAGCACCTTGCTTAGACGAACAAGCTGTTAGCCTATTGTTTGGAGAAGATCGATTCATTAGGGCCGAGCAGGATGAGATCATTACCATGATACTTCAAGATGATCGTTTCAACCCCACCGCGTTGATCACAGAAACCGACTCAAAACAGCAGAAAGGATGGAGAAAATCTATCAAATGGACCAACAATCAAGGAAGACTCTTCAAGCTCACCACTGGAGAAGGAGAGATGTTCAAAGGAGAACCAGAAGACGATGAGTTCGAGTCGGAGTCGGAGTCAGAGTCGGAGTCTAGAGAAGTCATTAGAGAGTCTACTCCTGTCGTCATCCCCACTCCCTTCGTTTCTCCTAGCTTAGCCTCGAGTAGTCACAGTAGTTCGGGAAATGCCCCAACCACTGTCCCTTTGCCGCCACTGACCATGGATCAGTTGGCTTCTTTGTTCCAACTTTACTCAAATTTTAATATGAATAAATCAGGTTCTGCTTACTCTTTGTGTTATCTTGAGTGCAATTCTGTTTACGATGATACTGAGGATGACCAAGACCCAGACTCGATCGAAATACCCTCTTACGTAGCCAAAGAAATATTACAGGAAGGGGAAGGGGGACCAGTAATAGAAGACACCGAACTCATCAAACGTAGGAACCGAATTAGAACCCCAAGAACTTAGGATAGGGACTACCTTGAGCTCTACCGAAAGGGCCGATTTCATAGACCTCCTAAATGAATTCAAAGACGTTTTCGCTTGGTCCTACAAAGATATGCCAGGGATCGACAGGGATATTGCTGAACACAGGATTCCGATTAAGCCGGGTTTCAAACCTGTGAAACAGAAACTTCGACGAATGAGAACAGAATGGGCTCTAAAGATTAAGGAAGAAGTTGACAAACAATTCAAAGCCGGGTTCATCAAAGTTTCCGAGTATTCTGACTGGGTAGCTAACATAGTACCCGTACCCAAAAAGGATGGGAGAATCCGCGTTTGTGTTGACTTTAGGGACTTAAACAAAGCAAGTCCAAAAGATGACTTCCCTCTACCTCACATCGACATATTGGTGGACAATACTGCAGATCACGCATTACTATCCTTCATGGATGGGTATGCGGGTTATAACCAAATCAAGATGGCCATGGAATATATGCATAAGACCGCATTTGTCACCCAATGGGGAACCTACTGCTATACGGTAATGCCGTTCGGATTGATCAACGCCGGAGCTACATACCAACGCACCGCAACTACACTCTTACATGACATGATGCACAAAGAAGTTAAGGTATATGTAGACGACATGATTGTCAAATCCAAGGAAAGAGAAGGGCATATTGCGAACCTTCGCAAGTTCTTCGCAAGGCTACGGAAGTACAACATGAGGCTCAATCCTCAGAAATGCACATTCGGGGTAACATCTGGCAAGCTCCTGGGATACGTCGTTAGTCAAAGAGGTATATAAATAGATCCTTCCAAAATCAAAGCTCTGATCGAAATGCCACAACCCCAAACAGAAAAAGAAGTCAGAGGATTCCTAGGAAAAGTGCAGTATATAAGTCGATTCATTTCGAAACTTACAATGATTTGCGAGCCTATCTTCAAGAAGCTCAAGAAAACGGACCACACCATGTGGGATGATGATTGTCAAAAGGCATTCGACCGAATCAAGGAGATATTGGCTAAACCACCAGTGCTCATGCCACCACAGCAAGATCAACCTCTTGGTTTATATCTCACGAAGAATCAAAATGACCATGGGTGCCATCTTTGGCTCAAACTATAGGAAGTGAAAAAAGAGCTATCTACTACCTTACTAAGAAGTTCTTGGAGTACGAGTGCAAATACTCGCAACTCGAAAAGACATGCCTCGCTCTTGTGTGGGCAACGAAGAAGCTACGCCATTACATGCTTAGCTACTCCGTCAAAATATACTCCAAAATGGATCCAGTCAAATACCTCTTCGAGAAACCCGTCCTCAACGGACGTCTAGCAAGATGGACCTTGATGCTCTCAGAATTCAACCTCAAATACGTACCACTGAAAGTTATAAAAGGTCGCGCCGTCGCCGAATTCTTCGCAGAAAATCCTATCAATGACGCACAAACAATAGATACTTGGTCATTTCCAGACGAGGATATACTCCAAACTGATGTAGACTCCTGGGACCTGTACTTTGATGGAGCATCAAACTTAAGAGGATTTGGAATAGGAGTGTTGCTCATTTCTCCTGAAGGCGAGCATACACCAATTGCTGTCAAACTCGACTTCGAGGTGACAAACAATGCCGCGGAATACGAAGCTTGTCTCATTGGACTACAAGCGGCAGTGAGCTTAGGCATTAAAAACCTCCGAGTACATGGGGATTCATCACTGATCATCAACCAAGTTACAGGATCTTGGAAAATCCGAAGCGAAAGCCTCGCACCTTATCAGGCTAGGATAGACCAAGTCGCTCAATTCTTTGATCACGTAACCTACCTACACCTACCTCGGGAAGAAAATCAATTTGCAGACGCTCTTGCGAAACTTGCATCTTTGATTAACATGCCAGATCACATGGTGGAAATGCCTTTGTGCATTGAACGACGGTCAGAACCGGCTTATGTCCACCAAATCACCGATGAAGAGGAAATCGCACAAGAGCCATGGTTCCAAGCAATCCTGAATTTTAAGCTTAATGGTACATATCCACCAGATATGGACAAGAGGGGACAACGCGCTATACGCCTACTAGCTTCCCAATACGTCCTCATGCAAGGAGAATTATACAAAAGAACACCTTTTGGTATAGTCCTACGTTGCCTCGATCATTCACAGGCACGAAAGGTGATGGAAGAAGTCCACGACGGAGAATGCGGTCCTCATATGAGCGGGCCCATGATGGCAAAGAAAATCACACGTTTGGGATATTATTGGACCACAATGGAATCCGATTGCATCAAATACGTAAGACATTGCCACAACTGCCAAATCTTCGGGAATGTACAACATGTCCCTCCTTCATTGCTCTATACAATGACATCTCCTTGGCCATTCTCTGCATGGGGAATTGACATAATCGGAAAGATAAACCCAGCCGGAACAGGAGGTCACTGTTTCATTCTGGTAGCAATCGACTATTTTACCAAATGGGTAGAAGCGGCTTCCTACACTGGTCTTACAGCTAAAAAATGTGGCAAAATTCATACAAAACAACATCATCTGTCGGTATGGGAGCCCACATGAGATCATTAGCGATAATGGATCACATTTCCATCTGAGACCGAGCAATTGCTAGCCAAATACAAGATTAAGCATCACCACTCTTCGCCCTATAGGCCACAGACTAACGGCGCGTTAGAGGCGGCAAACAAGAATGTTGTCACAATTCTCAAGAAAATGATTGACAACTATAGAGATTGGCCAAGCAAGATACCCTTTGCTTTATGGGGGTATCGTACATCCGTTAGGACGCCCACTGGGGCTACTCCTTTCTATTTGACCTACGGTATGGAAGCTGTATAACCAGTCGAGCTAGAAATACCATCCTTGCGTATTTTACTCGAAAGTCAAATACCGGAAGCCGATTGGAAAAGAGATAGATATGAAGAACTCATCCTCCTGGATGAACGTAGGCTGCGCGCCATGCATAATGTCCAAACATATCAAGCACGTATCAAACGGGCTTTCAACAAAAGGGTTAGGCCAAGGAACATCAAAGAAGGAGACTTAGTGCTTAAATCGGTTAGAGCTCTTTTACCCGTCGACCCGCGGGGAAAATTCAAACCTCATTGGGCCGGACCATTTCTAGTCAAATCCATACTCCCAGGAGGTG
This sequence comes from Silene latifolia, assembly GCF_048544455.1. Classification (NCBI taxonomy): domain Eukaryota; kingdom Viridiplantae; phylum Streptophyta; class Magnoliopsida; order Caryophyllales; family Caryophyllaceae; genus Silene; species Silene latifolia. The sequence continues at coordinate 46,886,404 of NC_133526.1, read as the reverse complement.
CGGTTAGAATCACAGACCTAGACGGGAATGAGTTTTCAAACCCAACAAACCTTGACCAACTGAAACGATACTATGCCTAGAATAGGACCAAAAACGCGCCTCGCGTAATCCCACGTGTCGCTCCTGTGGCACTAAATAAACGGCCCCCGGCCAAGCGGAAATAAGCTAATGTCACTATGCTCTTGCATTTTGGCAAATTTGTCATCCTCATATCATCAAATAAACTAAATTCGCACCTTCAGAGTAAGCAAAGGCTCATGCTTCTTTTCTAAGTTCACTACAAGCTCTTGCTTAGAACAATTATTCTTTTACATTTACTCGAACTACGCGCAAGGGTTTGATTTCGCTTTTTAAGTGAATACGTAGGCAATCCTTCACGGGATTCAACCCATTATATCTAAAATGTAAATAGAAGGACATTTGCATTGCATTTGAAATTCGACAAGAATAATAAATAGAAAATCACAACGGTTTCATAACCATTTATCCTTTTTTATTCATTTTCTGATAAATAATAGTACGCTACATAATAAAAATAGAATAGGCTAGGATTCTAAAAACCCCACCTTTTATTACAACAATAATAATAATAATAATAATAATCAAATAATAATAAAGAGACTCGGGCTATTCCTCCATCTTCCCCTTGCCCTTGTCATTCCTATCATATTTCTTATCACGACCTCGAGCCGGATGCTCTTGCGCCACTTCAGACCTAATCACCAACGGTCTTTCTCGAGGCCTAGCTTTTCCATTCTTGCCAATCACCATTTCCGCGACAGGAGTAGTCTTCGGTTTCTTCGACGGATGAACAACTTGAAACCCGGCTTCTTCTTCTCCCTCTGTCAGATGCTTCTCTTTCTCTTTCTCTCCCTCGCGCACCTTGTAGTCAATGGGCTCACGCTTCCTCAATTTCTCGCGCTCTTCCGGAGTTGTAGCCTTTCTCCACCTTAGATAAGAATCCGACACCCATAAAGCATTGGCGGAGAAATTCAAGAACCACATGTTTCTTTGGGCCCATTTGATAGCCCACTCTCTTCGGCTCTCTGTAGTAAGCGCCATAGCAGTCTGCGGGACGGTATCAAGCCTAGGGATCTTCTGTTTCAGCCCAACTTGTCTCATCAGCCTTTCCGGGAAGATGCACACCATAAACTCCAATCCAGGAATCCGCACCGACCTGGTGGGATCCAAAGACGACACTCCAGTGACGGACTTGAGGTGCCACCACGGAACGACCCACCTGATCAACGGGCCATCATCACTCTTCAGCTTGTTCTTCCAATAATCACAGACCCGGGTGAAGTCCACCATGTACAACCGTGTCCTCATCGCAATCAAACGAGCATGATAGGAAAGTGCATGAACTGGGGGCTCGATCAATCGGAGTCGTTCCATAAGCCAAACCTACCAAAAGCGGGTATTAGACATCGGAAAAAAAAAACGAAAACGAAAAAAAAAAAAAAAAAACGAAAACGAAAAAAAAAAAATAACTAAAACGAAAAAAAAAAGCAAACAAAACAAAAAAAAAAGAAGGATGTCTTTTACCTGTAGAATGACGGGACTCCCCAAGAACGGCGGATCGCGGTTGGATTTCCTATTATCCAAGCCCAAAATAATCTCCCCTAAGCATAAGCAAGCTGGGCTCCTGCGCAGCTCCATCTGCTCAATAAGGCCTAGAAGACGGGGATCACCTCTCAAGTCTTCATCAACATGCCCTTGAAAGACATATACATGCAACAAGCAAAAGCCAAATGCCCTCTGCCTAGCAACATGAGAAACGGTGGGATCGGCCCTGTTGATGAATCGATCTATGAAGTCCAACATTCTCACACCTTTTGAAGTAACTAGACGGTCCACCTCAAGCCTAGTCAATCCGAGCAAGTCCCTAAATTTGCTTTTATACCCTTGAGAAGTAGAAGGAATAGCAGGCAAATGTTCGGGGTCCCATCCACCAATAGCAGCAATTTCTTCAGGAAAGGGGCAAATATCACCCCCAGGGAACGCAAAAACATGGTAGTTCGGGTCCCAATAGTCAAGACAAGCATCCAAGAACGGTTTCACAACCTTGATGAGTTTCAAACTCAACAACGACCCAAAATTATAAGAGCCCATATCGTGCCTCTCCCTATTTGAAAATTCATTGGTCCATTCCTTCAAGCGGATCTCCAAAGTATTCAAGATGAAAATTTTTGTCTTGAGAATTTTATGTAAATAGACGAAGAAGAGACGGAAGATTTGTGTGAACAAAAGCTCTATCGACGTTTCTATTTATACTAATTATTGTTTCCAAAAATCCGTCAGAACAGGACAGCTTGGGAACAGGCGCAGCACCTGCTGCGCCTCTTCAAAGGGACGCAGCTCATGTTGCGCCTCTTCCTCAGCTTCACTTCTGTGATTTTCCGCGTTGGATCTTTCCTAATTCCATGACGAATAATTTCCTTTTCCTACGGGTTATTATTTTGGTAAATACGGGAATATTACCATGTTTCAAGTTTTCTCATTCCGCGGGCACGCATTTCGAGACGACATCGACATTTCGCCATTTTACCACATATGCACATTCTTTTTTTAGGAAATAAATTTCATTTTCATTTTTTTTTATTATTATTATAAATTCCATTTTCATTTTTTTTTAGGAAATAATTTTCATTTTAATTCGTTTATTTTAACAAAGCTCAAAATGTATATATTAATTTCTTAATTTCATTTCTACATTCTAACTTATAAATTTCCTTTTTTTCTTTTTTTTTTTTAGGGGGTAACCCTCCCTACCGTCCGGTCATTTTCGGCAAAATTTTTGCATTTTTGCATTCTCTCGAGTCTCTCATTTTGCGCTAATCAAAGCCGTATGTATATACAAATGTATGTTTTGCATGTTTTCTATGTAATTTTCGGCAGCATGACGGCGTACACCGTCATCTACCAAACCTGTTCGAAACTAACCTGCAGGTACAAGCAACACGATCCGGCAGCAAAGGCGCTCAGGCCATCGTATATACCGAATGAAGAAAATGTACAAACTGGGGGCTCGAGCCCCAAACAAAGTCCAAAAAATGTGTGCTCAAAATCAATGTACAAATGTGCAAAATACGACAAAAGCCAACAAACAAAAAAAACTACTGCTGGGCGCCCTCCAACTCTGCAACTCTCGCCACAAGAACGGCGATCTCGGCGTCCCGAACCTCGAGCTCCCTCAACAAGCGAGCCGTCTCCTCCCGGGACTGGGCCAACTCTCGCTCCAACCCGCGGTCACCCTGTAAACAATAAATTGGCTCATGTCAATCGATTCGAGCAAAATTGGAAAATCAAAATTCAAAAATGAAATATGCGTAAGGTTCATACCTGACGACCTCGACCGCCAACAAGTGCCTCGACGGCAGTAGCTCGCAGCCGGTTGGCCACCCTCCACAACGCCACAAACCGAGACGGCACAACCTGCATTTTCAAAAAGAAATTCTCAACAAATTGAACAAACTCAATCAAATGTGTCCTTACACAAAGGTTATACAAGTTAAAGGCTCACCCTCCGAATCAGATGCTGCCAGTCGTCCAGGCCAGCATCCGTCACAGCTACGTCGAAGTCATGCAGCTCGGAGACCGTCGTCCTCCCGGTCGCGTCAGTGTACTCGAGGGTCTCGGGGTACTCTGGGGGCTCGATGCCCGCCGCCTCGACCTCCTACAAAGACAAATGGTTCTCATCAATCGATGATCTTTCATCATAATTCTCAAAAAAATCAAAATCAAAATAAAAGATACTCACCACTACTGGCCAGTATGCGAACCTCCCGTAGAGGAACACCGAGTAGTCCTCGCCAAGGAGAAGAAGGTCGTCACCACTGGCACCAGCCAAGTCCGCCTCCCTCTCAGCCTCAGAAGGCTCCCTGAACATCGTCCGGGGAGGATCGACGGGAACCGTCAACACGTCCCATGAGCACTGACGAGCCAAATGCTCGCCCAAGTACCACACAGGACCCATCGACGTCCTCAACAGCAGCCGGCTCGAGCTCCTAGGTCGAAGGACCTCAGCCACGAAAGGAGGCGCTCCAGCGTACTCCGCCCAAGGTCGGGGCACCCACTGTGACAAAATAAAACAAGGATCATTCCTATGATCAACTAAAAGCAAGAAGCAAGTGAATATAAATGAGATACTCACGCTGCTCAGCTGAAGAGCGTTCACATCCCACCGGTAGACATTGTGAGAAGAACGCTTGCTCTTCGTCCGGCACATCACCCAATCCCTCACCACGGGATAGGCCCTCTCCAGCGGCTCCGTCCTCCTGGGCGCGAGACTCGGGAAGTAGGAGTACACCCACGCCTGTAAAAACAAAATAATCAATGACGATCTTTCATGATTTGATAAAGAAAGGAATTTACTTTGATCTAAAGGTAGGTTCATACCTCCAGCAGTAGTCCAGGTCCGACAGCACCAGGAGAAGTCCCCTTCTCCATCAACTCCGGACGAACCATGGCCCTCATGAAGCGGATGAGGACCGCAAAACCAAGATGACCGGCCCCAACGTCCTAGGGAACCCAGGTCAGAAAGGAAGGGGAGAAGCTTCGTCGACAGCCTCTCGCCCTTGTCTTCGAGGTAAATCGAAGACAGGAACGACCAAAGCCACAGACGAGCTCTCTGCTCAGCTGTACAAGGAGGAGGAGCCGTCTCCCTCCCGTCAATCGTCACCAGCGCCGGGGTCTTCCCCGCAAAGTAGTATCGAACGTAAGAACTGGGTATCAAGCCCGGCACAAGTTCCAGCCGATCAATCTCCTCGCCTCGGCCGAGTCCGCCCTCATGGCAGTCTCCGGCCACACCACCTCCTCGGTCCCGCACGGCAGACCAGAAATCATGCCGTAATCCTCCAAATTGACTTCCACCTCACCAAAAGGCATGTGAAACGTGGAAGTCGTATCCCAGAATCGGTCCAAGAAAGCGTGGACTAGGCTAAGGTTAGCCCGCAGCTTCCTCTTCGCGATATCCCTCCAAACCTGAACCAAAGGACCGAACGCTCCGCGCTCGATCATGGCCCTCTCCTCCGCCGACAGCCGCTCGTAATGCTCCATCGCTGTCGTGTAGCCCGAGAATGACCTGATGTTCCCGGCCTCCTATTATGATTTGAAACAAAGCTATCTTTAGTTTTGAATGAAGTTTGAAAGAAATTCGAATAAAAGAAGGAAAGGGGATGAGTAATGAGTAGTGAATTCTTATTTACCAAACTCTTCACCGTCCTGTGGGACAGGTGACCCTCTGCAGCCCACACCAGATGCCTACTCTCCCAAGTCTCAGCCCACGTGGGAGCCCCTCTCAGCTGGCGACCTCCTCGTCCGACATTGGCCCGTCTCGGGGCCTCCTCCTCCTCAACGGCCTCCTCCTCGTGAGCCTCGTACCCAGCAGCCATCACCGCAGCAGTGAAGGCCTGCTCTAAAGCCTCCTCGACAGTAGAAACGTCTATCTCCATGGGAGTCCTCCCAAAAGTAGAAGCCTCATCACCTGCAACATTAAAGCAAATTTAGGCCGCGTCACGTGACGACGAGCCTTGGTTAAGGGGTTTTCGAGCCTTCAAAGCCCTGAAATCGCTCTTTTCTCGCCATCCTTGGCCATACTTCCACCAATCCGATCACTCATGTGGTAATTTGGGTCAAGTCAAGTCTAGTTTAAAGCCTAGTTCCGGGTTCGAGTCGAAATTTCGGCAGCATTTCGCTATAATGGTGATTATGCCCTAGAAAAGTGTCCTGAAAAAGCTGTCACAAACCAAAATTCCGAAATGGTAGAAAGTTTACCCATCATTCAAGGATCCCAAATATCAAGTTTCGTCGCAAATGGGCAATCCTAAGGCTATTTTCGAAGCAATTTGGGGTTTAGCTGTAAAACCGTCTCAAAATTCACTCAAAGGCTCAAAACTTGATGAAAATTCGAAACAAATACATGGTTATGTTCCTAATATTACCTACTATCTATTTCTAATGTCAATTTGACAAAGCAAAGGCGTTTGGGGGAAAAGCCCCAAATTTTCGATCAAAAGGGTCGTAAACCCTAGATTTTTCGGCTCAAGATTGGACAAATGTAGACGATTAATGCAAGGTTGAGACACATACCTCGATTAGTCATGATTAATGCAAGCTTTTGAATCAAACCTTGGCGGAAATGGTGAATATTTGAGAGAGAAATGTGTGAGATTGTGTTTCGAGCAAATGAACATAAGCCTCCTGATTTTCGCGTTTTTACGCAGGAAAATCAAATTGGGGAATAGACGCAGCAGGCGTTGCGCCTCTTCCAAGAGACGCAGCTCTTGCTGCGCCTTTTCCTTTTGTTCCCTCCAAACGGATTTTCAAAAATTAGGACTTTTTAACTATAGGATCCCAATCCTTTTAGGTTCATAAGCCTTCAAATTCCCAAACCGATAGAGTTCCTATACCCAAGCTTCAGTTTATCCTTAAGTTGAACTTATATTTGGCCTCCTTCCCGACAATGCTTTCCTTTAGGGTCCCACGCCCTAGTACCAATCCTTATGTATCCTTTAGGTCTTAACCTTAGCTCCCACGCTTAACCTTAGCTCCTACGCACCTCCAGAAGCATCTCGAGAAAGAAGTCTCAGGTATGGTCTCTTCTTATGGCTGGCGAGCCTCCTTACGTAGTCTAATGGACTTTAAACGACCCTCCCCGATAGTCGACAGACTCTAAAATGTTCCCGACGACAGGTCCTTGGCTCAGACCCCTTGAGCCGCCTCGCGTCGCCATAGTCGCCATTGTTGTAATCTTCGATTGACTGATGGCTATACTTTGACTTTCGCCTTGTCCAAGCCTCAGTCAAAGTGGGGGCTCTGTAGATACCTCATTTCTGCACCTCCCGCAAACCACCCGGTGATGATTGGGCCGCATGTTTGATACGCGGAACGATTTGTGACAATTCGTAAGATTATCGTCAAGTGATTGCTCAAATATTAATGTCTACCTCTTAGTTGTCATCTACGTCCCGATACGGTCGTTTTTGACAAGAATTAGAGTACATTCGGAGTCCGGCCTAAAACCGTCTCCATTTTTCGATAACCGTTAAATCCCGAGTCGAATGTTCGGAATGTTAGGATATTTCTATTCCATATTTCATAAATTTTATCTTTTAGTAAGTAAATTCCCGTAATATTCATATAAGATATTAAGGAAATCGAATTATTTCCGTCCTACCATAACTCAAACACGGAAATCTTTCTTCTGCAGGAGGAAACCACTTGGGAATAGACGCAGCAGGTGTTGCGCCTCTTCCAAGAGACGCAGTCTGCGCGCCTCTTCCCGTGCCCTTTTCGCGTATTTCTCGTATCTTTTTCATATCTTTCCGAGATTCACTTCCAAAGAGTCTCTGAAACCCTAATTCCTTCACGTGATTAGTATAAATAGGAGCCTTCGCTCCTCATATTTCTCACGCGAGTGTCCGCCCTTCTCTTCTCCCTTTGCATTCTAGACTTTGTTCTTACTTTTTGGCGTCTACGTGCTTGAACATTCGACCACGTAAGCTCGGATCCTTCTGAGTACCAGCCTCCCCGTTGCATGACCGACCAATTTGACCAACTACACCAATAATCAACATAATTAAATAATCGTTTTCCTCTTACGAGGGCACTTTCTTTGCATTCGCGTCGAGCATCACTAATTGATATCTTAGTCCTTCTCGTTTCGTCAACATGTAAGTCTGAGGGTGTATAATATCTCTTTTATTTATTGTATTTTAATTATTGTATCACAATTGTAAGATTTATGTCGAAAATACCATTAAAACCGATTTCTAAAACCATGCTTTAAAACCTCTTTTTACGGATTTCCAGTAGATAACCGTCGAGAAAGGACGCAGCAACTGTTGCGCCTCTTCGAAAGAGCGCAGTTCCTGCTGCGCCTCTTCGTGAGGCTGCCGCAGTTCCTGCTTCCTTTCTCCTTCGTTCGTCCTCTGTTACTCGTCCCAAATTCTTTTATTTGTTTCCTTTCGTTCATTAATTCTTCATCATAATAGTATATAATTCACATGTAAATTATAATCATCATCATTAACATGTTTAATCGTCACAAATCCGACTTAAATCCCTTGTAATCTCATATTCGCGGGTTTTCGTCATTAAATTCAATTCCGGGTTGTAGGGATTCAATTTGTTCATATTGGGTTTCTGGAATTCATCTTTGATATAGTTTACATCTGTTTATTCACGTGTTCGTCGCATATTTGTCATTAATCCATCGTATCTAACCTAATCAATTGATTTAATTCGTTGGACTCATTAATATTTTTCACTTCTGTCATTATTCCATCTTGTAAATAATTCGTTTGCATCCGTCTCACTCATGTTTTACTGCTTTCATGACCCATTCATATGTTAAATAACATGCTAATCACTTTCATCCGAGTAAATAATTTAATCAATCATTAAATTCACCAATTAACATTAACGGCTTGCAATTACAGCTTCACAGCCAGAACTGAGCCAGGGAACAGACGCAGCGTCTGCTGGGCCTATTCCAAGGGACGCAGCTCTGCTGCGCCTGTTCCTGGCTGAGTTCTGTCCCTGAACTCCGTTTCTGCCTTGACATAGTTTAATTAGCATACGTTTAATTAATTATTGTTCGTATTATCGCCTTCTGACTTGTTCGTAATTCATTCTTTTATTCTTTTTCTCAAATTATCCGTTTTAAAGGTATTTTCGACATAAATCGCCTAATCCAATGTAAATATTGTAATTTTCATTATTGTAATTTATAATTATTGTGTTTATTTTATTGCTTGAATGTTTTCACATGTAATTGAACCTTAATCCCTACTTTGACATTAATTGTATGATTAAATTACGTGTTCACCGACTTAGCCTAATTCTCACATGTTAGGATCAAAACTTGGATGTTGCATTGCATGCATTACAATCGACGATATATCGAGTACGAATAACTTCCCTAATCATTAGTAGAGGCCGCTATCGAGGCGGGCGGGATTAGGTGTTCGATCAAAAGAGCTTCCTAATACGTACCCTCACCCCTTACTCCAGATCTCCGTGAACACCCGTGTTCATTGGCATCCACGAGAGTCATTCTAGACATAGAATGCTAAGGGTAACGATTGCTTAGTGTTCATGTCTCTACTTTGTGTCTTGACATGGCACGAGGTACTTGAACGGTTCCAATTTCCCATAAAGATTGGTGGCGACTCCATACAAAACGCAAACGCTTGTTTCTCTTTTCCAACCCAAGCGCCCCCGTGGGCGGCCCGCTGTCCACACACAGTATCACTGATTTTCATCCTATTTCTTGCTTTACTGTTATTTACAAGACTATCACAAAAATCCTAGCTAACAGATTGAAAGGTTTTATGGGGGATGTGGTAGGGCATGAGCAAGCTGCTTTTGTCCAGGGCAGTGACATTTTTGATAACTCATTTTTGTCCTATGAGTTAGCTAATAAATATTCTAGGTCCTAGATTAAACCTAGATGAATTGTTAAAGTTGACATTAAAAAAGCTTTTGATTCAGTAAATTGGAATTTTTTGCACACTTGTTTTCTTTACTATGGTCTGCCTCATCAGTTTGTCAAATGGATTATGGCTTGTGTTACTTATCCTTGGTATTCACTTAATATTAATGGTTCAGTGGAGGGGTTCTTCAAAGGGAAAATGGGTCTCAGACAAGGGGATCCTTTGTCCCTATATCTGTTTGTGCTTTGTATAGAAGTCCTCTCAAGGTTGTTAAGGGATCTTCCTTCCTCCCTTGGGTTTTCTTTTCATCCTAAGAGTGTCAAGTTAAAGTTAACACATTTGGTATTTGCTGATGATCTTCTAGTGTTCACAAGAGAGGACCCTTCTTCTGTTCTAGCAGTGGCTGATTGTTTAAGAACTTTTGTTGGGTTTTATGGTGTTACTGCTAATCCCATGAAAACTTCTTTGTACTTTGGTGGGGTGGCTCCTCAGGTCAGGTCTTTAATACTGGAGTCTACTGGGTTTTCTGAAGGGGAGTTCCTTTTCAAATACTTGGGTCCCCTATTTACTTCTAGGCTTACTTGTACAATGCTTCAGCCACTACTTGAAAAGCTAAAGGCTAAGATAGGGGTTTTGGCTAACCACATGCCCACTTATGCTGGTAAGACTCAGCTTATCAACTCTGTCTTATTTGGTATAAATAACTTCTGGGGGGGGCTGTGTGATCTTGCCAAAAAGGGTGGTTAAAAAAAGGCTCAATTGTGTAAGAATTTTGTGTGGGGTAGTGAGAATGATGGCAGAAAGCTCATTTGCCAGAAATGGGTTGTTCTGTCTAGGCCAGGGGCTGAGGGAGGATTTGATATTAAAGAGATTCTGAGTTGGAATAAAGCTCAGTCTCTCAAATGGATCTGGCACACAACCTCAATCATTTTGGGTCATATGGGTTCAGGCGTATTTACTGCAAGGGGTTCCTATCTGGGATGTTGTGAAAACTTCTGCAACATCTTGGTACTGGAATAACATTCTTGCTGTTAGGATTGAAATTGTTCAACTGGTAGGGTTAGAGGAAGCTCAGTCCCTACTGGCAGACACGACTGATTCCTTTGATACTGGGAAGGTTTATGATCTGTTGAGAACTCATATTCCCAAAGTGCCTTAGAGATACACAGTTCACGATTCTGCTGTCTATCCTAAGCATGGATTTGTTGGCCATCTGGTTGTTCAACAACAACTCCTTACGATTGATAGATTCATACACAGAGGCTTTTATTGGATTAACAGACGTGTTCTGTGTGAAGCTGCTGAGGAAACACATTCACACCTGTTTTTTGAGTGTCCATGGACTGCAACTTTATGGTCGGCTGTTCAGAGTGTGTGCTCTTTCGCTACATATACTAATAAACTTTCTGGCATCCTGCATTGGTACCAATATCATAACAGAGGTCATAGTTGGCTTAAGGAAAGAAGAAGAAGTGTGCTGCTATGTATTATATACTACATCTGGCAAGAACGCAATGCACGAATTTTCCAGGCAAAGACTCGAACTGTTAAAGATATTCTCTATTTGATTACTTATAGAGTGAACCTTAGGAAGTACCATTGTACTTTGGGTTTTACTCAGATGTCCATTTTCCAGGCTTTTGAACTTTGGTTTTTTTTTTTTACGGGGGCCTTCCATGGCTTCCTTGGTGATTGGTAGTGGGGTCTTGTACTTCATTTATTTAATTAATGAGAATATCCTCTTGCTTTTCTGCAAAATAATAATAATAATAATAATAATAATAATAATAATAATAATAATAATAATAATAATAATAATAATAATAATAATAATAATAATAATAATAATAATAATAATAATAATAATAATAATAATAATAATAATAATAATAATAATAATAATAATAATAATAATAATAATAATAATAATAATAATAATAATAATAATAATAATAATAATGTGCACTCAGACTGGGTTAGCGGATTTTGTGCCGGGCCGGGTTGTCGCTGATGCTGCTCAGCGAAAGTGTGCTAAGTATGGGGATTTGTGCGCGGTAGCGGGTTATGGTTTCCTACCTTTCTCTTTCTCTTCACTTGGGAGTTGAGTGCGGATCTTTGTTGCCTTGCTCAAGCGGATCCAGAAATTCTCGGCATCTCAGGATGTTGGGGCTCGGGTAGCCGCTTACATTTTTACTCGTATTAGCTTTACTATTGCTAAGGGTGTGGGAGCCCAGATTGTCTCTCGGCTTCCCACCAATTTCATGTAAACCTTTTATTTTTATTATAATGAAAGCTGCGCGCATAATAATAATAATAATAAAAAAAAAAAAAAAAAAAAAAAATAATAATAATAATAATAATAATAATAATAATAATAATAATAATAATAATAATAATAATAATAATAACGGTGTGGGAGCCCAGATTGTTGCTAAGGGTGTGGGAGCCCAGATTGTTTAATTAATGAGAAGATCCTCTTAGCTTTGCTGTTGCTAAGGGTGTGGGAGCCCAGATTGTTTCTCGGCTCCCCACCAATTTCATGTAAACTTTTATTTTTCTTTTAATGAAAGTTGTGCGCATCCTTTTATAATAATAATAAAAAAAATAATAATGATGATAATAATGATGATAATGATGATGATGATGATGATGATGATGATGATGATGATGATAATGATAATGATAAAGATAATGCGGCACTAATATTAATTAGGATGCTTGAGCTGAGAGGTCGGCACCTTGAATTAGGCCCAACAAACCCTAAACATCAAATAAAAGACGATGACGAGGAGGACTCCTCCACATACACGTGTTACCGCCCCTGGGTCAATTCAAATCTCTCGGGCATTGGCTGGTCTCGCTCAAAGGTTAGCCACATTACATTGCCAGTTGTCAAGAGTATGTAAGTAAGGTATAACTTTATTATCTATAAATATCATACCAATACCAAAGTAAATATAGGATATGTTACGAATTTGCAATATTCAAAAAATTAGCTATACCACTACGCCAAATCTGGCTAGCAATAACGAGCGTATCACAACGGTTTAATGCATATAATAACAACAATTAGATTACTATTTTCCAAATATTGGCGAAAACCTAGACCGCGCTAATAAGAACAACGGTTTCCCTCGAAAACCGTTGTTATTATAATGTGACAACGGCTGTTTAACAAACCGTTGTCAAAAACGTTTTAACGGTTTCCAAAAACTCGTTATAGAATCACTCTTATCAACAGTTGTTAGACAACCGTTATGTAACACCCCCGTACACCAGAATGCCTTACCAAGGACCATCCCCGTGTCTGAGGGTGTGACCATCTCGGTTTCCCGAGGAAGTAGATCAAATAGGACAATAAAAGAACATTTATAAAAATTTACCTCTGATACAACATAACTCGATATACATCCCTCTACTAAGATGAGAACTACTACACTCGTGTTACAACACTTCTAGACCGGTAGCGTGATGACTCGATCCCTCCAATCCTAGCACCCACAAGCAATAGTACCTGCTAAGCCAACTGCTCACCATCCCCGAATGGATCATCGCAGATACCACAAAATAACACGGGGTCAGTACTGACTAATCAAAAGTAAAACAAATAAACAATGTAACCAGCTGATCATCCTTTAACCCAGTCTCCCAATCTCGCACAGTAACCGACTACACACTGACGTGTGTAGCCCTGCCAGATTACCCATCGCAACAGGTAATCCTCGCCGCCAGTGGGTGACCGCATCCCATCCCACCTAGTCCATCTCATCAACGAGCAACTAACAATCCCTGTTCCTTAATGTGCACATCCCCTCCCGTGGCGGGTTCCACGGAGGGCGAACTAGGGTGTGAAGCCACTCCCGCAAGTGACTCCACCACAATCACCACACACACAGCATCACAGCTGCCACAACATCTCCACACCAACACCGTCATACCAACACCCATACTCCGATGATCAGCAGATAACAATAATTACAAAACAATCACAATCACAATCAATTAGCAGTACTGAGTAGGGAAACCCTACCTCGTCACAAGCCATGAACGGCATCCATATACAGCCAAGCAGGACTCCAGTACACATCCTACAATGATAACCACTTCCTATTACACAACTAACCTCAATGAACTACCCAAAAGAGGCACAAGGCAGAAACTTACCTAACACGCGCCTCGACGGTGACACAGACGACAACCACGCACGCCATCCTTCTTAAGCTAATCCCGTCCTTCCCATGGTGGAGGTTTAGGCTATATACATTAGAGTGTGAAGAGATGATGTGATAGGAGAGGGAGGTAGGCTAGGGTTAGAGAAAGAGGAACTGTCGAGGAAAATGGGAAATGAAATGAATCTCGCGAACTTACATTTTATATTAACGCGTCGACAGCAGCCATACTCGGTTGAGTACTAGAGTACTCGGCCAAGTAGGCTCTACTCGGTCGAGTATAGGTGATACTCGGATGAGTAGCCTCTGCTAGGTCGAGTAAACAATCCTATAAGGCTCATGTTACAAGCCCGATCCCTCATCCATACATCTTTACAGTCTGCCTTTGGTCAACAGGGTCGGTCAATAGAGTCATTAAATATCTTGGGTATTACAGTCTTCCCCCCTTAGAAGAACTTCGTCCCCGAAGTTCAGCCCACACGCACACTGCAAGGATACGCCCTTTGACACCATACACCTACATAAAGGCACACGAACTCCGGCCATCCTTGTTACTACCACCACATTACATTACTCAAACCACAAACATACTACCACAGCTATTACGCACAAAATATACAGGAAAATAATCCTTTCATCGACTCACGGCGAAATATGTTCTTATCCTCGACCACATGTTTTTCGTATACCATCTTGGTAAAAGCAGCACAATGATCAGTAACCATACGTGATCAGAAAAGTACACGTCCCGCACCCCTAGTGAGTTTTTCAATACACGTTCCTATCCCTTGAAATATTTAAAATGTCACACAGATACAACTTCAAAGAAACGTAAATGTAAACTTCAATAACATGAAACACGAATGCAACACCGAATACCATCATACATAACATACATGCGATACATAACATACATGTGATACATAACATACATATGATTTCAAGTATTACAGGCATAATTCCGTCATTTTTTTCCGCGACATTACTCTTCCCCTCTTAAAGGAATTTCGTCCCCGAAGTTCACCACTAATTACCATCCGTACCCACAATAAACGTACCCATCCTACTGTGACATTACTCACAATTGTAATTAACTTTAAAGTATGATACAAAACTTAACCTACGACATTACCCAAATGTGGCCCCTAGTAACAAAAGTGTCGACAATAAAGTATTCTATGTACATCTAAGTTGATGTCATCAAATGGTAGCAGCTTTATTCATTAGCTTGTTGTTTTAGCCACATACCGACCACCAGTTTCTCTCATCCAGTTGGACTTGTTATAATTGTAGCCAAACATTAACACCACAAAAGATTGCATTAAATAACCGAACATTTATACATATAAGACTCGTGACAACCCACACTTTCCGTTAATATTCACTATCGTATATAGACTCATGCGGCACCTAGAACAAGTTAAGTTTCTTTATGTTAACATTCACAAATTAATATGTGATCCAAGCAATCACATACCTGTGACGTGATTATAGTCCATCTTTTGGACAATTGATTACACTAAACGGCACTATGAAGCACCCCCACCCTCAATCATACCGATGTTCACATAGACCTTACAATTCATAACTATCAGACACCTAATGTCTCTGTAACAGTAACACTCGGTCGAGTATGAGTGTCTACTCGGTCGAGTAAGCTATACTCGGTCGAGTATAATTGGATACTCGGCCGAGTAAGCTCTACTCGGTCGAGTAGTGTCTCTACTCGGTGGAGCTACGACAGGCAGAGAGCAATTTGACGCCGTTCACACGATGCTTTCACGACTCATCCTGCAAACAAACTCCCTACAATATTACCCACATAACGAAATCCACACGTCTCCATACGATAAGCTAACATAAGTAACGGCCTTATGGCCGGGTACAGTCATCCAACGGTAAGTACTAAATCTAGAAATAAACATCCAACGGAAAAGAAATAAATCCAACACAAAAGAAACTAAGCCGAGCAATATAACAACACAAGATCAATAACCAGGACCCTCCTCCATGTCATCGTCACCACCCCCACCAGAAGTACCTGCACCTGAACTCCCCGCTCCTGGAAAGCCTGCTGCTGCTGCTGAGTAATCCCCTCTTAGCTGGCTGCCATAGTTGGCTCCCCATGGTCCCGCGAGGCAGCCAAACTCTGTCTCCTCCGGTGGTCTCCAGTAACCAGGATCAACTCCGTAGCTGTGGAAGAATCCCGTGTCCACTCCCGGTCCTCTCCACCAGACAGGCTGCGCTAGCTGTGTCCCTATGCCCTGGTTATGGGCCATCTCATGCATGTTACGGAGCACCAAAGTAGTGGAGATCCGCTTAACCAGGTCACTCGGCTGCATCCTGGGGTCATGCACTATGGGGTAGGGCGAGTACTGGTAAGGGTAGAAGTCGGGGGCGGAGTAAGAGGGCTCAGGTACCACCGGGTCTGCCCTAGACTGTCTAACCCTACGACGCTCTCGAGGTGGGGGAGGTGCCTGCTGCTGTCCCTCAGGGACGGTGACCGGCTCAGGTAGGTCCAAAAGAATGGTAGGATCAATCAGGTAGGTATGGGGCTCAGGCCTAGGTATAGCACAGGGTTCCCACTCAGCCAAATGGTCAACAACAGGGAGATGGGCAGGGTCAGGAAGTACCATCCACATAGATCCCCTGACCCTCCAGGCATAGGACCCGTCATCCAACTTCCTCAACCACCTATTCTGACGCAAACACTAGGCGTCCATGGTAGGAACAATCTCCACATACTCATCCCCCTCAGGAGGTGGGGCCTCAAAATCAGCCAGTCGCTGAGCTAGGCGGGTCACTATGGCCCCGCAAGCAATGTGTCGGGTCTCAGACTGTGCCATACGCTCCAGACTAGAGCACACTATCCCTGGAGCACTATAATAAACCGGCTTCCTAGGTGTAAGTTAAGGTAAGACATAAGTAACATGACCTCATGAGAATTAAGCTTACTCACATCATCTCTGGCATACAACAAACAAGTCATCATCCTCAGGAACATACGAAGGGAAACATGCTGCACATCATTAATCAGCATAGCACTGGCACTAGGGGCAGGTCGGCCAGTCAAGAAAGGAAGGTAAAGAGGAGCACCACTGTTCTTAGCAACATCACTCAGGTATCCCGTCCCCTCCTCCTCCAAACCCAGATGGCCCGCAAACTCATCCAAAGTCACCTCACGATCCTCATTCAAGAGGCGGAAGGAGACGGTCTTCTCCTTCTTATCATACTCATACGAGCTCAGGAATTCTAAGGTCAGATGGGGGGTAGGACTTCTTCCTCAAGTGATATAACCCCTTCATTCCCAAAATCTCAAACATATGAATTATATCTCCCATAATCCCCAAGGTCTCTAAAATCTCGGGGTTCACACACCGAGTAGGTCAGAAAGGACGTTTCATCAAGGCTACAAAGGCCTTGCACTGCTTGAAATCGGAGAAAACTACCGATGGATATGCCTCCACCGGTGGAACCGCGGGTCCACCGCTTGACTGACCCGTCTCAAGTTGGACGTTAGGACGAGTCCTCTTGTTGGGTAAACCTCTGGTTTTCACCATGCTGCAAAAGACAAGTCTTTAACAAAGATTCTAAGCACACCAAAACTTTTCAAAAGATGGACTGTTTTTACTTGTATGACAATTTTGAGATGAACTTTTAAGACAAGTTCTTAGCAAATCACTAAATATTTTACTCAAACACCACTTCTTTACTCAAAAACTCCCTTTTTCAACATCAAGAGGCTTAAGACAGTATGATAATCAAGCAAAGAACAAGGTATGTCGATTTTATCCAACCCAAGAACGCAAAATCCAACTTAAATCAAGAAATTGCTCAAATAACGGTATAATCGGGGTTTGTATACAATTAGATCCAAAGTATAACATGAATAAGACTCAATTTCAGTTACCCATAAAGAAATTTCGAGAAAATAATAAAATCATACCATAACCTTGAAAACAAAGGAAGAAATTGGGTTAAAACTTTACCTTAAACTGATTTGGGGCAAGTAAGAACAAGTTGAACACCAAGAATTTACCCAAAAGCTTGAGGTAGGAGGAATATGGAATTTTAGAGAGAAGGAGATATGAAGATGGGAGGTGGAAATAATAAATAATGGGACGAAAATAGGGTTTTAATTTGTATAACACGTGTAAGTCCCGCTACAGCAATACTCGGTCGAGTATTAGGCGTACTCGGCCGAGTGTCGAATACTCGGTCAAGTATTCCCTTTGCTCGGTCGAGTTTTCAAGAACAGTAGCGATTTTAATTGTCACCAAAAATAGACACTCGGTCGAGCACCTTCATACTCGGCCGAGTATCGTCTACTCGGTCGAGTACAAATTCCTACTCGGTCGAGTGTTAAAGAAGGAAGGCGGAATTGAACTTTTCTTTGTTCCTGCAAAACAAGTAACATAGTTCGGAGTTCCGTGCAATCGGCTCGTCACTGTTAGAGCTTATTCTACTACATAAACACACATCAACACGAATTTTGTACATCCATTATCAGTTCGATCATCATTTCTACCTTCATTCCTCACTTTGCTATAAAACGATTACATTACACCCTTAAACATACTTAGCGATTAATTACTGCACCTGCAAGGTTTAGCTCCTATACCACATCATCACAGATTCCGCTAGTCACAAGGTATAGACCTTAACCACATTTACAAGACAACAATCATCACACAACGCAATCATCGTCAAACAAATTGATTGACTTACCTCTGGTCGCACATCGCAACAATTTCCATCACCCACTCTAAACTTTTCCACACACACCCTGACACACATTATCATAAACATAGATGCACAAAGCAATCAACGACTCTTACTAGCTACCCTTTTTTCCCGTGTCTGGCTTAAGTTCGATGGGGCCATGATTTTGAAATGAGGGCGCCTACTCACCCAAAATCTAGCATCGGCTGGGGCTCTCAACGCACATACACCAGGTTCATTTTAATTGACACCCTACATCCATTAGATTAATTGGTTCAGGTTCCAAAATCGTCGGCTCTGATACCACTTTGTAACACCCCCGTACACCAGAATTCCTTACCAAGGACCATCTCCGTGTCTAAGGGTGTCACCATCTCGGTTTTCCGAGGAAGTAGATCAAATAGGACAATAAAAGAACATTTATAAAACTTTAACGTATCTGATACAACATAACTCGATATACATCCCTCTACTAAGATGAGAACTACTACACTCGTGTTACAACACTTCTAGACCAGTAGCGTGATGACTCGATCCCTCCAATCCTAGCAGCCACAAGCAACAGTACCTGCTAAGCCAACTGCTCACCATCCCCGAATGGATCACCGCAGATACCACAAAACAACACGGGGTCAGGACTGACTAATCAAAAGTAAAATAAATAAACAATGTAACCAGCTGATCATCCTTTAACCCAGTCTCCGATCTCGCACAGTAACCGACTACACACTGATGTGTGTGGCCCTGCCAGATTACCCATCGCAACAGGTAATCCTCGCCGCCAGTGGGTGACCGCAGCCCATCCCACCTAGTCCAGCTCATCAATGAGCGACTAACAATCCATGTCCCTTAATGTGAACATCCCCTCCCGTGGCGGGTTCCACGGAGGGCGAACTAGGGTGTGAAGCCACTCCCGCAAGTGACTCCACCACAATCACCACACACACAGCATCACAGCTGCCACAACATATCCACACCAACACCATCATACAAACACCCATACTCCGATGATCAGCAGATAATAATAATTACAAAACAATCACAATCACAATCAATTAACAGTACTGAGTAGGGAAACCATATCTCGTCACAAGCCATGAACGGCATCCATATACAGCCAAGCAGGACTCCAGTACGCATCCTACAATGATAACCACTTCCTATTACACAACTAACCTCAATGAACTACCGAAAAGAGGCACAAGGCAGAAACTTACCTAACACGCGCCTCGACGGTGACACAAATGACAACCACGCACGCCATCCTTCCTAAGCGAATCCCGTCCTTCACATGGTGGAGGTTTAGGCTATATACATTAGAGTGTGAAGAGATGAGGTGATAGGAGAGGGAGGTAGGCTAGGGTTAGAGAAAGAGGAACTGTCGAGGAAAATAGGAAATGAAATGAATCTAGCGAACTTGCGTTTTATATTAACGCGTCGACAGCAGCCATACTCGATCGAGAACTAGAGTACTCGGCCGAGTAGGCTCTACTCGGTCGAGTATAGGTGATACTCGGCCGAGTAGCCTCTGCTAGGTCGAGTAAACAATCCTATAAGGCTCATGTTACAAGCCCGATCCCTCATCCATACATCTTTACGGTATGCCTTTGGTCAACAGGGTCGGTCAATAGAGTCCTTAAATATCCTGGGTATTACACGTTACCAGTTTAAGAAAACAACATTTCGAAAACCGTTACTAAATTAACACCAGCAATAGTTTGTGGTACCCGTTGTTATGTTATAGCTACGGTTTTTTTGTGTAACTGCTATTATTTTCAATTATGAAATAACGGTTTTTCAATTCAACCGTTGTCAGTATTTGATTAGATTTTTCAGTTGGACTACTGTATTCAAAACTTTATCACAACTTTAATAGATATTTAATTTGACCAATAACATTTAATTTGACCAAAATAATTCTATAAATATGTCTTCATAATATTTTAGGTCAAAATCTAAATTAAAAAACATTTACTCTTTAATTTCTCTCTAAAAAATATGTCTATAAATATGTTTTTATACTCGTTTTAATATATAGTTCTACTCTTTATTACATGCAAATGCTTGATTTTAAATAACTTGCGAACAGACAAATGAATGAAACAATAATAATGATTTAGGTTAAATTAATTACAATAACATATAATATAATGACAACGGTAGTGCATAAGAACCGTGTTAGAATATAAACACCTCTAAAAATAAATGGAAATTGGAAGATATTAATAATATAATTACAACGGTTCTTATAAGAATCGGGTTAGATTATGCAATTGATGAATAACATATATTTTAAATAACCTTCTTTCTTTCTTTCTCTCTCTTATTACTCAAATTATGTCAAGTGGTAGCTCTTCTTCTTCCTCTATTTCAACAAGGACATGTAATTACTCAGTTCCGGCAGCATTGCGGACTTCTTGAACTTTGCGAAATCCGGGAAGAAAGTTTTTTACTTGCAAATTCTATAATCCCGAGACTAAAATGCGTGGATGCAATTACTTCAAGTGGGTTGATGAACTAATGACTGAGTGGCAGATGAAGGTTATAAACAAGTTAGTGAATGAGAAAAAGAGCATGGATATCGAGATTACTCAAGTGAGAAGTATACTACATCAACTTGAAGAATCGAATGGGGAAATGACAGTGAAATATTGAAGGCAAAAGAAGAATGTAAGAAGTTAACCATGGATATCATAGAACTCAAAAATAATGAGGCATGGCTTAAGTTAATTGTCAAATTTCTTCTTCTAATTGTTATTTACCTAGTTTATCATGTATGGTGGTAGTTTGTACTCTTTATGTGTAAACTTGTAATCCTTTAAATTAATGGAAATAAGCAAGATTTTCTTAGAAACATATTGTAATTAGCTGGCATATACCAAATGATGCTTTATTTCTTGGCGCTAAAATCAAACAAAATGAAATATAAAATACAACGGATATATCTAAACCGTTGTTTAGGACGTATACAGCTAAAACGGTTGAGGCCGTTGTTATCTATATAAAAATGATGCTTTATTTCTTGGCGTAAAAATTAAACAAAATGAAAAGGTTTAAGACAACGGTTATTTCTAACACTTGTAGATAATACTAAACAATTACGGTTTAAAACAAAACCGTTGTCTGTTTGAAAACAAAATACAATGGTTTTTCTTATACCGTGTTTATTAGTTTCCATTAAACAAGGTCTTGCAAGTGTTGTATTATTCACACATATATACTCTGAGCTTCCCCTCCCCCACATAATATCCTCAAACACTGAGCTTCCCCTCAACCACCAGCATACCCCATCGTTGGCGCAGTCATCGTCGTCATCGCCATTGTCGCCGCCAGATCAACCCGGATTCTCCTCTGTAAAGAAGTAATAAATCCTCCTCTATAGATATTTGTTTGTTACTATAAGTATGCATTGTTATTATTTGTTTATTAATTTCTGCTTTAGATATGGTCGAAAAGCGAAAAATAAGCGATGGAAATGCGTCAGGTGATGAGAATAATTTGCAACACACTGCTGGTCGAATGCGCCACAGGGTTTCCCTAGAAGCAATAAATTCAAAGATACTTAATCCTTTACAATGAGATAAACATACGGGGCTGCCATATGGTGAGAATGCCGGGTATTTTGTGAGTTGGATTGGTTGTTGTGTAAGACAGTATGTGCCTCTCGGTACGCCGCATCAGTGAATTGAGTAAAATACGGAACACCATACTAATAAACAGAATAAAGGTATGTATATACAATAATAAATATTTTAGCTGAAATTAAGTTACTACTTTATATGTGTATTAGCCGAAACAAACCAACTATGCTCATCATATATGCAGTTAGCTTACGTTGTCCCCGAAAAGTATGATAAGTACCTTAAAAAAAAGACAGGGAAAACCCTCAGTTCTTGGAAGTTAAAGATTGTTGAGAACCACTTGTTCAATAAGGAAACCGATGAGATGAACAAGAAACCACCAACAAAGAAGTATCCGTATGTCAGTCAAGACCATTTGGATAGCTATATCGCTTATAGGCAGTCTTACAAGTTTAAGGTAACTTAATAAGTAAAAAAGTATACTTAGTTTAGTGTTTGGTCATACTTACGTTTGTTGATACAATTTATTTTGTGAAGGCTATGATTGAGAGGAACAAGGCGAACATTTCAAAGAAAAAGACCGTCTTTTACGGCTCCCGAGGTGGTTATAGATTGATTAAGACGAAACTTTTAAGTACATAATTCTTATAGTATTAGACTATTAGGTGTTTTAGTCGGATGTTTTTATGTTCATAGTAATCATACATATTTTGAGATGATATCAATGTGATGAATGAATTGTAGGCAAAGTTTCGAAAATTCAGTCGTCACGATGCTTGGGTGGAAGGTCACACTCCGAAGAACGGAAAGACGGAAACTGAATATGATTAAGGACATCAAAGAGAAAATTGTAAGTTTAACTTAATATGTCACTCCTACCATTGGTGGTTGGAGTTATATAATTGTGAGTTTAAAACAACAACGTAAAAGTAACGACATCGGGTATCATAAGTGTGTTGATGGCGGAGGGATGGCTGGAAACGGGATGGAGGGGTATTACTCCGAGAAAGCAGGATGGAGGAGGCAATTTGTTACTCGACCTGTGTTTCAAAGAAGCAGCCAAAAAGGCAAGTCTCCCTTGTGACGGCATATCCGTCATAAGCTTGCGACGGGGTAAGTATTATCCATGTGGGTAGATAAGACAAAATAGAATGTTACTTCCTAGACACTTTGCTTTTGTCTTATTTTCTCACATAAATAATATTTAACCCGTCGCAAACGTGCGATGAATATGTCAGTCACAAATGGGAATTTGTGATTAGAAAGTGAAGAAAATCATGCCATTGTGGGCGCAATTAACAATTCAAATAATACATTTCTTGTTAAATCATCGTTATCACAAGAACGTACATGATAGTTATTGCTCTATGGCAGGAATTTCTCCACTACGGACTTGTTTGAAATGAGAGTAATTATTAAGGGAGTAATGAGAGTTAAAATAAGAAGAAATGGGAGGAGATTGGTGGTTAGTGATGGTTGTGGAGGGTGGAAAGAGGAGGTGAAGGAGGAATTATTACCTCCATATGGAGGTAATGCATTACTTGAGGGGTGGAGGGGAATAACAATTATTTCCTTAATGAAAGGATTATTACACTATATTTCCCCATTTCTATCCATTTTTATTTCCAACTCTCATCCCTTTCCCTCCATTTTAGTTCATTTTAACTCTATTATTCCCTTAATTATTACTTTCATTTCAAACAAGCCCTACATCTTAATTTCTCCACTGCATATTTCCAACAGTCCATAATTACCCAAACAAACTTCATTTTCTCTCGTTTGATTAGAAGGTTGAATACCGTAGTCCTTAACTCTTTATCAATAATAATACTCCGCAATTTGATTACTTGGACGAATGGTCCATAGAAAGCAATTCCTCAACCATCTTACAGTGGACTCAATTGACCAGAGATACACATCACACATACAAGTTACGTTTTAATTTTTAAAAATGAGATGAGGATATTGTGTATTTGTGTCACTTCCTCGTCTGTGATTGTGCACAATCATAGTTTAGTATGTATGTCTGTTCGTTGTTGGAATTCTAATAAAAACTATAGAAGTATACAGGGGCAAAGCCAGGATTTTAAATTTGGGGTAGCAAAATTATTTAAAACGATATGAAAATCCCAAAGTGTCTTGTATTGCATATAAAAAAACTCGAATTCAAACTCAACTAAACAATCGTTGAACCCGACAAGTTTAAAGTTTTTATATGTAATTCAACAACTTATCTTCATTTTATTTTCCTACAATAACTTTGATTATAGTTTTGTGATATAAAAAAGTGTAACCATCATTGCTATGTACTACCCCCGTCCCGATAAATAGTTATATATTTGATTTTTCAGCAGACTGCTTCTTATGAGGGTCGAACTCCAGCCTACTGGGTGGTAACCTAAACCCTTTACCACTGATACACTTAACTTCTTATGTCTAGATATGAGCTTCGTCCTAATTATCTATAAATAACCAGATATGGGGTTGCAGATCTTCATCGTCCCAACTGAACTTTTTTTTTCTGGGATAGCACATGCAACCCTTTGCTACCTGCTGGCTTCGCCTCTGGAAGTATATATGACATAAGGGTACGTGTCCAAGTGTCGCATTCGTCTATTTTATGAAAAAAATCATGTTTTTGGTCAAAATGAAGTGTTCAAGTGTTCTACCTATATCCGAGTGTTCAGTGTCCGACACAGGTACGTGAGGTAATATTGAAGAGTCCGAGCAACATAGCTATGAATTACAACTTAAACACAATTACACAATACATTCGATGTAATAAAATATATATTTTATTAAATTTAAATAACGTGTCTCGTGTCCTAAATTTCATGGGATGTCGTCTCACGTGTTCGTTTCCGTTTTGGTACTACCTAGTAGGGATGGCAATGGGTAGGATCTGGGTAGGGTCCGCCTAGACCCGGAGCCGGACCCGAGATTTTCCCTTTGGACCCGTACCCGACCCAGGCCCGCAAGGGTCTAAAATTTGAGGACCCATACCCGGACCCTATGGGTAAGGGTAGGGTCTGGGTCTACCCGCGGCTCCGAGTTTCAGCCACTTTAGTAACAAGATTAACAACTATGAGGTCTATAATATTAAAAAAAAAAATTCATACTACTTTTACAATATGAGTTTATTAATCTGCCGTTAATGTTGGTTGTCGGTCGCCGCCTATTAGAGAGATGGTTGCCAGTCGCGTATCAGTGCTGTGGTGGTGATTTTCTTGTGTAAGTGGTGGAGTGGTGGTATTCTCAGAAGAGTTTGGTTGGGTTTTATCACTTTATGGGATGAAGGAAGAGAAAGAGACTTTAATTGGGTTTCTACAGTCTGCCAATATGAATTCAGAAAAGTTGTAATTTTGATTTTTTTTTCCTTTAATAAAGGGTCTAAGGGTCGGGTATGGGTCTCATAACTTAGACCCGGACCCAGACCCAGACCCGAAATATTTTCTTAAGACTCATACCCGACCCATACCCATTGGGTCTGAAAAAATGAGACCCATACCCGACCCATTAGGGTCCGACCCTCAGGGTCTGGGTAGGGTCCCCGACCCACTGTCATCCCTACTACCTAGGTTATCGTTCCATCAATACCACCCAAAATTTGACGTGTCACCATTTAGACGCTTGGTTCATGTTTTTTTTTCCTTTTATATTGACCAAGGAGTACCAACAATTGAGACAAACTACTTGAAAGTACGGAAAGAAACTTAATTAATAGAGTGACTTTTTCATTTGCAAAATTATCACTGTAACCAACCAACAACCAAAATCTCCTCTTGATGCCCTGCACCCTAACCACTTCGGTAGAAGTTTCAAACTTATTAAAAGAATGTTTTCATTACAAACGCATATGATTATAACTAACCAACAAGAAGCTTAATAAAAAGACACTTTGAGGAATAATAGAAGTTTACCAAACAACGTGGAAGAATTAATCATATGCCGATCTACACTAATTGACAGTTTGGTGCATATGCATTCGTCTTTTCCTTGTAGTCAAATTTGGACTATACCCAATTTTTGATCTGTAATAACGTGGTATTGTCAATTGTCGAATTGTAGTACGAAGAAAGTTTGGACGATATTTTAAATTGTAGCATCACAATTTTTAATAATCTATGTAATTATGTAAAGATTATTTAATAGAGGACGACATTATTCGTTATGAAGGCCATCAATTAATATTAACTGAAAATCACTCTTTCATGCTTGCGCAGTCACGCATGTGAATCATGTTGGAGTTGGAGGTTGCTCCAAAACTTAAGTATGATAACATTTGCCTCACATTGGAAGAATAGTGGAGGAATGTTATGTTTATATATGAAGGTGGGTTAACAAGTGTTAACTAGACTATAAAGGATAGACTATAGTCTCCCCACACGCGCCGCCGGCTCGGCTTGGCTCGTGACACGTGCGCAGTGTGGTGGGGCTCCTTTTAGCTACTGGTCTGAACTTTTACATCAGATTCTTTTTGGCTGTTGTATTTTTATTACACAATTAATTCCGCATTCATTGTCCGATTTTATGGCCATTAATCTCAGAATCAATACCATTAATTTTCTGACTGTTGGAGGAGCCTTTCTTCTACTATATAAACCTCTCTAATCAACAGTCTTCATACACAACGAAAATCACAGAAACTTCTTCTTCTCTTTTCATCTCTTAAATATTCTGTCATATTGAGAACAGTTCCCACTTCCGTCTTTGGTGTGCAACATTGTGCGGAAGGAGGCGCTAACCATGGAATCGGTGACCGCGGAACCCAAGGAGCACTTGTGTGGGGGTCTAACTGATTTAGGGCAGTGTCTTACACGGCGTCTCGATTAAGGGTATTTCTGATCACCTAAGTTCATATTTCTTTCAATCTAAATCAGTTATAGAACTTTCTGATCTTTGTTATACATTACTGTTTTTGTTTGTTTTTAAACAATGACAAACCCATCCGGAAATTCTGACGATTCCAATGTCAATCGAGAAATTGTTACCGTTACTCCTAATGCCCTTGTCAACCATTTCACTATGCCACACAAAATTGTCCCTGACCTTAGTAAGATGGAACTTTTAGATGGGAAAAATTATAGGAGATGGTCTGAAAAAATTCTGTTTTATTTCTCACAATATGAAATTGACTATGTGTTATTTCAAGAATCACAATCCACTGAAGACTCTAGTTCGTCTGAAACTGTCAAACCCGATCCTAAATTTGCAAAAGACAATAAGACCGTTAAAGGCGTCATGTTACACTATATGGTTGATAATCTGTTTGACATCTACTGCAAAGCTAAGACCGCTAAATCAATTTGGGATGCTTTGGAAACTAAGTATGGTACTGATGATTTCGGGACTAAGAAATATGCAGTAGCAAGATGGTTAAAATTTCATATTACTGATGGTAAACCTATAATGGATCAAATACGTACATGAGTATGAAAATATGGTTTCTGAAATTATTGGTGAAAGGATGGTGTTGTGCGAGTATATGCAGGCTAATGTTCTTATTGAGAAATTGCCTTCTCCTAGTTGGGATGAGTATAAAAAACATCTGAGGCATAAGAAGAAAGATAAGAAGTTGCAGGAGCTAATTGGTCATATCAAGATTGAGGATGCCACAAGGAGCCAGGACTAATGCTACTAACACTGTTAAGGTTAATGTTGTTGAATACAGGAATACAGGTACAAACAAGAGGAGCTATGATCAATACAACAAACCACAAAATGCTGATAAATCAATAAAGACAATGACAGAAAATTGCTGGTGGTGTGACAAACCTGGTCATCCCGCTTTCAAGTGCAAGGCCAAGAAAGCTTATGAGTAAAGACAACAAAATCAAGGGAATTGCAATAATGCACATGGCGGGAAGTTCCAAAAGAAAGACAACAATCAACGTGGTGGCTACAAAAATTACAAATCTAACAAGCCACAAGCCAATGTTGTCGAGGGTTCAAGTGAGGGTGATGATATAATTCCTGCAATGGTGTCCGAAATTAATCTGGTTGGAAGCTTGGTGGAATGGATTGTTGACACAGGAGCTACAGGCATATTTGCACCAACAAAGATCTTTACAAGGAGTTCAAAGATGTTGATGAGAAAGAGGTAGTGTATGTTGGCAACTCCAGCAAGGTTCAAGTCCTCGGTATTGGCAAGGTGCACCTGAAACTCACTTCTGGCAAAGTTTTAGCTCTTGAAAATGTGCTCTATGTGCCTGATATGCGTAGAAATTTGATTTCTGGTACTTTACTTAATAAGGCTGGTCTTAAACTTACTTTTGAGTCTGATAAGTTAGTCATGTCTAAGAATGGTCAGTTTGCTTGCAAAGGTTTTTGTAATGGTGATCTGTTTGTTCTTGATGTTGAAATGAATGCATCTACTTCTTCTGCTTATATCGTTGAGTCCATTTATATTTGATATTCTAGACTTGGACATGTTAACACTAAATCTATTAAACGCATGAAAACAATGAACTTGTTGCCTAATCTGATTTTTTATGACATGGATAAATGTCAAGTATGCGTGGAAGCAAATCACTCTAAGAAACCTTTTAAGGAAGTGATCAAAAGGCAAACTGAATTGTTAGAACTTATCCACACCGACTTGGCTGATTATAAAAATTGTGAAAGTAAAGGAGGTAAGAGATATTATATAACCTTTGTGGATGATTGTTCGAGATATACTAAGGTTTATTTGTTAAGGAATAAAAGTGAGGCTGAGAATATGTTTACTATTTATAAGGCCGTGGTTTAAAATCAACTTGATAGGAAGATTAAGCGTGTGAGGTTTGATCATGGTGGAGAATACAAATCTGATTTTTTAGTGGAATTTTGTCAGAATAATGGTATTATACATGAGTTTTCAGCCCCTTATACCCCCGAACAAAATGGTGTAGCTGAAAGAAAAAATAGAACTTTAAAGGATATGATGAATGCTATGTTACTATCTTCTGGGTTATCTGATTTTATGTGGGGGGAAGCTATCCTATCTGCATGTGATGTTCTAAACCGTGTACCTCATAAGAAACTTGATGTGACACCTTATGAGATTTGGAAGGGTTATCCACCTAATTTGAGGTTTCTTAAGATTTGGGGTTATCTAGCCATAGTTGCTTTACCTGCTTTTAAAAGAGACAAAATAGGACTAAAAACCATTGACTCAATTTTTGTGGGTTATGCTTCTAATAGTGCAGCCTATAGGTTCATGACCAAAGATGCGAGTTCGGGTTTTTATGGTAATATTATTGAATCTAAAGATGTTGTTTTCTTTGAGGACCCTTTTCCTTTGAAACCTTCTTTAGGGCAGGACTTGACCTTTGATGATTCTTTCTATGAGGATAATGATGGTAGTTCCCCAACCCATGTTGACACATCTAGTAAACCACAAATAGAACCGAGAAGGGGTAAGAGACCTAGAGTTGAGAAGTCTTTTGGGCCTGATTTTCTTATGGAGGAGGATGGTAGATATCTAGATGCTGAGTCGGTTGACATGTAGATTGTGGAGGAGGATCATTGATAGGCTTATCGTGTACCTATACAAAGATAATTACCCTAGACACAAATTAATGTAGCAATAGGGGTCGAACACAAGGAGACGAGAATTGCGTTGTGAAATGCTATGGGAAGATTTCTATCAAGATCGATTTTGTTTTGGGTTTGTTTGTTTGTTTGATGACTAACAAAAACTATGATGTAGATTATATAATAAAAGAGAGTCTAAGGGGGTCGGTCACACATGCAAAGGTAAATATATAATTATGTTAAACTCGGTATTAAAAACATTGTCAATTGCTTAGGCTTAGAGACACCCACTTTACGGCATTAGCATCAACCATAGACCGGATCCTAGAGAAACTCTCGTCCATGACTAGGTCGTCCTACTGCACATGCTTTGTCTAATTCGATTCCGTGCCTCTCGACTTTTAGAATGAATGAACAAACTTAATCTATGGATAAGGCCTTAAACAAAGATTAAACATTATGGTGAAAATATGTGATAGAAACAATTGAACAATATTATTATCAACCTATTTTAACATGTTATATACTTGATTTTGCATGGCTCCCCTAGCCCTTAGACTAGGAAATTTAGCTACTCATATTAAAGTGTAATTTATAAACTATATTGTAAGAAATGTTAAACATGATTGTATGATTTATATAAACTAAATGATATAATATGCAAAAGAAATAAAGCTAATGTAATGTGACTAAAGTACTAATAATAAACTATGCATAAACTAAACAGAAATGTAAAATATAAACTAGAAATAGAAATACCTTAATAGAAATGAACTTGTATGGAAGAAACAAATAGAACCAAATATTTGAAATGTATTAAGAACCAAATGTTGATAACTACAAGCTTAACTATATTGAAATCTAATATGAAAAACTATTGAGAGAATTATGCTTAAGGCTATATAAAGTATGTGAGACGTGAAAATGAGATGCCCCTAATGACGGATTAAGGCCCCTATTTATAAGAAAATAGGGGCATAAAGTAAAATGGCAAGAGAGGCACAACCCCGATCGAGGTTGCCAGCCCCGATCGGGGCCGTGGTTATCCGGGTAATTTCCACTAAATTCCTCACTTAATTGTTGAGGAATCCAAAGAACGTGATTAATGACCCTTAATGCACCCGGGTAAATGCTTGCTCTATCATCTTTAGGGCTTCCAAAGAGCATGGGGAAGCGTGCCAAATTCTCTTCTAAACCTCCTTTCTTCATTTTCACCTAAAAATCACAAAAAGAAACACCGTCAAGTCGAGTATTTTATTACTAATCTACATAAAACAATAAATTGCAGAAAATTAAAAACAAAAATAAATAATAGCAAATAAAAAGCTTGGGTTGCCTCCCAAGAAGCGCTAGTTCAACATCCCGCACGACGTGATAAGCTATTTGATCAAGTTTTGTCATTGAGCTTGCCACCACCCAAGCTCCATTTCATAGCTCCTTTTACATTACGCAACCATTTGAAAATTTTCAAATAAAATTTCCCTTTCTTTTTGGCACTCTTAGCAATAGTGCCCTTAGCATCGTCACCTACAAAACAAACAACACCAATATCTTCCTCCAACGGATCCATCAGTAAGGAGCCAAGTGTAATAGAGGCATGAGAAGAGTCCACATTGCAAAGTAAATAACAAGACTCTTGTAACATTGGGCTTCTAATGGTATTGTTTTTGCTAAAAGAAACCCGGTCATCACCCACTTCTAACGTCAACCTCCCATTTTTCAGATCAATTAGCGCACTCACGGTGCGTAAAAATGGCCTACCCAATATAATTGGGGTTTGTGAGTCCTCGGCCATATCAAGTATGAGAAAGTCAACGGGTGTTAAAAACTTACCAACTTTGACGGGTACATCTTCTAAGATACCTAAAGGTCGCTTTAAAGAATGATCCGCCATTTGCAATATGATATTTGTGCATTTTAAAACACCCATGTTAAGTTTTTCACAAATTGAATAGGGCATGACACTTACACTAGCACCTAGGTCGCAAAGGGCCTTATCGATTTTATATGTGCCTATAGTGCAAGGAATAGAATAGCTACCGGGGTCCTTAACTTTCGGGGGAGACTTGTTTTGTAAGAGTGCACTACACTCTTCGGTGAAAGCAATGGTCTTTACCTCATTGAAGGATCGCTTCTTTGAAAGGATTTCCTTCATAAACTTTGCATAAGAGGGAACTTGGGTAAGCAATTCAATAAATGGGATGGTGACTTGCAAATTCTTACAAACTTCCAAAAACTTACCAAACTTACCTTCCTCCTTGTGCTTTGCTAGACGATGGGGAAACGGTACTTGAACAACTTCCTTTGGAGGAGCATCCTCCACATCTTTCACTTCCATTTTCTTACTCATTGGGAACATCCACCTTCTTTGAAACAACATCACTCTCCTTAGCATTGGGAGAGACTTCATCAACAATTACCTTATCACTTTCTTTGGGCATAGGAGGCTCAAAATCTTTGGCATCAAGCTTGCTCTTTCTCTTTAGCATCAATAACCGATAAGGAAATGGCACACGATCCTTAACAAGAGGCTCTTCACTAGCCTTCTTTTTGTCATTTCCCCAAAGTTTAGGCTTTTTAACAACCACCTCGTCATCCAAGGTCATGGATGGTCCATCATAGCTTGTACCACTTCTCAAGGAGATATAATTAACGGTCGCATGTGGTTGCTCACCTTGAGGGGGTAGTTGACCCGTTTTTCTTGTAGAGCTAGATGAGGCTAGTTGAGCCATTTGTTGTTCCAACATCTTGATTGCGGCATTATGAGCTTGATCACTCTTTTGGATTTCTGCCAACAATTCCCTTTGCATTTGAGCCATCATAGTCTCAAGTTTGCCTCCTCCTTGGTTGTTTTGTTGGGCATTTTGTGGTGGGGGTTGGTAATTGTGTTGTGGGGGCCTTTGTTGATTTTGATAACCCAGTGGAGGATTATACTTTTGTTGTTGAGGGACATAGGCATTTTGTTGTGATGGGGGTTGAGGTTGAGGATTAAGCACATTGTTGCTAGTATAAGACAAGTTCGGGTGAAATCTTGTATTTGGATTATATGTGTTTGAAAATGTACCCGGTGGATAAGAACTTTATCTAAAAGCTTGAAACGCATTTACCTCTTCAATAGGAGCTTGGCAATGAGCGGCATAATGACCCTCACCTCCGCAACCATCACAAACAATGATTTGACTTGTTGAAGACACGGCATTGAGTTATTGAAGGGAATCTCTAGCATCTCTTTCCACCAATTGTTGTTGGAGTAAGGCAATTTGAGCTAGCAAGACGGAGTTGTTGGAGGATTCTTCTTTACCTTTGAGTGGCACACTTCGGGAATTGACATATTGTGCATCATAGACCGCCATAGATTCGATCATGGCATGAGCAAGGTCGGTGTCAATTTGATCAATCCGCCCATTGTTGGCGGAATCAAGAATCCTTCGGGACTCGGCACAACATCCATTGTAGAATGTTATAGCTAGAAACCAATCATCTAGCCCATGATGTGGGCATTGCCTTTGTAGCTCCTTGTACCTCTCCCAAGCTTCATATAAGCTCTCAAGAGCTTGTTGACGGAATCCGGTGATTTGGCTCCTCAAAGTTTGAGTTTTCTCCAGTGGAAAAAACTTTTGATAGAAAGCAAGAGCCAATGTCTCCCTATTGGTGATTCCCATGGCGATGCGGTCAAGACTATTGATCTAAAGATTGGCCTTGTCCTTCAAAGAGAAAAGGAAAAGCATTTCCCTTATTTGGGCTTGAGTGACGCCCGTTTGACGGATCATGGAGTAATAATCGCAGAAATTTTGCACATGCAAATTGGGATCCTCCAAAGGACTTCCCCCAAATTTCTTCCTCTCCACAAGGATAATGAAAGCCGATTTGATCTCGAAGTCCGGCGCGGTAATTTTAGTAGTTGTGATACCGGCCGGAAGCATGGCCACGGTGGGCTTTGAGTGATCGGAAAGTTTCACCATCTTCTTAGTTTGAGATGATGGTGGTGGTGGAGATGATGAACTTGAAACCTCCTCCTCTTCAAGAGCTTTTAGATCGTCTAAGTAAGAATTCTAGCACTTTCAAGTTGTGCGGGAGAAGCGGCTTCTTTCAATTCTTTCCAAAAACGTCGTCTTCTCCTAAAGGTTTTCTCGAGATCGGAATCCGGTGAAAGTAATTCTCCACTACGAGAGGACCTGGGCATAAGACAACAATTTTTAGGAAAATGATAAGTAACGGTCTCAAGGAACAAGTGTTCCTCAAGACAAAGGAAAACAAGATAAAAGTCGACAAATCAAAACGCAATAAAACCGTGCTCCCTGGCAACGACGCCAAAATATGATAGGCTTATCGTGTACTTAGACAAAAATAATTACCCTAGACACTAATTAATATAGCAATAGGGGTCGAACACAAGAAGACGAGAGTTGTGAAATGCTATGGGAATATTTCTATCAAGATCGATTTCGTTTTGGGTTTGTTTGTTTGTTTGATGACTAACAAACACTATGATGTAGATTATATAATAAAAGAGAGTCTAAGGGGGTCGGGTCACACATGCAAAGGTAAATATATAATTATGTTAAACTCGGTATTAAAAACATTGTCAATTGCTTAGGCTTAGAGACACCTACCTTACGGCATTAGCATCAACCATAGACCGGGTCCTAGAGAAACTCTCGTCCATAACTAGGTCGTCCTACTACACACGCTTTGTCTAATTCGATTCCGTGCCTCTCGACTTTTAGAATGAATGAACAAACTTAATCTATGGATAAGGCCTTAAACAAAGATTAAACATTATGGTGCAAACATACGATAGAAACAATTGAACAATATTATTATCAACCTATTTTAACATGTTATATACTTGATTTTGCATGGCTCCCCTAGCCCTTAGACTAGGAAATTTAGCTACTTATATTAAAGTGTAATTTATAAACTATATTGTAAGAAATGTTAAACATGATTGTATGATTTATATAAACTAAATGATATAACATGTAAAAGAAATAAAGCTAATGTAATGTGATTAAAGTACTAATAATAAACTATGCATAAACTAAACAGAAATGTAAAATGTAAACTAGAAATAAAAATACCTTAATAGAAATGAACTTGTATGGAAGAAACAAATAGAACCAAATGCTTGAAATGTATTAAGAACCAAATGTTGATAACTACAAGCTTAACTTTATTGAAATCTAATATAAAAAACTATTGAGAGAATTATGCTTAAGGCTATATAAAGTATGTGAGACGTGAAAATGAGATGCCCCTAATGGCGGTTTAAGGCCCCTATTTATAAGAAAATAGGGGCATAACGTAAAATGGCAAGAGAGGCACAACCCCGATCGGGGCTTCCAGCCCCGATCGGGGCCGTGGTTATCCGGGTAATTTCCACTAAATTCATCACTTAATTGTTGAGGAATCCAAAGAACGTGATTAATGACCCTTAATGCACCTGGGTAAATTCTTGCTCTATCATCTTTAGGGCTTCCAAAGAGCATCCTATGCATGTATGAATCTTATGCTTTCCACCTTGACTTGGACTTGAATTTGGGCTTGACTTTGGTTGTTGACAACAATTGCATTACACATATTAGTCCATCAATTTCTCCATGCAAAACCCATGCCAATACTTCATGCTAGTCCAATACTTGGTTTCATTTAGTCATTGCACTCTAGTAGCTCATCTTGTAGTATTTTAGCTCCAAAAAACTTAAGTATCCTACAAAACATGTGGAAAGTAGCAAATGCGACTACAATAACAAATATTAGCTCAAAACACTATGATAAGTGATAAATGACATGTAAAATGGAGCTAAGATAGGGGTGAAAATATATAAAATATGCACTTATCAATCCTAAGACCTATGATGAGGCTATGAGATCAGTTGATGCTTCCTTGTTGAAAGAAGCTATTGATAGTACATGAGATTGAGTCCATTATGTCTAATCATACTTGAGAGATTGTTGACTTGCCTCGTGGTTGTAAGCCTATAGGGTGTAAATGGGTGTTTAGGAAGAAACTCAAAGCTGATGGGACTACTGATAAATTTAAAGCCAGGTTGGTGGCTAAGGGTTTCACCCGAAAGTCTGGTTTAGACTATTTTAACACCTATTCCCCGGTCACTAAGATTGCTTCCATAAGAGTGATGTTTGCTATTGCTTCCATGTATAACTTGCTTGTTCATCAGATGGATGTGAAAACTGTGTTTTTAAATGGTGATCTCAATGAAGAGATTTATATGGATCAACCTGATGGTTTTATAGTGCCTGGTCAAGAACATAAAGTTTGTAAACTTGTTAAATATTTGTATGGACTTAAGTAGGCACCGAAACAATGGTATGAAAAGTTTCATAGTGTGATTGTTTCTCTTGGTTTAAAGCTAGTGATGTTGATACATGTATCTATATGAAATCTAATGCTAGTGGTAGTGTTATTATAACACTTTACGTGGATGATTTACTTATCTTTGGCACTTCATTAGATGTTATTGATTATACTAAAAGCATGCTTAAAACTTCTTTTGAAATGAAAGACATGGGTGAGGTTGATGTCATTCTTGGTTTAAGAGTTTTAAAGACTAGTAAAGCTTATTGTCTTAGTCAAGCTCACTATGTTGAGAAAATTTTAAAGAAGTTTGGTTATTTTGATATTGATCCTGTTGGAACACCTTTTGATGCTAGTGTGCACTTAAAAAGGAATCTATGAAAGTGTGGATCAAGCTGGTTATGCTAAGATTCTTGGTAGTGTTATGTATCTTATGTGTTCATCTCGTCCTGATATTGCATATTCTATTGGGAGATTGAGTAGATATACTCATAATCCCGATCATGATCATTGGAGTGCATTAGTTCATTTGCTTAGATGTCTTAAAGGTACAGCTCATTTTGGGTTATCTTATTGTGGTTATACTCCAGTTTTGGAGGGATATTGTGATGCTAACTGGATCTCGGAGGGTAAAGATATACACTCTACCAGTGGTTATGTTTTCACTTTAGCAGGAGCAGCTGTATCTTGGAGATCATCCAAGAAAACATGTATTGCGAGATCTACAATAGAATCGGACTTTATAGCTCTCGAATTGGCTGGTCGAGAAGCAGAATGGTTGAGAAGTTTGGTAGTGGACATTCTTCGTTGGCCAAAGCCTGTGCCATCCGTGCCGCTACATTGTGACTCGCAATCTTCCATTCATGTAGCCAACAATAAGGCTTATAATGGCAAGAGTAGGCATATACGCCTAAGGCATAATATTGTTTGTAACTTGATCAAGTTTGGTGTTATTTCTTTAGATTATGTGAGGTCGGAAAGTAATATCGCCGATCCATTGACAAAGGCCTTAAACAGGAAACTAGTTTCAGAAACTGCTAAAAAGATGGGATTATGCCCACCTACGTAGTTCTTTTACCATGGATACCCAATCTGGATTACCAGATTCAATGAGGTCAAACGAAATCGTCATGCATTGCTTGTATTTTATTTATTTTGATGAATAAAGGAGGTTATTCAGTTTATCTCTTTTAGCATGTTTATTTACTGCAGGGTTAGGTTGGACAGGTGGTAGTCCTTAATGAGTTCCATACCTCAAAGGTTTGAGTGGTGTGTGCAGTACACACTTGATGGACTCACCTACGTGATTGTGGAGTGTTGGCCGCCTCCTATGAGAATAGATGTAGGCTATTCTCTAATACAATCATGAGACAGGGTTTTTCATGAGGCCATATGTTACGCGAGGGAGCTGTCCTCATTTCTTGCTATTTTCAGGTTCAAGACTACGTTCACCTAATTATAGCTACTTTCTCATATTCCTTTTCTTATTTCTTAAGTTTGGACCAAGTGGGGGATTGTTGGAGTTGGAGGTTGCTCCAAAACTTAAGTATGATAACATTTGTCCCACATTGGAAGAATAGTGGGGGAATGTTATGTTTATATATGAAGGTGGGTTAACAAGTGTTAACTAGACTATAGAGGATAGACTATAGTCTCATCGCGCGCGCCGCCGCTGCCGTCCGTCCGGCTTGGCTCGGCTCGTGACACGTGACACGTGACACGTGCGCGGTGCAATGGGGCTCCTTTTTGCTACTAGTCTGAACTTTTACATCGGATTCTTTCTAGCTGTTGTATTTTTATTACACAATAAATTCCGCATTCATTGTCCGATTTTATGGCGATTAATCTCAGAATCAATACCATTAATTTTCTGACTGTTGGAGGAGCCTTTCTTCTGCTATATAAACCTCTCTAATCCACAGTCTTCATACACAACGAAAATCACAGAAACTTCTTCTTCTCTTTTCATCTCTTAAATATTCTGTCATATTGAGAACGGTTTCCACTTCCGTCTTTGGTGTGCAACATTGTGCGGAAGGAGGCGTTAACCCTGGAATCGGTGACCGCGGAACCTAAGGAGCACCTGTGTAGGGGTCTAACTGATTTAGGGCAGTGTCTTACACGGTGTCTCGATTAAGGGTATTTCTGATCACCTAAGTTCATATTTCTTTCAAATCATAATGAATGCACCCTACTAATTTACTAAACATGGCATGTATTTTGATATTTCACTTGTAAGATTATAAGGCTCCGTTACGCCTTAAATTTACCATAAGCACATGAGTTGAATGTGGCAGTTGAGGGTCGATTCACAGGTAATGGTCTAATGGATAGACTACTACAATTTAAAATTGTATTTTCCCAGCGAATATATATATGAAACAAAGATAGGTTGATTGTTTGAGGATTAAGAGTAATTGCAATGGAAGAACTTTTCACATAAAGTTCTTCCTAATTCCAAGTCATTTTTTACTAATTACTAAATTTAAGAACTTTACACTACAATGGAAGAACTTTTTCTTAATTCTTAATTAGGACCCGTTATTAATTATCTTACTCCATCAACCTATTTAATATTTTGGAAACTAACAAAGAACTTGGTTATAAAATAAGAACCAAGTTCTTATTTTAACAAACCCAATGACTCTTATAATGGGAAGAAATTTATTCTAAAAGTTCTTGTTGACAAACTCAAGACAAAAACCTTCCATTACACTTGCTCTAAGAAACTAAGTGAAGTAGAATTAAAGATATTTTGATTAAAAAAACATGCTATTAAAAGGTGATGAATTCAAGAAAGAGGCCTAGGATCCAATCTTATCATGACTTTGGGATATCTCCCAATCAATTTATGGATGGATTGGGGTGGATAATGTTAGCGATTTTACCACTATGCCCTATTGAATTTAGGTGGTCTCTTGAATCACTACGGGTCACATTTCCATGTAAAACGCGATGTGAGTCCAAGGTATTAAGGTCAATATTACGGTCCCAACCAAGGTGAATTGAATAAGAGTCACTCTTCTTATGTAAGAGTCTCTTAAATAAAGGTTTGGCTCCATCAATAACCCAAACTAGAGTAAATTCTCTAAGTCAACCCAAAATCACCCAAATTGACTCAACTTCTATTAATAGCCTCATAGAAGAGGTGGGGTCAAACAAGGGTAAGGGGAAACACCCTCACTAAAAATCCACAAATCTACAAATCAAAATGTACCATTAAAAATCTGAATGGTTACGATTTTAAACAAGTTCTGATTACAGAATTTCCAAGATCTCATGCATGTTAACTGTTAAGTATAAAGATTAAACTTTTACTTGTGTTAGAATTACGTGGTTCTCTTTAGATTTTCCTCTCCCTTCTCTCTTGTAACACCCTCTTCTTACCCGGCCAAGGTAATTGGGAGATGTTACCATCTCCGTTTCCCGAGGCGGTAAATCGGAGATACAATCAAGAAACATTTATTATAAACAACAAGTTTAGTGATTACAAACATATACTACTGAATAAATGTGAACTATATAAATTACAAATCGACAACCATCTATGTCATCTATGCTATGCTACTTGACTCCGAGTCTAGGGCGCCGCCCAAATCCCGATTACGTCATCAAGCAAACCTGTACTCAACCTACTTCCCATATGATCGGAAATATCATATGATTCGACACAAGCCACCCTGAAAATAGGTGACAATTACATAGATACACAAACATCAGTTTCAATAAATAAAGTGTGACACAACTCAAAGTGTGTGAATATGCAACATGACTATAATATGAATGAAACGCTATCAAACAACCACCACTCCGGTACCGGGACACGCCCAGACGTACCCACAACCACCACGGTAACGAGACACGCCCAGACATACCGACAACCACAAATAGGTATCGGGACACGCCCAGACGTACCGGGTCCAGAAGCCAACCATATCCCTTGCCAGACGTCGTGTCTCAACCACACGAGTCCCTCCAAACTCAAGTCATTAATGTGCACATCCCTCTGGAGTGGGAAGCTCCAAGAGGCGACCCGAGCGTGAGACGGTCTCCCAACCGCCTCACGTCTCCCCAACAATAGGTAACCAACATAAAGCGTCATGCCCTCCAATACACATGACAAACACAATAAATGCCAAATATCACACAATATGCCAATTACCGACTCATCAAATCATCTTAGCCAATATCATGTTATAATGCTTTCCCATATTGTTCTATTTTTTAAAAGTGCAA
This sequence comes from Silene latifolia, assembly GCF_048544455.1. NCBI lineage: Eukaryota > Viridiplantae > Streptophyta > Magnoliopsida > Caryophyllales > Caryophyllaceae > Silene > Silene latifolia. The sequence goes on along the minus strand of NC_133526.1, from coordinate 46,846,428 downwards.
ATCACATATTGTTCTTAGCCAATACCGCCTCATCAAATCATCTTAGCCAATATCATGTTATAATGCCAGAAAGAGCAAATCCAATATTGTTCTATTTTTCAAAAGTGCATAGTTTTAATCAATCCTCTCTAAACAATTGAATTGTATTTAATTTTTAGAGTCGATTATATTTGAGAATTGAAATCTTGTAAGCTTTACATCTTACACACCAAGAGCTTCACATCTCTCACATTCGACGACTTAACATCCCTCTTCATGTGATCTTAACATCTCACCGCACCGTATGCTTAATATTCTACACCCTGGGGGCTTAGCATCCCTCTCCACCGAGAGCTTAACATCTCTCAATTAGCACAATTAGAGTTAGTCGTGGGGATTAGTTATTTACAGTACGCGCGCTAGACCGGATTAGGCGCTCGTGATAAATAATTAATAAAATAAGGGGTGGACGTAGGCTTTTAACTGGGCTGAACCATGTTAAAAATCCCGTATCTTTATTGTTTATTGTTAATCTTCTAGTTTAATTAATATACTTTATTAATTTGTCCTTAATCAATAAGACACAAATAATAAAGTATATAGATCAAATTAGAAAGAAATTTTTAAAATGTATATACTCTATTCACCCCCTCTAGAGTATTTGCTGGGTTACTGAACTCTACAGTGGTATTATTGTGTATTGATCACTAACCTTGACTTACTCTTTACGCCTCTTCCGTGTTGTTTTGCCAGAACTGAGGTATTCTGCATTTATTATGTTGTATGGAGTCTTGCATGTGAAATGTTATTGCATGTCGAATCGCATCTTAAGAGTTTTGCCAGATTCAGACTAGCACCGTATTATTGTTGTTGTCCTATTAGGAGGATTTGAGTCTTATCTGATTTTGTTAGTCCCGTCCGCTTTGTACAGGACATTTACCGTAAGAGTCTTTTGGTTCTATTTAGCATTAGAGGGTGAGATGTAAGTCACCTAGTATCGATATTAATTGCTGGATGAATGTTCCTAATCGTATTTGTTGTGAGATACAAGCCATAGGTATGCGTTTGACTTTAGTAGCCACGTCATCTAAGTTGTACGTTAACTTATAAAATGCTTTCAAATGAAATGATTACGGTTTCACTAACACATATTATATAGTTGTAATATTGTTATCCATGTGATATAATGTTGATATTGGTTTAAGGTTGTGTTATCAATTTTGATCACATGTTGCTTTGGTTGTTATCTTAGCATGGAATGACTTATTCATGTCTTTTATCGCTTATTCTTTACTTATCATCCTCACATGGTTCATATGTTATGTTGTTTACTTATTTCTTACTTTAATTTTTGATTATTGAGTTAATATGGCTGGGAAAACTTCTAGCTACTCCTCACTAATTGTGACATTTATTTTTAATGAATAAACAGGTTACAAGTTAGTGCTTACATGGGGTTTCGACTAGTGAGCTAGCGAGCGTTTTACTTGCAAGAGTTTACCATACTCGTTGCAGGTTAAATTCGTGCTTGTTTTTGTATTCATGTGTTTTGAGGGATCGATATCCTTGTATTCTTTTAAGTTCTATCTTATATAAAACCTTTCTAAATTTATGTTTTGTCCTTATGATTTAGTAACTTAGTGGGTTTTAATATAAATAAAAGTTTTTAAAATTATGCTTTTTTTCGCTGTAATATTTGTGTCTTTTTGTTGTATAACTATGGGGTCCAAATTGTGGTGTAGGAGTTTGTCTTCCTTTGAAACGAACCCCGTTTGTGTTTCTCTGTGATGATGAGAAACCATAAAAGCAATATAACTTTTATTTGTAATATTATTATGTGTGTTCAAAGAGGACCAAATGTTGGAAATGTTGCTTCAAAAGAAGCGTTTATTTATCCGACATTGATATAATAAACTAGGAGGTTGTGCTTTATAAATGATCACATGCATTACTAATATGTGTAGTAGTTGAGGGGTCTGTCTATGTTAAAGCACTCGCGGTGCTTTTCGGAAGTGTGATCACCTATTTTCCACATTCATCGGACAATTTTCCAAAATAGATTACTCATTCTTTTATGTTGATTATTGTATTTCCTATACAAATGGTGTTGATTACTAAAATCAATTTACGAGACAATAATAAATTTGGTTCTAGATTTTTCCTTTCCTCTCCTATAAATACCACCTATATACACTATTTCAAAACACTCAACATATTCTCACATCTACTCTTCTCAAACTACTTCTTCACTAATATGTATCATTCATACCTGATTTTGGCAACGTTCTGTTAGTAATTCTCAATCTGAGTCTTTGTCGTACACCTTAGACACGGAAGTCGTGTAACCCTAGGAAGTTGGTTGCTAAGAGGCCGTGTGTATCGAGCGGGACAAATTCAACTTTAGGACAGTGATTCTATCACGCCACGACATCTTTCTCTTCAAGTTCCGTAAGTTTATATGTTCATTGTTCGTCTTATAGTCATACCGCTTACAGTCTAAAGTTGAATTTCGAATTTTTTCTTACTCGTTAAATTTTTATTTAAGGCGATATGGCTATGTCCGTTTTTGTTGATTCATCACCAAAAGCAATTTTTTTTTTTTTACTTTCGGTTATGGCAATCAGTAGCGATATGCAAATTATTGTTCCAATTTTAATAGTGACAAGTTGGTCGAATATATACTGAAAGCAATTTTCTCAAACAAAATGTTCGAGAGTAACCACATTAGCTTTCATGTGTTAGAAATTACTGAGTAAGATGACCATGTTTGAGAGCTTGAAGTTAATTAATGTACATTTATCTGCCGTCACAAATGAAGAGATAATCATATGCCTACAAAACATTAACTGGTGTTCTAATTAAACTCTAAGAGTATCTTATGTTTTTTCAAAGTACGTATTTTGTTGTACGTTTTTCATTTTATACCTCAGTTTGGTCTATAATTCTTTGCAAAACTACTGTCACTTTTTCTAAATTGGTGACATTCATGTTGGATTTTATAAGACTTGGATATTAGTGACGTTGAAATGGGTAATTTTGATAATGAGTTTTGTATTAATTAAGACATGTACGAGAGTTTTGTCTATTTTCGAGTTTGATATTTACTTTGTGATGTAACACGTACAGAGTATTTGACTTTTGAGCTATGTTTTAATACACGATTAGTTCAATGGTGTTTTTTTTCCTTCATGTAACTAACTATGTATTTGGGTGAGTACTCTTAGGTGAATATTATTTTGCCTTTTTTAGGTGACAAGAATGTGTTCAATTTGATAGACAATATATATAGGTAAACAATGTATAATTGATAAGTTCTGATTTTAACGGAATGTCAAAAGGGAAACGAGTTCTTAACTCATATGGTGATTGTTTGATATTGTATCGATACGAATTATCATAACATATAACGCGAGTTGGATATTCTAGAGATTACTTGGTTGTACTTGTACGTGTTTTTTTTATAGTATATTGGTTCAAGAATGAAGTTATTTTTAATGTTGTCTTAAGTTGAGGAAGTAATGGTTGGTGTGCATAATAATATTTAGGTTTTTTGTGAGGAAATTGTTTTGTACTTATTATTAACTAGGTTTGGTGCCCAGCTTCGCCCGGGTTACCTCTATTTACCGTTAAATTTTATTTTCAATGAAATAAACTATGTTGGAGTTGTCTAACTCACACGTTTACTATTAGTAATATATTTTTCTATGACATATCTTGCAATTATAATGAAATGTAAAATTTATTTTCAAATTATGAGACACGTTCACTATCTCGCTATTAATATTATTACTTTCACGACATTTTTTGTTAATATCATTACGTTCACTACTCCCGTGGTTACTATTATTTCTTTTACTAATTACTCTTTTTTTTTTTTGTTAAATTCATTATTCCCGTTAATTTTATCCGGCTTGTATTTAAATAAATAAAAATATTTCTTTGAGTCGATTGGTTATTTTATTGTTCATACTTTTTCTCATTGTTACCACTGTTACTTTCACTACATTCGTTGTTACCTTCACTACTCCCACTGTCATTATTATAACTTTCACTACTCCCACATTAATACCGTTAATTTTATTAATCTCGTTGCTGCTACTATTACTTTTACTACATTTAACTTAATTTATAATTCTATGATGATACTAATTAATTCCATAAGTGGGGCATGTTAATTTTAAGGAAAATTACTATATTATTGTGTTTTCTAAATTTAATTACTTTAATTTAATGTAGTTTCCATAAATATTCTTCATCAAGGCATGTTTATATTATACTTTTAACCAAAACTATATAATATTTACATTGAGATCCCTTTATCGGGTCCACCACACGGTGCTATCGATTTAAAACTATATAGTATATTTAATTTGTATAAATTTCTTTAATTACATTGAAGCCCCTTGGTTTCTGGAATTAATATATAGTATTGATGAGTTATTTTTATCACACTTTTTAGGTTGTAATTGTTTGGGTTAAGAGCATGCTTATTATACGAGGAACACTTAATAGCTTCTTTATTGTCTAATATGATTGATTAGATTAATGTATTCGTGATTTTTTGAATGTTGTGTTATAATTATGTATAATATGACAACATGTGGGGGAAGTAGTATTATTTGAGTAAACTTTGAAAAGTTGTGTTTCCTCTCTAAGTTGTGAAAAACGTTTTTCTTATGTGATATACTTGGAATATATCGAGTGTGCTAACGAAAAAATATTGTATGGTTAACTGCAATATAAAATTGGATCTAAAATAGTTTGTTATGTATAGTTGGTTATGACAATGAATAATTTGGCATCTTGGTTTATGATGTTAATAATTTCCTATATGACAATATTAGTTTCTGGTGACATGTTTCAGAAAAGGGTAATTTTTGTGTTCATTATCTTATGTTATCTTGAATGTTAGCCTTGAGCCTAAAATATTGACTATTATCACTACTTTGAAGTTTTGTTGTTGGCCGAATGTTTTATAAATTTCATTTACTTTGTCAACTCTTATGAGAGTGATTGGTCCGATTAGAGAATGTTTGCTTAGCTAAGGCTTTAAGATAAGTCAAGGATTGTGGGGGTGTCTAGCGAAGGTAAAACTTCCTTTATTTTTATCGTAAAAATATTGAGTTTCAGTGTTGCAAGTGGTGATGATGACAATTACATGGGATTGATTGATAGTTGTGAATACTCTAATATTGTGATTGTATAAACTTGTTTCTCTGATTATGAAATTTATGAATTGTTCGTTGGTAATAAATTTGTTCGAGTAATTACTTGTATTTGGTTTAAATGCTTATATTAAACCAAGAAAAAGGTAAAAGACGCATGAACTGTATATATTTGGTTATATTTTTGTGACGTTTCTTTACCGGAAGTTGGTAATAATTGGAACACTAATATATGAGACATTAATTAAGATGTATACATGATTACATGGGTTTATACATGACAAAATGAATTTGGTGGAAAGGTTGTTACATTCATATATATGATGTTTGTATGCATTATGAGAGATATGATATACCTCATGTTGTTGTTATAGGTGATGGACACCATGGTTTTTTGTAAGCTAATCCATAAAAACAATTGTATCTTTGGGAATGAGTTTTCAATTTAATTGAACGTCGAACAATTAGGATATTTATTTGACTTTGGAAAACTGTGTCTTTTATAATGCTATATCATGCAAGTTATAGATGCATAATTGCATAGTTGAATATGTAATGGAGTATGAATATATTGTAAAGAATTTGCAGGATAAAAAGCTGAATGGCTAAGTGGTTGTATTCCTTTGTGGGAATATTTTGACTCCATTAATTGTCATGTATCATAATCTGAAGCATCGGGTTTTTTGGCAGATTATCAAGAGTGATGGATAATATGATCGGATAATGGGTTCACAAAGGTTGTGAATAGTAAGTGGATATTGAGATCCCTTATACAATGTGATATCATGATAGTACGTACGTAAATTGTGAAGAGGATATTGAGACCTTCCTACGAATGGCCATGGTAGAAGTTGGTGTTGGTGGCACCACAAGTAATGAGTTTAAAGCCTATTGGGAGTGAATCGTGACGGGGCTCCTCCACTTGGGTTTACCAATTTCAATGGGTCAAACGAAGTCACGAGGATCTCATGTTGTAATACTACTACCATTCCTATTTTAATAAAAGTGATGTAATATTCTTTCTATATATTGAGCTATTTTGTGTCATGTGAGGAAGGTTGAGCTAAGCTCTTAATAAGTCCATAGTCCTTGTTTAAGGATGGTTTGTGACAGTCAAATTTGATGGACTTACCTATGTGAATGTAAAGGAAATGCCCTACCCCTATGAGGTCTTTAGGCTTTAGGACCTCTAGAGCGTCCACGAGATCCCAGGCATGTGAGGGGCACCTTTTATGACATTTCGCGAGGACGAACACAGATTCGAATGCAGGTTTATGCTCAGATATCCGTTACAAACCACCGTGGAGAGTCCAATGCCGAGAGCAACTCAATACGGCTGTAGTAAGTAATTGTATGCACTGGGTGACAATTCAATTCCTCAGGAACATTGTCATCTTAAGACTTACGTTCCGTTGCCTTAATCAGCTATTTCTCTTTTTCTTCTTTTGAATCATGTGGGGATTGTTGGAAATGTTGCTTCAAAAGAATCGTTTATTTATCCGACATTGATATAATAAACTAGGAGGTTGTGGTTTATAAATGATCACTTATATTACTACTAATATGTGTAGTAGTTGAGGGGTCGGTCTATGTTAAAGCACTCGCGGTGCGGTCGAGCGACCTCTTTTTCGGAAGTGTGATCACCTATTTTCCACATTGATCGGCACAATTTCCAAAATAGATTACTCATTCTTTTATGTTGATTATTGTATTTCCTATACAAATGGTATTAATTACTAAAATTAATTTACGAGACAATAATAAATTTGGTTTTAGATTTTTTTCTTTCCTCTCCTATAAATACCACCATCTACACTATTTCAAAACACTCGACATATTCTCACATCTACTCTTCTCAAACTACTTCTTCACTAATACGTTCTGTTAGTAATTCTCAATCCGAGTCTTTGTCGTACATCTTAGATTCGAAAGTCGTGTAACCCTGGGAAGTTGGTTGCTAAGAAGCCGTGTGTATCGAGCGGGGCAAATTCAACTTTAGGGCAGTGATTCTATCACGCCACGACATCTTTCTCTTCGAGTTCCGTAAGTTTATCTGTTCATTGTTCGTCTTATAGTCATACCGCCTACACAAAACTCCTCATATAAACTTGTTAACCGAACTGTTGTGTGGGATCGCTTTTAATGTTCCGTATCTAGTCTCATCAATCCGAAATATTTATCGATTGACACATTAATTTCCACGACTCTTTAATAAATATACATGCCCTTTAACCGATACAACTTTATTGATCAATATAATTATCAGTTTAACCTTTCCAATGGTTTGCTTTAGGGACTTGCTTGCAATATTTGTAAAATTGCAAGCAAGTAGCTTACCATTGGAGTAAGTAAAAAAATGTGTACCTTATGAGCATTGTAGCTCTACCAACCTACATGCTTGGTATGAAAAAAAAAGAAAAAGTAAATTTTATGATTGGAAGAAATTAATAAAGTGGGATCCATATACGCTATAGAGAGTTGTAGCTTTCCATTGGAACAGTTTGTAGCTTAAAAGTAGAGTAGCTTAAAAAACCGAGTTGGCAAGTCAAGCTACAATGTATTGTAGCCGTCCATTGGAGATTGCGACACATATAATTACATTTGTGGCCTCACTAACAACATGTACATATTATGTCGAGTATATATATATATTCCAACACTACCCAGTAACTCTCCTATAGGACCGTCCTATAGCATAGGACGGTCCAATAGAAGAGAATGGCCCAATAAGAATAGGTTAATTGAAAACAAATGTATAAACTTCCGTCCACCATCACCACTATCCACACCTGCACTCCTCACCATTCACCAATCACCATAACTTCACTCCGGGTTCTATTCATCGTCAACTCCTCCACCGCTTCTACAGTCCACGACCTCACTCTCACCACCTACTCCGCCTCTTCCGAAGTCTACATCCCCGCCGCCTTCGCGATTGTTGTAGTTCTCTTCGCAAGTGTTCGACTCTTTCTCTCCTTTTACCAGTTAATGAAAACTAAAGAAATTGTGTTGATTGTTAACTCCAACACCAACTACCCAGGTTTGTAAACTAAAATTCAATGCTTCAATAATTTAAACTTAAATACTCAAATTTTTATGTTGAAAACTTTGAATTTTAAGTTGAAAGTTATGAGTTTCAAGTTAACTTAAAACCTTTACCTAGTTAATTCGCCATTTTAACTGACCTACATGGGCTAAACATCCAAAAGTTTTAACTTCAATACTCCCAATTTTAACTTGAAGACTCCATATGACTATGACGAAAACTAAAGTTTCTATATTGCTTCTTTTTGTTACAAAATTCGTATATTGTATTATTTTTGTCAAATACGGTTTTTAGAGTAATGACTGCCAATTTTAATTTGGAAACCAAATATTTTACGGAGGAACTAACAAATTTATGGTCGTGAAACATATATTTGTGTGGAGGATGTCGATGTATGAGGTTGCGAACCATAGGTTGCATCAATGGCGGAATCTAAATTGGGGTGTAGTAGAAGGAGAACAAATTTACTGGCTAAGAGAAGGAAGCGTAGAAGTAGTACAGTAGCAGTGGGGATATAATCAGTTTCCACTTTCTTGTAAAATAAATTTGTTGGGCTTTTACTTGGTGGATTGGTCTTATGTAAAAAGACGGTCTTATCTAACAATTTGTGAATTCTATATGTAGGTAGGTGTTCTTCACGGAGTTGATCCAAGAACGCACTAATGATAAGATTCACAATGGTCCAAGATATGAGACACATTATATGAATCCCAATCCACAGCTTTTCAGTCATTATACGATAGCAGCCCAACCTTTTTAAGGTTATTTATGTAGGAACTTAATTTTGAACCGATTATTATGAACTCGGTAATTTTTTTTTGGTAGAATGTGAGCTTTGATTAATTAAACAAACATAATTAAATCATTAGTCCATTTTTGCAACAAAACTAGATTGAAAGATACAATCAAATACCAAGTCCCAAGCTGTCAAGCCAAACTTTATCACCTACTAGAATAGGTCGAGGAAATGAACTCGGTAATTTTGTTATGGGTCTTTCTAAGTTTTTAGTTTTGATTATTTAATATTTATCTCTTGGTTTGATGATTTAATTTTTTGAGTGTGCATTTTGGGTGTCATGATATTGTGTGACTTGAATGCTTTTGTGTCATGTATTTTTATTTTTAGAATGTTTGAAGATTTTAAATTCTTGATTGTCTATGCGGGATTTAGCATAACCCCTTAATTTGGTTTGTGCTATACTAAGTCGAATCCTTCCCCAGCGCATGGCACCTAATGAAGGAACCCAACGGGTATTTAACTCTGACTCGGTTGAAGGTGTTGCATCTAGGTCCATGTCGAAGTGTCTTGTGTGACTGTCCTATTAAAGGGAGTATGTTTTTGCCTTTAATGACGTCTCGTGTCACCCACTCCGCACAGTGGGTACGACTTACGAGGTTGATTTGAGTAAGCTTACGACAAAATCGTTTATTTCTGTTAACAACACCACTATATATATATATACATCATGTCACACCTTACAACCAACAACATATTTTTCTAACAAAATTAAACAGGTAAACCAAAATCAAAACTAATTTTACCTACAAAACCTTGAAAAGATCAGAGGGAGGAAGATCTTGAGCATTTTTTTCCTTCAGAAAAAGAGTAATCGTGCATTTAGATCATTGATTTTAATGTTCCACTTTCTTGGCAGTTGCAATGCTTATAATGTACTCAATCTCTTCTGCAATTTCTTTCATCGAGGGACGGTTTTGCCTGCGTTCCTCCAAGCATCCGATTGCCAGAAATCCCAATGCTTTCATGGTGTCTTGCTCAATATTGCTAGCTCCATTCTTTATTTCAGGATCAATAGCATCCATTAGTCGTTCCTCGTCCACCAGCCTCTTCACATACATAGCCAAGTTGACATCGTCGGCTTCTCGATTGAAGTCTATTGCCTTTTGGGACGTCAACAGTTCTAACAACACAACTCCAAAGCTGTAAACGTCACTCTTATCTGTGAGCTGGTAGTTCCGGTAATACTCAGGATCAAGGTAACCGAGGGTGCCTTGTGCACAAGTCGATATATGGCTCATGTCGGTCTCAGCCAATCTTGACAGCCCAAAATCTGAGACCTTAGCATTCAACTTCTCATCTAACAATATATTAGATGACTTTACATCCCTATGATAAATCGGAGGGTTTGCCGAGAAATGCAGATATGCAAGGGCCTCAGCCGTCTGATAGGCGACATTCAGACGATCAGACCATGACAACCGGCTATATCCTCCCGGTGTGAACCCTCGGAGGTGTTCATTAAGTGTACCATTCGATATAAACTCGTAGACCATTATGGGCTGTTCGAGCTCAACACAACAACCAAGTAAACCAACAAGACACTTGTGATTAACTTGGCAAAGGATTTTGACTTCATTCAGGATTTGGTCAATCCCTTTGGCGTTACCAACCTTAGCACACTTGACCGCAATGAGAGTCCCGTCATCAAGGACGCCTTTGTAGACTTCACCGTAGCCTCCAGTGCCTAAAAGGCGGTCTAGCGAGAAATTGGCAGTGGCCTTTTTTATCTCCCTGCCACTGAAGATCTTGGCAGTTCTCCCACCCCCGGAATTCAGGATTTCCTCTCGCTCCTTCTTTATCTGGTCTCGTGCTTCTTTTATTTTGCGTTGGCGTTTGTAAAATACAATGGCTACGGTGGCAACCATAAGAGCACCTCCTACTCCTGCTACCAAGCCTGCAAAAATTATGTTGTATGTCAATAACTCAATATGAACTCCCAACAGTGAACAGACTTGGTATATGTATCGTTCGTCAACTAACTTATAATGCTGCATTGCTGTGTAATTTCATCATTTGTGTTCATATTGATATAGTAAGCAAGTAATTCATCAGACCTATGGGGTTTGAGTCTTAGTAGCTCATCTATGTTTCACTTTGCTTACTTTGATTGTCTTATTCCGTGTAAAACAGCGTTATAGAAGACTAACTGGAAAAAAATCCGGACCAATAAACAATTTATTCAAGCATTCCGTTATTAAATAAGAGCTACTTTTGTACTCCATATTTAGTAAGTTTGGTGATGAACAAACTTAAATAAGAGGTCATCTACTCTTGCATATTAGTACCTTTTGCGACACCAGTCCATTGAACTACTAATTTACCGGGCATTAACATATCTAATTTAGTCATTATATGTGAGGCGTTTTTACAGAAGACAGGGGGTGGTTGTCGCCTGTCGGGTTCAAATTTGAAGTCTAAAATATAAGACTTATCTCAATTAGAATAAATGACAACATAGAGTGCATATCTGATTCAAATATTATCTACAAAGTCTAACCTATAATTTATACTCTAAACATACATGGTTTAGTTAAAAGTAGCTATCATGAATAGATGATGAAATAAACCTACCCCATATACTACCGCCAAACAAAAATATTCAACAAGCTACTAGTTGAAAATTGGAGTAGTCCGTGAATCAGGCGCTGTTTGGTAAACGATATATTTGTCAATTTTTAGCATATTCAAGGGTTTTAGCATGTTTGACCAATCAATATGCTAATTTTAGTGTTTGGTAAACAGCATATTGAAACGGCATATTTGGGGTCAATATGCTGTTTTACAATAAATAAGAAATTTTTCTTCATTTTACAAAGAAAACTAACAATCTACTCCCTCTGTTCCAGTGAGATGTTTACACTTCCTTTATTTTGTGAGGGGGAAATAAAGGAAGTGTAAACATATGACTGGAACGGAGGGAGTACTAATAATCTGTCAATTACCAAACACTCAAATTAATTCTACTAATTATAATATGCTAGTCAAACCTTCTGATAAAATCTGCTATTTTTAATCTGTTTATACTGAAATTAATCTGTTGTTTACCAAAAAGGGCCTGAAGCTAAAGGTTTACTTTGAAAGTTAAGTTGAATTATCTACAAATACTAGTATATTAGTCAAAGAAGATGTCTCCGGTTGACTTACCTGCTATTAAGCCTGCTTTGCTACTTTTGCAACCATCTGGGTCCGAACACACATTATCTGCACCCACACCAAAGCACACCTTAATCTTCCATAACAAATCACAAATGCTTTATGTATCTGAGCATAGGGTCAAAAATAGGCATTATTGCGAACTCAATAGTCAATCAATCCTACGTAAAGGCCCTACCTATGACGGGGGTAACTCTTTACCAATTGATGGTAGACTTTTACGACATTAGAGCTAAATAAATTAAATGTAAAGGATTAGATGATACAGTAAGAGATAAAAGTAGTTACTCTGAGCACAGAAACCATTGACAGCATCCCAATGAAGCCCATCCTTACAAAAACACCTGCTAATCCCCTTACTATTAACATCCGCGCTACAAGTAGAATTCCCTTGATCAACGTTGCAATCAGCTTGACTGTTACAAACAGGCTCCTGCGGAAGCAACCACTGGATCATCACCCCGGGCTGCCCCCACTGTCCAACAGGCAACCCCGGGTTCAGGTCAACAAAACTCGTATACCCGCTACACGCGCTTTCCCTCAGCGTAACACTATACGACGTCGTCCCACCCCCTGCTTTAAACGTACAACAGATTCCCGCATTCCTACAAGCCGCCACCCCTCCATTCCGCGTGGAGTTGGTGTAGACGTGGCATAGACTGTTGGAGGAGCAGTTGAGTGGGGACCCCAGGAGGATCGGAGTGCAGTTGAGGAACATAATGGTGTTGTCACCAGTGATGTTGAAGGGGGCAGAAGGGGAGAGTTGAAGGCCGGTAAAAGGGAGGTCACGTGAGACGCAGGTGTTGGGGAGGAGCGGGGAGGGAGCGATAACTAGCCGTTGTGAGGAGGGGTTGGTGGAGGTGATGGTGTAGGAGCTGTTAGAGGTGGGGAAGAGGAGGGTGGTGTTGTCGATGCAGTGGAGTTTGTAGGATTGGTCACCGCACGTGGGGGATGTGCTTAGTGGGTAGGGGACATGTGTGGGTCCGCACGGTGGGCATTGTCGGGGTGACGTTGAGGTTGATAGGGGTATGGCGGTGAGTAGTAGTAGCAGTAGTACTGCGGATGTTAGGAGGTGGTGTATCTCCATTTATGGGGTGTTTGAGGTAATGAGTTAATCGCATGTGTGGGTAATATATATAGGGAGTTTTATTATGTGAAGCAATGTCTAGATAATACGACTTTCAAACTTGATGACCGTTGCGTCCTTCCACTAATGACTAATCTACTCTTTCACGATTGTGTTCAACGTTGCCCTTGACAGCTCTATTATTAGATAAACTATTCTGACTTTACATTATTTATATTGATTTCTCATTATTTATCTTACAAGATGTTTGTTTGTCTTCTAAATCCCTGTTACAAGACACTGCTATAGTTTAGGTAGGATTGTGCACTAGTTCAAGACTCGATATAATTGGACCGAAATTGACTTACTAAAATTTGTTGGACGGGAGACTAAACCGTTTTACTAAAATTTTCTACCTCAACCGTACTAGGAAATTCCCATCCAAGACCAAACCGGACTAATTAAATAGAAATTTATCATGTTCTCCTACTATGTTAACTTTATGAAGTCCCCGATTATTAATGTTATACATGAAAAGATGAGGAATATGTATTGTTTTAAGTGTCATAATGACAAACAAGCATTTCTAAACAACATTTATAAAGGATCTCAATTAAGCTATTTAATTAAAAAAAAAAAGTAATATTAATTTCAAACTTTCCGGTCCGAACCGGCCTAGTTCAGCAAAATCGAGTCCTGCCCAGTGACCGGAATTGAACTTTTAATGTTGCCGGGTCCAAAATTACGGATCGGATCGACTAATGAACACCCTAGTTAGGATGAATGTAAAATAGAGGAAATTGGAATGAAGTAATGAATCTATATTTCGGTAAAAATTGTTCGAACCATGTGTGCATTTGAGTATTTATAAGACTTCTGTCAATTAGACAATACAGTATCTAACTTAATGCATGTTCAATACACCCATCTTAAGTAGCTGAAGTTGGTTTCGGAGACGGTCTTTGTCATAATAATGCAGGAATGGATGTTGTTTTCATGTCAAGGTCACATAAGGTACCTGAATACATGAGTAATTGAATATGAATTTGTGCGTGCACCAGAAGAAGAGACCAGTTGCATGAAGTACTTACACTGAACATGCACATCGAGGGATGATACACCACCCCATCTCTATGACTTTTGGCATGCATTTTAAACCTTGTCATGCAAATTCTCTCCCCATTTTCCTAATCACAGACCCCCTTGTATAAATATCAAGATTAGAACCCTAAAGAGATGCATATACAAAAGACACAAGTCAGAAGAAAAGCAGTGCAGTTTGGTAGAGATGGAAAACAGTAAAAATAGTGGAATCAACAACTTCCAAATGCCACTCCACTACCCCAGGTACACCAAAGATGATTACCAACAAATGCCCGAAACTACCCTTGATCGTCTTCTAGCTGAATACGGCCTCACTGTCCAGGGTGACATCACCTTCAAGCGAGAATTTGCCATCGGTGCTTTCCTGTGGCCAACCTATGTCGACAGTACTCGTAATGGCAAAGGAAGTGACTACAACTAGGGGTAGACCGTAGACCGTAGACCTAATAGGTTCATGCATAAAAGAGCAAAGGAATAATAATAATAATTCAGCCTGTTTTTGCTCTTCCCAAAATCTAGCTATATATGATGTCCTAATTTCTTGATATGTTGCTTCTTTTATCAAAATGGTGTTGTGATTAATGCAATAAGTTTATATACCCATGTCCACACTTCTTCTTTATCAAAGCCAATGACCTACACTGCTACACAATCAAAACTAACATAAATTTAGTCTCTCTGTCACTTAAAAGTTCTAAAATTGGATCATATATTCAGATGTCAGAACCTCTCCCAATACCTGCATCGAAATGTATATGTGAATCCAAACTATTCGATGAAATCACTGGGGAAATTTTAAACAAGCAGCACTCTTCAGCTGCTCACTGCCAGAGAGAGCGTTGTAGCAGCAGTTTACACAGTGATTTCATCAAATAATTTCGATTCACAACACAACCCAAGAACGCCACTGCCACTGCCACCGCCAACACCACCACTACCGCCGTCAACCACAAAGACGACGCCGGCAGCATAATCATACCCTTACACAAGAAATATACTCTATTTTTTGACAAGGAAAATTACTCATCTGGCTTGTACATTAATCGACTACAGTAGTGGTAAACTTTGAAGAAAATAGACCTAAAAGTCTTAAGACACAAACATAGACATGAATGCCCTTAGGGTCTGAACGTTTTAGGTTATTGCATCCTTGCTAGCTAGCAAAGGCCAGGGTTAAAGCCATTGACGCTCATTCCACCATCAACACAGATGACTTGCCCAGTGATGTAAGAAGCAGCGGGAAGGCAGAGATATGCCACAATTGACGACACCTCCTCCGGTTCTCCGACCCGGCTCAGAGGCGTCCGGGAGACGACCTTCTCAACGAAGCTCTTATCGGCAAGCAACTGAAAATCAGGTTCACAAACAAGTTAAAATAGACTTGGTTAATGCAGTCATGAACGACTCTTAAAGAGTTTTTATTCAAGATGAAAGGAAATTGCATGGGAATAACGGGTACCACTAAATCATGGATCCAACATTTACCAAAAAAGAGAAAATTAGTACAACAATGGTCTTCAATCCCCCTGGTTCTATTAGAAAAAGCAAAAAAGTGGCTCGAATGGCAAGATTTGTATGTCACTTGGGAAAAGAATCCGATTTTGAGAATCAAGATAAACATCAATATCAGTCCAATTGTTGGCTAATTATACCTCTACTTGATCCTAAATTCCAATTCCTTATGTTGCTACAGACATAACTGCCGTACCATGCATAAGTTATTGGAATCTACTAAACAAACAGGCAACAATTAAACTACGAAGTACACTTGTCTAAAAAAAAAAAATTAAACTACGAAGTAATTTAATATACACAAGAAAGACTGCCATATGACTTTAAGTTCACAATATGTTGTGTAAGTCGTCATATATTGGGGCATAGTGCGCTTCTATGATTCAGGGGTATGTATTCAACGTGGAACACCAAAAACTTACAGCGAGACCTTGAATATTCACTCGTCCTATCGTAAGACCAATTTGCCAAGGTAATTGCCGAAAATAAGCATACTAATGCAAATGATTGGAGCTATAGTGTTCTTTCAAAGAGCTGGATATCCCTGTATAAGAAGAGAGCTCATATATGAAAATGAATGCATTGAATCACAAAAACAAGCCAAAGCCTTTCGCTGAGACTATTTCGACAATTCATTTTGACTGTGTGCTTGTCAAACACTCTAAACTCCAACAGAAGACTACACTTTTAAGTAACACTTCATATAGGATAAAAAACAGAACTTTTTCACAAATTGCTGGTGTCCGATACTCCAACACCATGTCGTGTCCAGCAATTGAGGCGAGCCGAAACAATATAGACTTATTCAAATTTCTAGGCTTCTAGCTCCAAGTAAGCGATGTTCATCTATGAGATATCCCCGAGGGTAAAGGTCTGAAGGAAGAAAGCACGCCCACGCTCACCCTCACAAAAATAACAAAAAACAATCAACTCGATTGGGGGTGGGGGTGGTTAAGCATTACATTTTTCCCCGATAACTACTAAGGGGCTGTTTGGTAAAGGGTACTTAGGAAAGGGAAAGAGAATGAAACCGCTCCTTTCCCTTAGTCGATGTTTGTTTGACACTTTTGTTAGTCACCCTAAAATCTCAGATTTACAACATAAACAACAAATTCTGTCAAACTACACCACAATTGGCTTCCTTGAAAAATCCGAACCGAAAAGTGGTCTTGTGTGCCGGAGATGTCGCTGCCAATACAACAGCGGTCACGAGTTCTGGTGATAGTGGTTTGTTTTGGCTGAGAAGGTCAGTTTCGGTGGTTTTGGGGTGTTTTAGGGTAGGGCATGGAGGTTTTGGTTTGGTGTGGGAGGGATCCTGGGTGGTTGTTGGGTATGGGTAATTTTTATCAATTCCCTTTCAAGTACCAAACAAGTTATTAAATCTAAGGGTATACATTTCCTTTCCTTTTCATATCCTTTCTCAATTTCTTTCCTTTTCCCTATTTGTAACCAAACGCCCCTGAAGTACTAACTACCCTTTAGGAGTAAAAATCTGATAGTAGAACAAGGAACAACATACACCGTATGCTCAACTTCAATGTTAAAATTTCCTGTTCTGATCTATATATCTGAACAAAATATGCAAAAGATACAAGAGGTACAACAAGATAATATAATGATATAATGCAACGACCCGAAAATATCAAGTATTAAATACAAAAAAGATCAGAAATCTCACATGGTCCACAAGCGAAGTTTTGATATACCAAGGGGAAACAGAGTTGGCCCTTATATTATCTTTCGCCCATTCACATGCTAGATTTTTCGTGAGCTGATTAATCGCAGCTGAAAATTTAACAAGCAAAAGTGTAATTACTAATAAATATTTCGCTGAAAGGTACATGTGAAAGGAAATGGGTAACTAATAATTCACCTTTACTAGCTCCATAAACAGATCCGGTACCCAAATGGGTAACCCCGGCAACAGATGATATGAAAACTATGCTACCTACTCCAGAGTTCTTCAAAAGAGGGTGTGCAAGCTGGCAAAGGTGATAAGCAGATTCCAAATTGGTGGCCATTACTTTTGCATACTCTTCTGCACTAAACTCTGTAGTTGGTTTCCGAATGTTTGTACCGGCATTGTTTACCTGGATGCCGAATTATTAAATAAATGTATTAATACCTTAAATTTACAAATAACTATGATGAGCACGTAAAAATTCTAAAGCAGTTTTTTGGGTCAGTGAGATGCACATGTACTCAAAATATGTAAAACCTATAATCACATAGATGACATGGCAATCAAATTGCTAATGGAGACAAAGACTTGTTATTCTTTGGCTTCAGGATATGATTGAATAGCACAGTGACTCATTAAATAGTCATGCTTCTATGTCATGAAGCAGTGAGTTGATGCAATTTTCGTCGCAATTAGACACACTATCCTTTGCCACTGAATATGATAAAACAAAGCAAAATGTCTCACTAAACTGTTCGCGGTTTTTATGTTAAGTAGCTGTAAACAGTCATACTGACACAATCAGTCCGTGCTTTGAAGCACCAAACCACAAGGCTTCATACATTACTGAAACACTCCGTCCGTGTTTTGAAGCACAAATGCGCAGGCTTCATACATTTAGCCATTGCAGCACTAAGGTAATACGTATTGTTTTCAATGTTGAAACCAGCAATCCTAGATGTTTGAAACCGAACAAGTGAAAAAATTGAAACTTGAATTTATCATTGGAATGAAACATATTTCCAATCCAAAATTTGATTTTTTTGCTTAAACGGGGTTTAAATCCAAACTATTTATGAACATGGGGGGCACCTGTGATGCTTGGACTCGGGTACGAGGATCCAACACGGGTATGGATCAGAGTGTCGGATCCTTGAATCTTAAATTCAAGGACACAGGTACTCTTTTTAGAAGGATCCAACGTGTGAAATTGGACTCAGCTAATATTTGTTCCCCCCGAATAATATTGTTAATAATGTTATTGATTGTAATTCTACGAGAAAAAACCTCAGTTCCCCATAAATCTACCCACTCCTCCCCATGATTTTTTTTTGAGGAAAACAAAAACAAACGTTTTCTCTTTGCTCTCCTTCATTACTCTATCCATGGCTTCTATGCATTTTCCCATCTTCGTTATCGTTGAAGGGTCGTTTTGCAACTGTTGTATCCAACCAATATCCCGTGTCCGTATCAGTGAATGTTGCTTTATGAATGTGATTGATTATGACATTATTTAGGGCACAAGTTTGTGACGGATACCGTTTTCTCTCACAAAATACCCATTGAAAGGTGAGTGGGAAGCACATGGGGGGTGCCCCACCTTGTCCCCTCCTCCCCTTTTATGAGAGGTCACAAGCTTGTGACGGGATTAGCCCGTCACAAACAAGACTAGCTGATTCCCTAAGGCCTAACCCACCCATTAAAACGACACAAGCATCAAAACCCTCACAGCCCTCACTCTCCTACCTATCCCATTTATTATTCACAGTCGTCACTCCTCAGTCCTCTCTATCTCCAACCGTTTTCATTCAAAACTCCATTTTCCTTCAGGTTTATTTCCTTTACTTTATCCATTTTGTATATTTTTTTAATTAGTCTAGTTCTGATTTCTCCTTGCAGTTGTTAATTGTAAGATCCAATTGCAGTTTTGTATTTTTTTATTTCAACTTATGCACATAATTTTAATCTTGGTTGCCTAAAAAATGGGATTATTTGTTGTTTAAGTGAGGTAATTATAGTTTAAATTTGATTGATTTCTGTTAATTGACTCGTTTATGATTTATAGTTCATTTATGAATATAATGTAGGATCTGGGGCGTTTTCTGTAAAGTGACTCGTTTCTTTATTGACGTTTCCGTTTTGGGACTTGGTTGTTTACGGTCTTGGATGAACGCTATTGTGATTATGAATGCTACCTTAATGCTTTAATTGTCTTATCCATTGCTTCATCTATATCTATTGTCCATTTATGTGAATGATACCAAGAGACCTATAGCTACTTGCTTTAATGTTTTCCATAAAAAAATCATGTTTAAAAAATGCTACAGAATTATCATTTAACTATATTGTATGTGCTATTGTTAATTTTGTTTCATATAAAGAAAATGGGGAGGTTTAGCTGGACGGATGACAATTCAAAGAAAATGCTTAAAATTTTGATTGATGAGAAAAATAAAGGAACTAGCAAGTATAATTGGATTAGCATCGCGAAGGTTTTTAGTGCACAAGTTGGGACTGAAATTAACGAAAAGCAAGCAAGAAACCATTTTTCTGATTCGAAAGAAAAGTTAAAGTCATGGGAAGAATTGCAAAATTTAACCTAAGGATAGCATACGATCCTAGGACAAAAAAGTAGATGTCCAAGAGGAGTCTTTGGAGAGATATAAGGCATATCTAGAGGTAAAATTATTTACTAATTAATTTACATTGAAATTCTTTTAATTTGTCCAAATGTGAATATAAGAATTTTTTTTATACAGCGGAACGTTAAGTATGGTAAGAAAATAATTAGGAATGGGTTGCCAAATATTGATCTCTTAATCCAATTATTTGATGGTAAAACTGCTCATGGTGTGGGTGGTTGCTTTTCTCCGGCAATGGGAAAAGGGCCATCATACTTGGCTGATAATTTGAACGCCCTTAATATTGATGAAAGTTCTGGAGATAATGAAGATGAAGAAAACAGTGATCAGCCAGAAGTGAGCTTGTCCGGTAACGAGAGTAGATCTCCACCTAGGTCAGTTGTTCGAAAAGTTTCTAATAAGATGTCTCATAAACGAAAAAGTGGGGAATCCTGTTACTCAATTGAAAACAAGCGTAGGCAAGCAAGTTTTGATAGTGTCATACAGCTATTGTCGGGCATTGGTTCATCAAATGCACCTTCAAAATCTCAATTGGTTAGTGCGGAATTGACAAGGTTGGAAGTAGCAGAGAGAAATGGTGACGAGTACTTCGTCAAAGCCATTAGGTATTTGAGTGATGAGAAACATGCTGAAAATTTCCTATCTCTACAAAATGATAATCAGAAATTGATTTATTTGCAAGGGATTGACACATTTTATCCTCTGTAGTAGTTTGGTTTGGGTGTAATTTTTTTTAACTTTCATGTTGGATGTAAGAACTTCTACGCTTGGAGTACTTTGTTTAATTTGATTATGATGTTGGATTTTAAAGCTTGATGTTGACACTACTTTGTTCAAGTTATATTATTTTCTCGTGAGAGTTCAGTTTTCTTTGCTGTACGGTGTTTAGCTTTGTTTTGTTTAAGGTGTGTATCCTTGGTGATTGTAGGATTTGTTACTTATATTTCATTTTGGTATAGAATGCATGATATAATAAGGCGTGCGGCTATGATTGTTGGATTGGAGGAATTGAGGAGATCGTTTAACGACAATGAGTTATTGCCCGAAACTACAATTAGGCGACCTAGAAGGGAAAGGGGAGAAAGTGGTGCGGAGTACATACATAGATTGTTGAATGAAAACTCTACTTCGTGTAAAGAGCAGTTACGACTTGATAGAGTTATGTATAACCAACTTGTCAATTTGATGATCGAAAGAAATTTGTTAGTAGATGGTAAATATGTTAAAGTTGACGAGCAAGTAGGAATTTGTTTATACATATTGGCCAAAGGAGCTTCTTATCGTGATGTTGCGGATAGATTCAAGCATTCAATATCTACCATATGCAAGTATTTTAGAAAAGTGTTGGATGCGTTGGTCGTATTATCTTATGACATTATTAGGCCTCATCGGGATTTATCAGAGGTGCCTCCCGAGGTTGAAACCAACTCACTCTATTGGCCTTATTTTAAGGCTATGTTACTCGGATACTTCACTTACTTGCCGTATTCCGTATCCGATACGTATTTTGTCGGATACGATACGACACATAGATACTTCATTTTATACCAAAATATTGAAAATTTCGCACAAAATAGCCGTATCAGATACTCCGATATGTATTTTGTCGGATACGAGTAGACGAGTCCGAGTAACATAGTTTTAAGGTATATTATCCGCCATTTCTTTTAATTGTTAGTTTACATTTTATTTTCCGCCTTTTATGTCATGGCTGTGTAAAATAAATACAGGTTCTGTAAAATACCACCAGCAATCAATAATTGAAAACACTTTATATGACAGTAGTAATCAGCATATTTTAGTATGTAATTTGGAGGTCTTTCTTTGCATTAGGGTCTGTAGAGGATTTGTATTTTCACTGCTGCAAGGGATGTGTAGTTGATTGTATCTGCGCCAGTTCCCATTTTAGGCCTACCTTCCCATGTATTCCAGCATGAATTTAGGATGTATTTGCTTAGCTCTTGGTTTCAAATGTTCTTGATTAACTTTTACTCTTATTTCAGAATGTTATTGGCGCTTTAGATGGAACTCATATACAAGCACTTGTGAAAGACGAAAATGGGGCGCCGTTTCGAAATCGCCATGGTAGCAAAAGTTGGAATGTGTTAGCCTCTTGTTCTTTTGATAGAATCTTCACATTTATCCATGTTGGGTGGGAGGGAAGTGCCCATGACGTTACGGTATGGCGGGATGCTTTAACTAATTCCAAATATGCTTTCCCGCATCCACCTAAAGGAAAATATTATCTAGTGGACTCCGGATACCTGAATACAATAGGATATTTGTCTCCTATTAGCGATAAAAAAGCAAATCTTAGATGCCATATGCCCGAATTTAAACATAGACCCCCCGAAGGTATGTTAGAGCATTTTAATTACCGACATTCGTGTCATTGAGAATGAAAGTTGAAATGGCATTTGGTCAATTGAAAAAATAGTGGAAGGTGTCAAAAGTTATGCCTCAAATGTCACCTAACTACCTAAGTATCAAATGTCCATTATTGTTTCTACTTTTACACTTCATAATTTTATACGGATGCACACTCTTGGGATACCTGTTGTACAACATGAGAACATCCTAGGGACAACAAATTCAGGCATGTTTGATAAGAAGCGGAAAAAAGCTATGTACAAGGTGCGAAATAACATAGTCAAGAACATTTGGCGAGGCAATGGATTTGACGGGGTGAGCTCAAATGAAGATGAAGAAGAAAGTGACGAGGAAGATGATAATATGGAACTAGATGATTAGAAAGAAAAAAAAAATAATGTGATTTACTTTTTATTTTTATTATGTATTAGGTAATGTGTACGAACATATTAATTTATAAAATAAAGTATTTTATAATCTTCACTTGTGTTTTTAGTTATATTTCTTTATTTCTTTATTATTATTATTAGTAGTAGTAGTAGTATTAAGTGAAATTAAATTAAGTTAATTTAAGTAAGATTATTTTAATTCAGAAAAGTTCAAGTTATTATAAGTTAAGTCCAGCAAAATTAAGTTCAGAAAAGTTCAGCAAAATTAAGTTCAGCAAAATTAAGTTCAGAAAAGTTCAGCAAAATTAAGTTCAGAAAAGTTCAGCAAAAATAAGTTAAGTTCAGCAAAATTAAGTTAAGTTCAGAAAAATTAAGTTAAGTTCAGCAACTTTAAGTCCAAAAGAACAGGGCCTTACTTGTCTTACCCAAGTTACAGAATAGGCATGCAATCACCCATTCCCCCGGCTGATTTCATCTATTTGGGTCAAATCCTTCAAAAAGGGTAAGAATATCAGACTCACTGGATTGATGGATTCCAGTTTTATATGGAAATAATACCGCTCTAATCAAATAGAGCAAGCTCTAACATAGCGGTACAACGTAGCATCGTTTGTACTGTTTGGCAAGTTTTGGAAGTTATCATGAGGCCAGGATAGTGACATTCATTCCAAATGTACTTGTTGCTATGTGCTACAAGTTACCAATGCAAGGTACAGTTCAGGTCAGAGAGAAGGTTTTCAGAAGATATCTAACAGACGGTCTCACTATTTGGTATGGCAAGAGTGCCTTTACATAAGAATTGCTAGTACATGGTGGTGCGATGAAAAATGAACAAAACCAAAAATGACGACATCAAGACGAACTGCATGGCTCGGCTTTTAAAGCATCAGCTATTCAGCTTCACTGTATCTAGAAAAGAACAGGCCTATGAAATACACAGCAAAGTAATTCACTTACATAAATTTTATAAAACTGATGTCACTAGGCATATATACTACTCTCTGGTTCAACACTACTTCAATATATGTGATGTATTAGAACTATGCAGCTTAAGTTTAATAAAGCTCACCCGCAAGGGTCACTGAGGTCGGGCACCTTACGTGTGCCTTAAGCTAATGACATGCACTACTATGCAATTTCCATATTTTTTTCTAGTACTTTTATTTTGCTTTCCCCTCTAGTACCTAGCTTTTGTTTCTTTACATGGCAAACCTTCTTTAGAATCCAAAAAGATGGTCTTGCTGCAAAAAAAATTGATTATAAATTACAAGTTTGTGTGCAAATACAATGTGCCGCATGCCTTCACCTCGCACCTCTTTCCCTTGAGTCCTTGTCAATTCGGTGCGTCTCCTTCATTTTAAAACTAAGCTATACACACAAGTTATGAAATAGGATGGCTATATATTTAATTGATAAATTGTTATTAATTCCCTTGAAAGTTGAAACTGAGAAATCTGGCCTTTCTAAAAAAGTTGAGTATCTTTCACCTGCCAAGTTTCCTACTGATACTATGCATGTCATATTCTCATCTATGTTGCTCTGACTCTTCAATATGACCTCGAGTACCCGTGTCGGACACTGGACACTTGGACATGGGTAGGACACTCGAACACTTCATTTTTGACCATTTTTTCATAAAATAGACGAATCCGACATTTGGACACGTACCCATGTCGGATACTTCTAATCGAGTCCGAGCAACATAGATTCTCATCAATACCTTTCTTCAGCCCCCCCTTATCTCAAAATCTAAAGTCTATGATAGAATACCATAATTTTGAAACAGATACTCATAGCTAAAAGTCTATAACATCACATATACAAAACAAAGGGAGTATAAGTATAATTCACATTGAAACACTAATCCACAAAACAGAAACTATCATCAACTACAGTACAATTCACAAAGTTACAATGCCGACAAAGTTGCAGTTCTTGCCTCATCCAACATGATACTTTTTCGGAAAAATCCTTTTGGCATTTCATAATGGACATTGTACTAACTAATCACCAAAAGCTAATTGGCACCTATTAATCCACAATAAATCGTAATATAATCTTATAAACAACATGTTTACTAACCTATTTTAGTGGAAAATTACTATCAGTTAATAGAACAACAGCTACCGCCAGTGTCAGGTTAATGGGTCGGATGTATGCAGAATTACCCCGTCTTATAAAAACCTAAAAGAGTTTAAGCTCATCTATTCTATCTAAATTAATTAAAACAGACCCAAAACCCAATAATCAAAAAATTTGTAGGAAAAATGAAAACTCACAAGAATATTAAGCTTTCCATCAAAAACAGAAGAAACAGCATGCAAAAGCTTCTCTCTTTGATCTCTAAATGTAACATCACAAACAGAACCAGTAACATCAAAACCCTTAATCTTCCATTCTTCTAAACACTTGTTAAGTTCAACTTCATTCCTTGAACAAAGATGTATTCTTGCTCCAAACCCACCTAGTTCTTCCACTACTGCATGCCTATATTAATTCCAACATAATTTCTTCATTCAGTTTATGAAAATTTAATTACATCTTTTTCGTTTCATTTAGAATTATATGGGTAAGATTAACTTAAATAAGGGAAAAGAGATGGTAAGAAAAATACCCAATTCCACGAGTGCCACCAGTGACAAGAGCAGTCATGCCGGAAAGAGACCATCTTTTTGAACTTGTGGAAGCCATTGATTGTTTTTCTGTAATGGAATATTTTGATTTGACAGACCAGAAGAACAGTATGATTATTATTCAGATTACGATTTTATTACCCCACAAACGCTTATTCCGATTTAGGAAACTGGGATTTAAATGCTTTCATCTAATAAAATCGCATTTCACAGCCGTAAGTGCAAGCCACCGAGTGGCCTTGTAGACCCCAATCACCCCGAGAAAAAAGATTACGCATATGAGGTAGTACCTTAGACCTTAATTTTTGAGCATATACACATTTTTTCTGAGCATATTACCATTTATAAATATAATTTTTGAGCAATATTATATTTTTTTAGTGTAATGTTTTAGTAAATGTGCTAAAAAACTTTATACTAAAACAGAACTCAATAACTATAAAATAAAACTCAGAAAATAAACAATAAGAGGTACTACCTAGACCTGACAAAAGCAACCCGACCCGATTGACCCGACCTAAAAAAGCTGACCCGAGACCCGAAGTGACCCAAACTACATCACCCGAATGTGACCCGAAAACCCGAATTGACCCGACCCGACCCGAACATGACCCGAGCTTTCTTGACCTGAACTGGCCTGGCCCGAAAATGACCCGATCCGAAACCACCAACCCCGAAAATAACCCGACAAAATATAACTCTAATTGAACTGAAAAGATTTGAAATTACAATTTCTCTATTATTCATTACCCGAAAATGACCCGACCCGAAACAACCCGACCCGCTTGATCCGGAACTAACCCGACAACAAACCCGAAACAGACCCGAAACCCGAAATGACCCGTCCTGACCCGAGTTAACCCGAAATCAATGAGAAACCCGAACTGACCCGACCCGAATTGACCCGACCCGTTGACCCGTTTTGTCAGGTCTAGTACTACCTCAGATGTATAGTCTATGAACTGCAATCAACCCACCCAAGTCACCCGACCTGAACCGAGCAAACCAAATCCGAAAGGATATAAAAATGTTGCAATTGACCCGACCCAATGATGACCCGTACTCCAATTAAGGTCGACCCGAAAACGAACCCAACTGACTAGAGAATGACCTATAACCCGAATCGGCATGATATAAGCTTTGACCATACTCGACCAATAGATGAGTCGTCCTGAAATTGACCAAAAAGCTAACCTGAACAGGTGATAACTGACTCGATCTGAAAGATAACTGATATTATCTCGAAATATAACCTCCATATAAATGAAAAGTCAAGACGATAAAGACCAAAATAAATTGACATTATGAATTAGTTTTATAAAGTAGCCTTATAACTTCGCTGAATAATGATCATACCTCATTTCAAACAGGTAAAATAATCATAAACATTGGACTGATAATGAATTGATGAAACCAAGCAAATCCAAACTCAAACCCGACTAGACCCGACAAATTACCATAATTACACGACCCAAAAAGGCACTTGTTAGGCTGTTAATGACTCGACTCGACTCGACAATGACCCGACCCAACCAAAACTAGGCCAAGACCCAACAAATCTGTCTAAATGACCCGACTTGGCAATTACTCGAACCTAACCCGCCCAAACCAAGTAAACAATTTATCCGACTAGCCAACCCATAAGCGACCCGAACCCGAACCTAGTCGTGACCCGATATGACCGAATCTAACATTACCCGACATGAACGACTCGATTGCCGTGTCTAGTAAGGATGATCTAAATCGGGAAGGTTAGCTCGCACTATAATTCACTGATCAAACTACCAAATTGTAATTAAAAAGGCGGATAGTTGCCAAATTGGTAAGAAAAAACTTTCACGCATGACAAATTGGTAAAAAGAATACAAAAAGGGTGTCAAATTGGTCAAAAAACTTTCCTTTTAACAATACTCCGTCCATGTTTTTTGTATCTTCTCTTTTCCATTTTGAGGCAACTTTACTATCTTCCCCTTTCCTTTTTTTGATCATATATTTCAATGAACTTTTGACAATATATAGTCCTTATGGCCTTTCCATATTTACTGAATGTCCCATTGTGGACATGGGCCACCCGCGCGTCTGTGATGTTTAAGGCGGCGACACTTCTCCCACGGAACCTTTGATTGTCAAAGCACGTCATGGGCCGTTACCAATTTGTGAGGCATTGAAACCGCTGAAAGGTTGAATAAGCCTGCATTTGTGGAGTCGGCACCAATTTTTAAGGGAAATTGGAACCGTTCGAATACCTCGTGTCATGTCAAGACACGAAGTAGTGACATGAACACTAAGAACTCGTTACCCTTAAAATTCTTATGTCTAGAATGACTCTCGTGGATGCTAATGAACACAGATGTTCACATAGATCTGGAGTAAGGGGGTGAGGGTACGTATTAGGAAGTCCTTTTACTGAACACCTAATCCCGCCCGCCTCGATAGCAGCCTCTACTAATGATTAGGGAAGTTATTCATATTTGATATGTTGTCGGTTACATGCAGAAGAAGTGCCCTCGTTGGAGGATTTTAGATTAATTGATTGGTGTGTAGTGGTCAAATTGGTCGGTCATGCAACGTGACTGGAAATCAGAATGATCTGAGCTTACGTGGTCGATTGATCAAGCACGTAGGCGTCGAAAGCTTAGAGCAAAGTCTAGAATGCAAAGGGAGAAGAGAAGGGCGGACACTCGCTTGAAAAATATGGAGATCGAAGGTCTCTATTTATACCAAAAAATGTGAAGAGTTTGGGAATGACACAAACTTTGGAAAAAAATTACGGAAATATTCCGTAAACAGCCAAAACATGGCTGGAGAAGAGGCGCAGCAGCTGCTGTGGTCCTTCCAAGAGGCGCAGAACCTGCTACGTCATTTCTCCAGAGGTTTTCTCCTGCGGAAGAAAGATTTCCACGTTTCTATTATGGAATTGCGGTGGATCTCTACTTCCTTATTCCGTAAAATATGATATATGGGATATATTTTACCAAAAGATATAAAATTTAATTTAGGAATAAATATCTAGAACATTCTAGAACATTCTGACTCGGCATTTTAAACGGTTTCTTAGATAATGTAGCGGTTTTTGACCCGGACTCCAAATGAACTCTAATTACTGTCAAAACGACCGTATCGGCGCGTAGATGACGATCATGGGGTAGACACAAGTGTTTGAGCTATCACCTGACGATAAACTTATGGACTGCTATAAATCGTTCCGCGCGTACCAAACATGCGGCCCAATCATCACTAGGTGGTTGGCGGAAGGTGTAGAAACGAGGTATCTACACCCATTACTTATTCAGCCCAAAGAAAAAATAGCCCACACTAATTAAATTAGCCCAACCCATATTAACCCTAACCCGAACAACTAATGGCTCCCTTAATATTAATCATACCACTTCATCAAAACCCTAACCCTCAAACTCATTCAACATTTTTCATTTCTCTCTCTTCCGCCATTTTTACTCGAGCTTTCTGAAGTGACTCATATTTGAGCATATTTATTCCCCGAATTAGCCTCGTTCCTATGCTTTTTAGTGCATAATTGGGACATTTACTATCTTTAGTTTCCCGTTTTGCATATTCTTTGAGGTTTTGTTCCCTTGGTAGGAAAGGAGTGCAAACCTTGCATTTTCATGGCAAAATGGAGCTAAATTGATCGAATTCAATGACCAAGCATCAAAGGGAAGACGATACTAGAAAGCCTATGTAGATAATAAAGTAGATTGGGTAATGATGAAAGGATCCTTGCATCCCCAACAAGATCCCCGAGGATTGTTAAGGAAAAAAGAAAAGAGAAGTGTTGACCCAGAATCCGAGCGTCTCTCTGCCCACGACGAGCGTCTCCCTGCCCAGAATCCGAGCGTCCCGATGCCAAGACGCTCGTCATGAGGCGAAACAATCCGAGCGTCTCTCCCATGATCCGCTCGGATTCCCATGCAGAACCCACCGTGCCTGCTGCCTATACGCTCGGGACGAGCATATTTCCTGGAGACTACCAAAACGGAGATGAGCATCTCCTTGGAGAGGAGCACTTCCTCAACTTTTCTTAAGCATCTTAATAGTCATTTAAGCCCTTAGTAACCCTAATCTTTGTACCTAATCTTTAGTATAAATACCCCTTTGTACTACCTAGATTATCATGTCATCTTAATCCTATCTTAATCAAGTCTTAATACTCTCTTAATCTTGTAATCAACTCTTAATTTAGCATTAATACAAATCTCATTTCTTAATCTTTTCTTAATTTCTCTATTGTTCATCATTTATTTTGGGTAATTAGAAGATTATTTGGGTTTATTTGGAGGATTGACAACCTTCCATCAATCATCAAGTACTTCTATTATTCTTTGCTTTATTATTTGGAATCATCTTTTTAGGTATAATTCTCTCTTAATCCTTTTTAATTATTGTTAATCATCTTCATTTGTTCATCATGTTTTGCCTTGCTGGTATGATTGACAACCTTGTTATCATGTTAAACTTGATAATGAGTGAGTAGTTTCCTTAACTAGGGTTAGTGGGAAATTAGGGGAAAACCAACATGGGGATTGATTCATGCATAATCTAATATATTTTCATAATTAATTTGCTTGCTTGTTGTGATTCCAACTTATGCACATGTTATGTTTGATGAAATGCGAGCCTATGAATCTTTGCAATTTTTACCCATCACTTATCTTTTGAATGAGACTTGTAAGATATAAACCAACTCGAGTCTCATTAGACCATGCATATAGTTGAATAGGCAGGATTAAGTCGACTTGTAGGTGTTGTACAATCTAATCGATTCGGCATCGGGACCCAAACCTTCTTAGGGATTGTAAGATATACACTAACTCGATCCCATCACAACAATAATTTCTTGCATCTAGTAGGAAACATGTTTGTATGATCAAAACCCATGAATTCCCTATGAACCCATGACACCGTAGTGCTTTTAATCAATTGTTACATCTCATTTTAATCACCATGCTTATTTTCATTACTTTATTTACATCGTTGTTTAGTTTTGTTGATCTCCTACCTCAACCCAAATTGTGACACCTTAGACACAACCATTTGCAATCGAAAATCCTACATCAATACTTGTCCCTTGGGATCGACCTTTACTTACCTCTTTACTAATAGTAGAGTAGTTTGTAAAGTTATAAATATTGTTTTGTCAACGTAACTTTTGACGAAAAGTACAAAACCGATTGGGCCAAAAATGGCGCCGTTGCCGGGGAGGGTGTTAACTTGATTTGATTTTCTTTGATTGTGTTTAGTTGTGTCTTTCTTTACCTTGGGAAAATCAATCTCCTCAAGGTTTGTTCTAATTGTTTTCGAGTTGTTTGATATTTTGAATGTCTAGGAGATCACAAGGTAACTTGTTACCCATTGATCTTGAAATTGAAAGAACTTTAACCAGCAATAGAAGACTTGCTAGAAATACTTTGAGAGGTATTGGTGAGATTGTGGACATTCAACCAAACAATATTGAGTTTACCAACCCTTTCACTACTACAAAAACGAACAAAGAGGACGGTCAAAAACCGTCATTAAATCATAAACTAACCGTCCTTAAATGCGCCGTCCTCGTTGCCTAAGAGAACGGTTAGCGTAAAGTCAAACCGTCCTCTTTTGCATTTAATAAGAGGACGGTTGCGGTTTTGAACCGTCTTCTTTGCGAAAATTAAGAGGACGATTCCATCATCAACCGTCTTGTTTTGTTCACATGGCGCGACTTACTTTTGCGTGATCTCAACCACGCTTTGTTAAGGAACTGTCATCTTTACATTTGTTTGGAATCGATTTCGAGCAAATTTATGAATATAATAACGAGCACAATTTTGGTACAAATCCGTGCTCTTTCACTCCTAAAAGTTTGAAATAAAAATCAGATTTCATTCATGCCATATACAATAATACGCGTATATCTCCAAATCTTGTTACATTTCCGAAAATCTAGCGAATTTTACATTTATAATCTAAACCAACCAAATAAAATGGAATAAGTTTCAACCCGCAAAGTAAAAACTATGTATAATTGATCGTTTAACTCAGCAATACCGCAATGCATAAGAAACATAATCGATCGTATCTTCATTATCAGACTTTGTGAGCCCTTAGCCAAGGTAAACATCCATTAGCTTTCTCCAAAGGACGTTCATTTGCAACAAACTCCGCTTTCTAAAAAAATGCATTTAACTTAAATTAGCAAGAATATAAAAATAACCGTGAATGCAAAAGACTTGAACAATAAAAAGATAACTTGCACTTTTTTCTCAATACCTTGATATCCTCCTCGAGAACCATGGTATTTTGTTTCCGTCTTGGCCGCATTCTTCTTGTTTTTCTCACTAATTGCCTGTAAATACGAATTTCAGCCTAATACAGCAGGTTTAGGCGAAGCAAAAAACATGTTTGACAGCATAGAACCATCTAATTATAGCCTCTAGCCATCAATTCACTACTACTACAAAAAAAGCCAAAGAAACCGGTTCAAAAGGCTATCTAATTACCCTACACTATTCACATGTTTATTTCAAATTGTTTATAGCTTTGAGGCTTTTAAGCAACTAAAATTAACCAGACTTGATAAAACATATTAGTTATTATATTTACATGTCACTTACTCTATTAATTTCACAAGTTTCATAGCACTTTCCTCAACTATCCTACAGAAATTCTTAAAGAGAACATGGTATAAATGATGAGAGCAGCTAAATCAAACATTAAGTACTAGATTTATACTACATTACTGGTGAACAAGACTACGAAATGACAAACCTTTTGCTTTACTAGTACTCCGTATTCTTTAAGTTATTCTCTCTTCCTGCAAAATGAATGCTTTATTTGGACAAATTTTTAACATCTCACTATTAAGTCACAATCACATGAAAGCAAATAAAGACTACTGTTAACTCATCATTAAACTCTTCCTTATTACCAGTATATGTAAAATAAAGTGAAATTTGAGTGATAAAAATAAGGGTTTGTGAGAGAAATGCACCTCGGAAAGTAGAGTGTAGTGATGAAGGGATGAAGACCTACTAGCAGGAGAACTGATCTGCTATAAAAAGGTGCACTTTGGAAACAAACACCCAACTCATCTAGTGTTTAAAGAAACACATTTGTTTTTTGATGGCAGGAGGCAGCCAACTTAACAACAATATGCATATGTGCTAGGTGAAGGGAAAAAAGACCACAAAAATCGACTATTGTTGTAACAACACTCACGACATATCAAATGGTTCCATTTGTACAACCTACAAAGTTTACTACAACAATAAAAACATAATGATACCTCAAGGGCTCCCACAAATAGCAAGTGAATGAGGAGTCAGACACAAAATTATAAAGCCTTACCTTAGCTGGTGATGCTACAATAACTCTCTGTGCCTTTCCATCTCCTTCTTTATCATTTGAGCTAACAAATCATCGATTTACTATATTCAGACACAAGTAAATAAATAAAGACGTCAACTTTTCAATGAAAATAGAACTTTAACACTTGATACACAACATCTAAGCATATGATCTAAGGCGTGGAGGCAACTCAATTGGGGTACTATACTACTATGTAGTATGTATGATATTCCACGAGTCAAAGCATTTAATGCAAGCTCCTACATCAATAACTTAATCGAAGCTAAAAGCTATTTATCTACACTACATTGAAAGCATATTTACTTCAAGTGACTAAAATGAACATACTTGATGGATTATACCAGTTACATACCTAACCATAGTGAAGGAAGCGAACTAACTCAAATCATTCACAATCGATAGTATTGAACTTCGGCTAAAAACCACAAGATGTTCTGCAGTAAACTATAATATTATCACTATTTCATATTCATATAAGCATAATTATTATAGATAATTATAGATAAACTGAATTGAATCTAAAACCCCTAAATTACTCGACCCTAATTAGCAAATCTAATTAATTTAAGTCTAACGGTTCAAAAGAACAACAATTATAATGTATTTTGTTGGAAATCATATTTTGACTATCACATATTTTGGTTTACAGTTTTAGTCATAAAAACTTAAAGATCTTATGCATGCAAAACTAGAATAAGAGTAAGGAAAAATCGTTTCATACCATATGAATATTTTCGGCCATTTTGGGCACAAATGAAGTCTTCTACCTCACTTGTTCTTGAGCTATCCATATATTAGGACGATCCTCCAAAGACCTCAAGTATAGAAGCCACTCCTCTTGATTGCACCCAAGATTATCCCATATCCCTACTAAATAATATTAGCTAGATATTAGTTTAGTAGTTTACCTTAAAATTGATTACTAATACTCATATATTACACTAATAATATTAGTAATTTGATTTGAACAATTTGATTGAATCTTCTCATATTTTAGATGAAGATTAAAGAGAGAAGAGAGAATAATGCATAAACTTTTGCATGTGATGTGTAAGAATGAAATAAGAGAACTAATTCTCTCAAAAGGGAGGAGGGAACACGGTTTGGAGAGTCACAAATGCCAATGATGGCATCTTACTTTATCCTTTTTCTCTTCACAAGGTAATAGGTTGTGTAAGAGATGTAAGAGTAGGTGTGTAAGCTACATGGTGTAGGCATGAATATAATATTACATAAAATAATTCACCCATAATCCACCATAACTCCCTCTATTTCGGTCCATGTATGTAAAATGGACTACCATTTTATTTTGTCAATTTGTCATTTGTCACACAATATGTCACATGTAGTATGTTACATGTTATTAATTAATTTGATGCATATTTATCACATAAATATCATTTCATGAATTAATTAAATTACATACAACAAATTGACTAGTGATACTTGATCACATAAATAAAATGGGTCATATAATTATAATTCGCAATATTTTGTAATTATAATTAACCATTCATTCTTATCTCTATTGTTTCTCAAACAATAAACAA